>NC_060141.1:813015798-813345084 GCF_021461385.2 Schistocerca piceifrons
GGCGTTACTCTCAAATCAAAAAGGAGGCGCTCACTATCATTTATGCTCTAAAAAAGTTCAGCGTTTTTTGTATGGTTCTAAGTTTCACCTCATCACCAATCACAAGCTGCTGGTCTTTCTGTTCAACCCATCGGCGTCGCTTCCAGATAAGGCAGCTCACCGCCTGCAACTCTGGGCCTTATACTTGTCTCGTTTTCACTATGAGATTCACTATCACCCCATGGCCCAGCACTCCAACGCTGACGCATTGTCACGATTGCCGATGGGCCCCGACCCGGTTTTTGATCATGATGAACCACTCTGTTTCCACATTGATGAGGAAGAATGTCGTGCATTTGAGGGTTTTGCACTTACAGGTTCGCAGGTCACGTCGGCTACTGCGCGGGACCCGGTCCTGCGCCAGGTGATCGGTTTTGTTCAACGGGGTTGGCCGGACAGGACAAAGGGCCGGGCATCGGATTCCCTTCGTAACTACCATGCCTTGCGCCTTCGTCTGTCTGTTCATGATGGTGTTGTTCTTCTGGCTACGGATGGCACATCTCCACGGGTCATGGTGCCAGCCTCTCTTCGCAAAGATGTTCTCAAACTGTTGCATGAAGGCCATTGGGGTATTTCTCGGACTAAGTCCCTGGCCCGCAGGCACATTTATTGGCCCAGTATTGATTCGGACATTGCCCACACAGTTGCTGCGGGTAGTCAGTGTGCTCAACAACTGGCTGCACCTCGTACAATGCCCTCTCAGTGGCCTGATCTGGTGCAGCCATGGGAACGGGTGCATGCTGACTTTGCCGGCCCCTTCCTCAGTACTTATTGGCTACTGTTGATTGACGCCTTCTCGAAGTTTCCGTTTGTTGTTCGATGTCCGTCGCCCACCACTGCAGCGACGACGTTGGCTTTGTCCAAAATCTTTGCACTAGAAGGTCCTCCATCCACAATCGTCACGGACAATGGCCCTCAGTTCTCTTCGCAGGCCTTCCATGATTTTTGTACTGGACAAGGTATTCATCATGTTACAGCACCGCCCTCCCATCCGCAATCGAATGGGGAGGTCGAGCGCCTTGTACGCACTTTCAAAAGCCAGATGAAAAAATTCTTTAGAAATTGCAGCAGAGAGTCATTCATGGAAAAATCACTGAGTTCTTATCGCTTCACGCTTCTGGGTGATCGCAGCCCTGCTAAACTCTTGCATGGCCGCCAACCGCGCACTCTACTGCACCTGCTTCACCCTGTCAGGCCTTGTGCTGTGTCCCCTAGTGAGGGAAAATACTCAGTGTGCACCGACATGTGGGCACGAGGGTATGGATCTTGCCCTAAATGGATTCCAGGGGTGGACAAGGCTCTTCGAGGCCACCGGCTTTGTGAAATACGTACCGATGACGGCATGGTTGTTCGCCTTTATGACCAGATCTGCCCACGAGTGGTGGCCACGCCAGTGCCACCGCCCCTTCCTTCACCTCCACCAGCCTGAGAAGCCAGTCCTGTCACTACTGCCGATCTACCGTATGTGTTGATGCAGCCGACGTCGCTACCGCTTCCGAGTACGCCGGAACCGGCCCCAGTCGCGATGCCGCCTTCTCCGGGACCCGTCACGCTGGAACACACCCCCAGGTCCACGACACCTATGGATGCTGCTCCGAAGTTTTCACCCATCATCTCGTCCAGGAGGCACGTTCCACGCACGAGCTTCTGTCCTGGACATTTTCGACCATACTCTCGTGTCTCTCCGCGGTATCTTCTCGGGGCCTCACAAGAGGCCATGGATGTCTCCGCACTGTCCATATCTCCAAGGAAGTGAGTGTTTTTTTTTCAAGGGGGAAAAGTGTTGTGACAGTGCCACGACATTTAACAGTGCCGCCACGTCAGCACGCGCAAACGGCGATAGAGGCGCTCCGCAACTCGGCTGAGCGCGGCAGCGCACCTACCTATGAACGGCGCCAGCCGCATGTCACGGCATGGCAGTCGAATAAGAGATACTGAGTTGTTATGACATAACCAGCTATTGTTTCTAAGTGAGAGTGTTTGAATATCCACGCAATTATTGGTGATTAAATGTTATAACAGTGTTGGTTCTGAGTGAGTTACTTGCAAATGAGAATTTCGTTCATGGCAAAAAAATTTTAGCACTCGCAGCAAACTTCGCTGGCTACGATCACATATAATGTGTGTGTTTACACGTCTTGTAGACTTAAAACTTTTGTATATTTTATATATTTAGTCAACATAGTATTCTGAATATTTCTTGAACAATTCAAGAGCTCTGTCTAAAAATGTTGCATTATGGCAATCGCATCTGTTTGTGTAGTTAGACATGTAATGAATTGTTCAATGTTGTTCTAACAAACTACAACTGTCAATTTGCATATTTATGAAAAGCATTTTAAACCCCCTTCTATTGTTGCAGGGTGGGTTATTAAATACCAAAATTTAAGGAGAGAAGGGATAATAGAGGAAAAAGATACAAAAATAGAATGAAAGAAGTGGTTAGTTGTATGATGGAAGGAAATTTATCACAAACCAGAGAAGATACAGGATCTCCTGGTGATAACTCTTAACAGACTTTGAGAGGTGAACAGGCTTGTAAAGAAATCAATTTATGTGCGATTGTGAAATGCCACATTTTCAACAACCTCCAGACATGTAATGTAGGGGTCTGCTTGCAACAGAGTGGTAGGCTGATGACCATATCTGACTTTGTACTTTGAAAATTTCCTGTCTAAAGAAGATTAGAAGTATGATAATGGTAATATACTGTATTGGCACGAAAGTGTGTCCCGATCTACTCATTATGGAGGAAATTTTTAAATACGTCATTTTGGATCCAACACACAAACGAAGCACATCACATGTGGCACGTGATTTTTGTCTAGACTTTTATGAACGATGAGGATATGCACTTAATCTTTACCTGCCTGTGACCATGAACGTGTGCAAAGGGTCAGGTGACACAATTACTCACAATCCTTGGGCTACTACAGCAGGAGATGTCTGATCACAGTATACGTAAAGACAGAGTTTGTGATAAATGTGAAATGAGCATCCTACAGGAGAGGGAGCAAGCTTCAAAGGGTGAGGACTAAAGTTAAACATGTTTGATTAACCACGTGTATCCCACAGAAAAACAGGAGCACAAGACAACAAGTGCTACCACACACCAGAAATATATCTCTTTGTCCATCTAGGGCTGTAAGTGTCACATGCATTGCAAGGTCAGGTGAGAGACCATACGCATGGAAGATGGTGCATGTGTGCATGTTGTATAATAGTGGCATTTATTTGTGATGGGCGATAGTGGTTAATAATGAATCCGTGCACAGGCCTGTTCGAAAGTTCATTATTGGTGTTGTGAAGATGATGCTTGGTAGTGAGATTACCAAAATAGTGTTTGTACCAAAGCATGGGGGAAAAGCATGGGGACTACACACCAACAGTGGAGGTGACCCAGACCTACCCTCAGATTTTACAGCTGCACGGGAGTTGTCGAACCTGTTGGACCAACATTTTGAAAGAGATACTATCATGTTGGAAAGACAGACTTTGTGATGTGATATTCCTGACAGTGCAAGTGATGGGTGTCACTGTCAGGTAACGTCCCTGTTTTCCCAACAGTTGCATTTGCAAAATGTGGCAAACAGTTCCAGTTCTTAGGATCTGTCACCCCCCACACCCACAATGCCACTTGCGACGTACAAGCATTCACTAACAATTCACACTAACAACCACACAGAGGATTAATGACAGTGTGAAAGTAAGGTCTAAATCTGAAGCAGTGACTGAATGCAACACAATATAACACCAGGGAAGATGTGACAAACTGTTGCAGCTCTTGTATTCTGTAGCACTGCCAGATTCAAGGTGGCAAGAATTCGCCTGCATATGTATACCAAATTCTACGAGGTGTCTCACAGTAATGGCTGCATACACTTTCAACATCACCATTGTGAAGCCAATCGTGCAGACTGTATGGTGAGTGGGAAAGTGGACAATCACCAATTGTTAAGGTCTGGGGCGCCATTGCGTGCAACATAAGAGCACGTTACCTATGTTTTGAGGACTACCTGAACAGTTACCACTAAATCATGGAGGTTTTACATTCCAAGTCACTGGCCCTAATTCAAGCCATTCCACATGGCATATTTTAGTATGACAACATTCAGCTAAATGTAGTAAGGAATGTGCAACTCATCTTCGAAGAACGAATGGTGCCATCACTTCCGTTGCTTGTCTGTTCATCTGACATGTCACCCATCAACCGTGTGTGGGATATGGTTGGTTGGCAACTTGTACATTCAGGTGTACAGCAGCCCACAATTGATGCTATGTAGATGTGCCTAAAAACCGTGTGGCAGAGTATTCTCCAGCAACATGTTCACGTGCTCTTTGACTGTGGCAGTTCAGTACAGAGAAGCGCCACCATCGAGCTGCCATCGTTGTCCCTAGACCTCGTCGTATAGAATCACAGTGCAGGTACAGGCCCGTAGTATTACTCATGTGTGTAGTGTCAAGTCTGTAATGAGTGGTATTAATTTCCCTGTGATCACATCTCGCAGTGTTTCACTTTTTCAAAACTCTAGTGCCTTAACAGAAACATCGACAATGGATGTCACACGCCATTTTATACCTGCACTTTTCAATTTTCATTTTTCCTCAGAAGAAACGGTATAAAGATAATCCATTGATGGTAGGTTCAAAAGAAATAATTTTTTGTGGAGCTCCTGAAAGCAGGTGGATGAATCGCAACATGTTCTTGCAGTGGTTGTAGCATTTTAAACTGCACATTCTGCCAACAGGAATGAATCCAGTCCTCTTAATTGTGGATGGCCATGCTATTCATAAAGAGCAGTCACTTAAAGAATGTACAGGTAACCATCACATTTGTGTGCTGTACACACCATCATGTAACATTTGCAAGTTACAGCCATTGGACACGAAATTCTTTAAGCCTCTTAGGGCTGCACCTGGAACTGCAAATTCAACACTGAAGGGATGACAGTCAGTGGCTCTAGGTGCAAGATGTGATACTGTTCCTCTTGTGCAGCCATTTACACTCCATCCCATATGATTCTCCCCTCAGACCTGATTAACTGAACCAAATTAGTAGGTGAGTGCATAATCAAGGATGTTTCAACAACAGAGGCACAAAACAACACATACGAATGGTACGGAACTAGCAACAAGTTTCAGCAGATTTACCACTTCTCCAGCTGCAGAACAACCCTTTTAATTTTATTATACACACACAGAAAATCCCATGAATGACCACACTGTCTGTAGTGACCCAGTCCCTTTCTTGTTATACAGTTTAATTCCTTTTCTTGCTTGTTGCAAGTGTTTACTATAGCAGCAGTGTCAAACAGGAGTGGTGAAGTGAACTTCCTTGCTAAGACTTCCTCCACTATAAAAATCAGAGCAAGTCACTGCAATTCCAGCAGTCACATCCCATAATTAATCACACCCAGTGGCAGCCCCTTACAACACAGGTGCACACAACTGAGGCCCGAACCGTTGCCATCCAGTGCACGATGGCGAGCATTTGTCAGCCTGTTTGTGGGCACTGGAATTCTCAGAAATGCCAGCTGAAGCAGAAGAGCATTGCTCGATTTTAGTGCTGTCTGCAGGTAGAGGTCTCGTTTGGAGTAGGTGGCACATGATGGTATCAGGCACAGTGGAAAGATCAAAGGTATCAGCTTGTGGCCCTGATGCTCCAGAAATCTCTCTACACAGATATAAGTGTTATTTCATGACCAGTAACCTTCCTGCCATGAGCACACTGTCAGAGGAAAATAAGTATCAAGGACAATGCAGAAACTGCAGACAACAACCCACTCACTTTCCAATCCTCAAAATAGGCAAGCGAAGACCTGAAGAGGTCTGATTTTACATTCTATCATATTAAGGAGCCTGGAAAAAATACTATTATTTTCATACCATCTCAAAAATAGAGCATTCTGCCATGACTGTGGCTAGATCACCAGAAATATCTTTATTATGTACCATATTTGGGTACATCACCTCCCCACACACAGTTCCCTCGTCCAGCATCTACTAGTGACTCCCTCCAATTATGGGATCCTCTCCCTGGGAATGCCCAGACCAGCAAACTAACACCAGTCAGAGACAGTAAGGAAGGGCAGAAGATTAATGGCGTCATTGTTGATGGAACGGTGAACACTAGACAGGGAGTGGTTCAAGAAGACACTATTTCAGGTCCAAGGGCTGCTGGCTCCTCTTCAGTTCCTACCCCCACAGGGTAAGTCCTTCAACAGTCCCAATCCTTGAAAGCTGTTGAAGAGAAAAACAAGAAAACTCAGGATAATGCTACTCCAGCAAATCCAGACGTCAGATTCCCTCAACCTATCAGACTCAGAACCTACATATGTCGATGTCGCACCATCCTACACTGGGCAGATGGCATGAAACACCACTATGTGATGTCATCGGTGTAAAACACAAAGTTTTTGTTCTGTCAGTAGAGGAAGCTAAAACAATGGTAATCATCACTGTTGACAGCTGTGATATGAATGGAGGGTGCCATACTGAAGACATATTGATATTGTGCTAGTCTGCGCCCCTGCAGTCAATTTTTTAAGGGAAAATATTTGTAGGCCAGTGGGCTTCTACACAACAGTTAGATTACTAATTGACTCCCCATGCCATGTGTCACAAGCTGGAGTTTAAGAACCGGCTACAAAATCTGGCCTCTCAATTCTGAGTGTTCCTTCAGTCTGGTCACCCACAATGCAAGCATGTGTCACATGCAACACCACATCCAGAAATTTGAAACAATATGATTTTTGCTCTTTCACATTTTTCAAGTATGTGGTTGGCAAAAAGAAAATCACTTTTCAGATAATCTATACAGTCCTGCAGAATTTATCAGCGTATTCTAAGGATATTGATCCTACACTTGGAGAATCGGAACTGTCCTTCTAGTTCCTTGCTACAGCACAGTGGCAGTGCACACTGGGATGCCCATCATTCTGTAAGGGAGAAACTGGCACCTGGAGATGATCTGGTGTGACAGAGTGACTGAGTTGAGCATGAGCACTCCTGCAGGATGGGTTCTGAGAGTTTGAACTCCATATGGGGCACATAAAAGTGAAGTATTTTGTAGAAATATTATATTGTAGGTTGAATCAGAGTTAAAGCACAAGCAGGACGCATACGTGTTTGAAACGTGAGCATCAAAATCTTGTATTGCTCAATTCTGAATTGAGGTAACTGTTACACAGTGAAAAGGCCATTTTACATGAGCCGGCAATGGTAAACACAGACAAGCTCATGATAAATGAGTGAGTAAATTTGCAGAGTGTGTGCACTAAGAACCAATAGGGTTGTGTCTTGCAAATTTAATGTGGAATAAAAAATTTTTCAAATGTCTCATCTAAAGTTAAGGCACATTATACAAGCAACCTATTCCAATGATAATAGTTAAGCATTTCAAAGGTTTCTACAAAAACTGGACTATTACAGCTTGAATTTTTTATCAAGATTCTTCGGTTGCTGATACAAGCTAGAGGACTTTCCACAGCCATACAGACCAAATAACTGAAAATTGAAGATGGAGATTCCCAAATGCGTACCATTCAGAGATCAGCAGCCTCAGAACCCACAAATGTGTAATGACAACAATTATGGCAGTTGGTTCAGTAGAAATAGCTATGAGTAGAAAACGTTTGTGGATGTTGGATCCACAGACTGAGGAAATAATCCTATAGGAGACAGTCCCTCATAACAATAGAAGCAACGATGATGATGACAATACAGGTGATAGTCGAGTCAACAATCAGGATAGAAGAGATGATGATGATGATGATGACGATGATGATGATGATGGCTGGTTTGTGGGGTGCTCAATTCAGTGCTTATCAGTGGCTGTACGAAACCCTAACTTTACTCAGTCCAGTCTTGCCACAGTCATGAATGATGATGAAATGGTGAGGACAATGCAAGCGTACAGTCCCTGGTGGAGAAAATACCCAACCCAGCTGGGAATCAAACCCAGGACTCTGTGAACGAGACACAGCACCACTAGCCACTAGATGGGTTAAAGAGAGCAGTCATAGTAGCACTCACTTTTTACATCATGAAGATACAAGGGAATGGTATCTGATATAAGTTGTTTCATTTTATTTTCATCTACACCTACATACATACTCTACAAGCCACAGTACAGTGTGTGGTCGACTGTATCATGTAACTCAATTAGTCATTTCCATTTCTGTTCCACTCACAAACAGAGTGAGGGGAAAGCAATTACCTGAATGCTTCCATTATGCCCTAATCTTTTTCTCTCATCTTATCCTCATAGTCCTTATGTAAAATGTATGTTGGCAGCAGTACAATCGTTGTGCATTCAGCTTCAAGTGCTGGTGCTCTAAATTTTCTCAATAGTGTTCCTCAAAAAGAAGGCCACTTTCCCTCCAGGGATTCCCATTTAACTTCCCAATCTCTGTAATACTTGCATTTTGTTCAAACCTATGGGTAAAAGAGCTTGCAGCCTGCCTCTGAATCTTTCTTTAATCTGATTTGGTACTGATCACAGAAAGTCAATCACCCTGTGATTATTTTTGCAGGTGAAGACTTGCTGTTTTGCATGAAGTGTTACTCTGATTTTCAGCAACATCACATATGGTAAGAGTGAAGATGAGAAACCTCGCTAATTCTGTCATAACAAAGAATTGCAGTTACGGAAACAATTGTGGAGAAAAAGAAGTTTTAACTGTAGGAAGGAGGAAATTCAACGCTAATTAGGTTGGCCCAGACATACCGAGGACCTAAGCTGTCACATACACAATTTTAGGAGTAGATTTTTAAAATTAACATCAAGTAGTATTGAATTTCAGTAGTGGAAAAGTAGAGCTGAATGTAAATGGTATTTTTGTGTTGTTAAGGGCAGCTGCATCAAACCAGTACTTGGACCGAAGGCCACAACAAGAACATTGTTTGAAAACTGTGTTTTGATACAACATATTGGAACAGATTGACTGAGGTTCCTCACTCCTCCTAGATCATGAACTGAACTAGGATCCTTTGATGGGGATAACGGTTAGATTGGAATGTCATGTTGTGACCATGATTCATGTTCTGAATTGCCCTCAAGACAACTTTCACACAGATTAAAATTGTGTGCTGGACTGGGGCTCAGTTCTAGATACTTTGCCTTTCATGGTCAAGGCCTCTACCAATTGAGCTATCCGAATACGTCTTGTGACCTGCCTTCACAGATGGATATCAGTCCCAAAACGTATGCAGGAAAATTCAGTGAAATTTGGAAGGTAAGAGATGAGATACTCACTAACACTCCTGGATATGATCCCTCAGGCTGTGGTTAAGCTATAGCTCCAAAATATCCTTTCTTCCAGGAGTGGTAGTCCCAGAAGGTATGCAGAAGAACTTCAGTAATGCAGGGAATGTACGAGATGAGGCTCTGGTAGAAGTACAGTGGTGAGGGCTGTTCACAAAGTGTGCTTGGATAGCTCAGTCAGTAGTGCACTTGCCCTCAAAAACAAAAGATGCCATGTTCAAGACCAAGTCCGGCATATGGTTTCCATCTGTCAGGAAATTTCTAGTTTCTAATCAGCACGAACCTTGTAGCAGAGTGAAAATTCATTTTCAAAATCTATATAAATTTCATCACGTTGAAAGTTCTTCAGATTCAGACGGACTTTAAATGGTTGATTTTTGCAATATCAACCTGACGAGAAGGGGAGGCAGAGAAAGAACTGGCACTAAAAGGATGCAATATATTATTGGCAGAGGTAACAAATTCCCTCATCATGCAGGTCAACACCTTACAAATCCATCCATATCTAAATGCTGACCTGGCATCCTCATAGATTTCCCACATTCACCATTGGAGGGCATACCACTAGTTCAACACACCAATGTTGATGAAATGTACTCATTGTTTCAAATATGAACAACCATCAGTTGTATAATGGAATGACAACAATGAAAATTTCTGACAGACCAGGACTCTAACCCAGATTTCTCTTTACTTAACACAGTAGCCTTACCATTAGCCTATCCCACCATGATTCATGGGTAAACCCAAACTTCCACTTATTGTCAATCATGTGTCTTCAACTTGCACTCTTAAATTCATTATGTGTACTCCTGTACAGGCGAAATATATTAATCAAAATTCACAATTTGTTTTAAAGTCACTTACCTGGTGTCAGCAGATAGACATGCGCTATGTTGTTCAGAAGTACAATGCACTGTTGCTTTGGACATGAATGCCTGTCTGAAGGAACATTGCACTGTACTTCTGAACATCACAAGCACTGAATTACCCCACCCCAGTGTTCACATTACCACAATTCACACATTGTATAAGGAAACACAGGTTATGACAATTACTATACAGTAATGGCTAGAAGTTTTCTTCGGACATTCATCAAGGCTGTCAAAGAGGGTGCAACAATTTTTGTAGCTGTAACATAAACCTGGGTATTTTTTACACCCATATTTTGTGTTGGTACAAATACAACATTTTCTTAACCAAGAGCAGAGGCTTTTTCTAGAATGTCACACCTGTTAAAGTTGTCGCAGAGCCATTTCATAGATGGAGGTATTATGCTATGTAACAGACTGAAATGAAGAAGTTTCTGTACCACATTCTACATAACTAATCAAATGAGTGGCCTAACAATAACAAACTGCATTGCTGAGGTATAACTTTGGTCTAAATGGATGAGAAATGCAGGATATATAGATGACATCATGCCTATTTCCATGATGAATAGTTCAGTCCTTTAATGACTTCAGGAGAATAACCCTTAGTGTCTTTGCACAGAATGTACTTAATGACATATTTGATGTACTGAACTACAGAATCCCAAAAGATAAAGGTTCACCTCTATGCAACAGATTTGGAATCCTTGTTACAATTCAAGAGAATACTGTAAAAAATTACTCAATTGCAGAAACTCTCAGCAACTGCATTCACTGCCTAGAAGCTGCTGAATGGTGTCACTCTAGCAGATGGCTGGCCACACTCACACACACCCTCTTACCCGCCCACAAACACAAACATACAAAAAAAAATTATGGGCAAGTACGAAGCTTGCTGCCTATGCTAACTGCGATTCAGTGTGTTTACACAGGTTAGAATGAGATGAGAAATGGGTAACAGTGCTGCGACATCACACCCCACTCACGAGGTGCCTCAGGGCAATGCCAAGTGACATAGAACATGGTTGAATGTCACTACACTTCCTATTACAACTAACAACAGCTTCCAGCTGAATGCTGTTGCTATGAAACTTGGGGTCAATGTAATGCCCAGAAACATCACAACCTACAGAGTAGGAGAAGAGAAATGATCTAAACTTGTTTTCATTTCCCTGGCGTCTTTGGCTAAGACACAACAGCCAATGCATGTGATGTTGGTGGATTGGTGGGCTGACTACAGATACGGAGACATAGTGTGCTGCCACAATCCCTTAAAAACCCGGTTCCATTTATTCAGGGCAAGTGCCCAATCAGACCATTGGGCAGCGAACTTCTTGTTGCTCATAGCCAGCTTCTACTGCTACATCTACATCTAAATCTGTACTCTGCAAATCACTGTGAGGTGCGTGGCATAGGGTATGTGCCATTCTACTATTTATTAGTGTTTCTTCCTGAGCCATTCATTTATGGAGTGTGGAAAAAATAATTGATTGAATGCCTCTGTGCATGCAATAATTATTCTAATCTTATTCTCACAATCCCTATGTGTGTGATATGTAAGGTGGTGTTGTATATCCCTGGAGTAATCATTTAAAGCCAGTTCTTGAAACATTGTTAGCAGACTTTCTCAGGATAGTTTACATCTATCTTCAAGAATCTTCCAGTTCATTTCCTTCAGTATCTCTGTGAAACTCTACCACAGATTAAATAAATTGGTGACCATTGACCCTGCCCTTCTCTGTATATGTTGAATATTCCCTGTTAGACCTATCTGGTACGGGACCACACACTTGAGCAATATTCTAGGAAGGGTTGCCAGAGTGATTTGTAAGCCATCTTTTTTGTAAACTGATTGCACTTCTCCAATATTCTACCAATAACGTGAAGTCTACCACTTGCTTTATTCACAACTGAACGTACTTTCTCATTCAGTTTCCAGTGACTCATTGATATAATAGTCATAGGACATTCAGTTTTTTCATTTGTGAATTGAAAGATTTTACTTTTCTGAACATTGAGAGCAAGTACTAAGTCTCTGCACCATATTGGAATCTTAGAAACATCTGACTCAATATTTCTGGAGCTTCTCCCACATAGTATTTCATTATAGGTAACAGCATCATCTGCAAAATGTCATTAATATACAACATAAAAAGCAGGAGTCACAACTCACTTTCCGGGAGGCACACCCAATGTTACTTCTGCATCTGATGATGACTCTCCATCTGAGATAACTTACTGCGTGCTCCCTACCAAAATCTTCAGATAAGCTCCAACAAATCTATTTTCTCACTTGGAGTAGCGGCCTCAAAGTTCACACTTTGCAATGCTGCAAGTGTGATTCAGCCATTCACTCTAACCCTGTGGGCAGGAACACCTACTTCTGTTGTGCAGCCAGTTGCAGCCTTTGCTTTTTATAATGTATACAATCACCCTTCGGTGTAGTAATAAGTCTGAATGCAAATTGTGTTATTCAGACCCAAGAGTTACAAGAATTTCCTGCACCTAGTAGCCTTTAGAATCCCAAAACTTGTGACCCTCATATATGGCCTGTGATTGTTGGCGCTGATCAAAGCAATCAACCTGCTGTCACTCAAAGTTTGTCTTTCTGCATTTGCTTCCAATTCCTTGGGAAGTGCAGACTGACCTATATCACCTGTCTTCCCTCTATCTGATTTTATGACAACAAACTATGGTGGTTGGTAGTGACAAAGTGTTGCATTTTCAAAAATGTTTCATTATGTCAACAAAACGTTTCTTTGGTGTTCAAAACCCTTAAAAGTACACTACTGTCCATTAAAATTGCTACACCAAGAACAAATGCAAATGATAAATAGTTATTCATTGGACAAATGTATTATACTAGAAGTGACATGTGATTATATTTTAATGCAATTTGGGTGCATAGATCCTGAGAAACCAGTACCCAGAACAACCCCTCTGACCATAATAACGGCCTTGATATGCCTGGGCATTGAGTCAGACAGAGCTTGGATAGCATGTACAGGTGCAGCTGCCCATGCAGCTTCAACACGATACCACAGTTCATCAAGAGTAGTGACTGGCGTATTGTGATGAGCCAGTTGCTCGGCCACCATTGACCAATGTTTTCAATAGGTGAGAGATCTGGAGAATGTGTTGGCCAGGGCAGCAGTTGAACATTTTCTGTATCCAGAAAGGCCCGTACTTTCATCATGCAGTCGTGCATTAACCTGCTCAAATATAGGGTTTAGCAGGGATCGAATGAAAGGTAGAGCCACGTGTCGCAACACATCTGAAATGTAACATCTACTGTTCAAAGTGCCATCAATGCAAACAAGAGGTGACCGAGATGTGTGACCAATGGCACCCCATACCATCATGCCGGATGATACACCAGTATGGCGATGGCGAATACATGCTTCCAATGTGCATTCACTGCGATGTCGCCAAACATGGATGTGACCCCCATGATGCTGTAAACGGAACCTGGATTCATCCGAAAAAATGACATTTTGCCATTCGTGTACCCAGGTTTGACATTGAGTACACCATCACAGGCAATCCTGTCTGTGATGCAGTGTCAAGGGTAACTGCGGCAAAGGTCTCTGAGCTGATAGTTCATGCTGCTGCAAACATCATCGAACTGTTTGTGCAGATGGTTGTTGTTTAGAAAATGTGCCCATCTGTTGACTCAGGGATCGTGACGTGAATGCACGATCCGTTAAAGCCATGCAGATAAGATGCCTGTCATCTCGACTGCTAGTGATACGAGGCCATTGGGATCCAGCACAGCATTCCATATTACCCGCCTGAACCCATCGATTCCATATTGTGCCAACAGTTATTGGATCTCAACCAATGCAAGCAGCAATGTCGCGATACGATAAACCACATTTGCGATAGGCTACAATCCGTCCTTTATCAAAGTTGGAAACATGATGGTACACTTTTCTCCTCCTTATATGAGGCATCGCAGCAATGTTTCACCAGACAATGCCAGTCAACTACTGTTTGTGTATGAGAAATCGGTTGGAAACTTTATTCATGACAGCACGTTGTAGGTGTCACCACTGGCACCAACCTTGTGTGAATGCTCTGAATAGCTAATCATTTGCATATCACAGCATCTTCTTCCTGTCAGTTAAATTTCACATCTGTAGCACGTCATCTTTGTGGTGTAGCAATTTTAATGACCAGTAGTGTATATACATCAGTTACATATTAAATTGTAAACTAAATCACGCTAGCTTGTTTTTTGTTTTTGCATGTGGGAACTGTGTAATTTTTATAACAATTACACCATTTGGTGTAAGGAAAAAAGGTTGTGTCTTTACACTAGTTCTGCAGACTGGTGAGGTCACCCTATGATCTTATTTGATACCTCAATATTGCCAACATATCTCCTGTTCATTTATTACTCTGCTCCGTCATTTGATCAGCTGACACACACAAATGCTATGGACAACAGATTTCATTACAATCTTAAGCTTCACCTTCCAGCCTATTCAGATAATATGGTCAATGCTTTGGTTAATGCTGCCAGGAACACATCAGTACAGAAATATGGCAATGAAACAACTAAGGACAAATTTATATCCCGTTTTCGCACATCTAAATGTCATAGTTCAATCCAGAAATTTCCATACTATGTGAGTTTATGCAAAGTTACCTGAGCTCATTATCTGCATACATAGACCTGTAAAGTCTGCCATGTCACTTTGATTTCATTGGTGGACTGACTGATCTCTATTTTGGTGAAAAAATTACAAGATTTGAGTTAGGTGAGACAACAGCATTGCTCCAGCAGATTGCCACAACTTTGGATCTCTGCTTACTACATTGGCCACAGTAGTGGGGAGGAGATGGTCCACTTCACAATACAAGTAGCGGAAATCAGGGTCTCACAAGCTATTAAAAAGATATCTCTATGAAATTTGTGTGTTTTTCATGCTTTTTGACATTAATATTACAGGTATGATAGTATCCCATACTAACAAATATGCTGACAACCTTAGAACAAACTACAAATTCATCATAGATTGTAATGTTACAGATAGGTGTGAAATTATGGCACTATTTGGCGTTTTACATTTAACAGGTATAGAGAAAGTTGGTTGGTTGGTTGATTGGTGTTGAAGGGACCAAACAGCAAGGTCATCAGCCCCTTGTTTCAAAGGTGATCCACTCGAATTGATTCACATCTGAGAAGAGTCATAATGATAAAAGGTAAAAGACCAAAAAAACGTAAAAGTGCAGTCGTGTTGTCAATGGTGAAAACAAAAGGAAGGAAGTCAGCAAGTGGACAACCTCAAGGCTTTGCTAGAGGCAGGAAATATCCCACCTCTGATGCAGTACAGGCAAGATCACCTGCTATTCAAAAGCGTTCAACCACTAGAATGTAAAGGTGCGTATTGTAAAAGGAGACTAACCAAACCAAAAAAGTGATAAAGAAAGAGTAAAAGGGAAAGAAAAGAGGATCTTGGCCAGGGAGGGGAGTCAGGAATCTCCAAAATACAGCTTACAGTGGGAGACACCCCAACCCTCATTACAGTTCCCCTACTCCAGAGGGAGATTAAAAACCTTTAAACTGAAAATAAAAACCACTTTCACAGAGGAAACAGAGAACCAGTTCAACCATCTGGGAATCGGCTGCCAATATTAAAGGTAAAGTGCGGGGAAATCTGTACTTAGTATGCACAGCCAAAAGAAGGGGGCATTCCACCAAAATATGGGCTATTGACAGGAAGGCTCCACAACCACATAATGGGGGTGGCTCATTACGCAAAAGAAAACCATGGTCAGCCTGGTATGGCTGATGTGGAGTCAACATGGGGTGGTCAAGTCCTTTTGGAAGAGGCAGAAGGAAGAATGCCATGGGACAGGTGTCATCTTAAGCGCACGAAGTTTATTAGCCTCCCAAGAGTTGGCCCATGATTGTGCCAAGTGGGATTTGATATGAAGCTGTAAATCTGCTGCAGGAAAAGTTACAAAGAAATGACTGCTCCCCCAGCCAAACCATCAGCAAGGTCATTACCTGGGTTACCCACATGGCCAGGAGCCCAAAGGAAGTCAACAGAAGAATCAGCATGGTGAAGATCAGCAAAACAGTCATGGATGGCCAAGACCCAGGGATGGCAGGAAAAACACAGGTCAATAGCCTGAAGGCCACTCATTGAGTCCGTACATAACAAAACGTGGTTTGGTTGGGTCTGTTTACTGCAGAATTGATGGCAATTTCCCAGGCTCTTACCTCTATTAAACACCCAACATGCAGTTGGCAGGAGATGATTTTCCATGCCAACAGAGGACGTGAAGGCATATCCTACATGATCAGCAGATTTAGAGCCATTAGTGTAAAAACAACAGCATCCCAAAACTCCCATAAAAGTCGGCGGAAAAAACAATGGAACATCACTTGGGGAACAGAATCTTTCAGACCTCAGTGGAGATCCATCCGAATACGGGGCCAAGGATCTAACCAGTGAGGAGGGGGGGGGGGGGGAGGGGGGGGAGGGAACATGGCAGGCAGGACAAAGAAGGAAGCTGAAAATCATGGTGAAGAGACACAAGGCGGGACCCATGCATAAACCCGCCCGAGGGTGGGAATCGGGTGGGTGACATCCTTGGTATAGGAACAGGATAGAATAGGAAGGGTGAGTGAGAGATGAATGGACAATGATTGAGTAAGAGACCAGAAGCTGGGACCGTCGACAGAAAGCTTCAATCAGGAAACCATCAACAGGGCTCATAGGAAAGGCACTGGGGGCCAAACGGATACCACGATGGTGGCCCAGATCCAGGAGGTGCAGTGTGGAAGGAGCAGCCAAAACATAAACTTGACAACCATAGTCCAAGCGAGACAGCACTAAATCCTGATAAAGGCAGAGAAGAGTGGAATGATTCGCACTTCAAGAGGTGTGGGCAAGAAAGCGAAGGACATGGAGTTTACGGAAACATCCTATCTTCATAAGTCTGATATGAGGCAGCCAAGTGAGCTTCTTGTCAAAAATAAGACCTAGGAAACGAAACTGTGGGACCACAGGTAATCATTGCGCATCGAGGTAGAGCTCTGGATGGGTGTGGACCGCAGTATGGAGACAGAAGTGGACCAACCGCAATTTTAAAGGAGAGAATTGAAACCCGAGTGAGAGGGTCCATGCAGAGGCACAACATATAGCACCCTGGAGCTGCCGCTCTGCAGAGGCCATCGAAGAGGAACTAACCCAAATGCAGAAATCATCCACATACAGAGCTGGGGTGACCAATGGAGGCCACAAGTCCATCTATAGCAATGAGGAAAAGAAGTTCACTCAAAACAGAACCCTGTGGGATGCCATTCTCCTGGGGTCATGGAGAACTAAAAGCAGTACCAACCTGAACCCTGAACGACTGATGGAACACCAACTGGCAGATAAAAATCCGGAGTGGGCCCCAACGACAGCACTCATGAAGTGTAAGTAAGATAAGATGGCGCCAACCCATGTCATAGGGCTTGCAAATGTCGAAAAATACTGCAACAAAATGGTGGCACTGGGAAAAAGCCTGATCAACTGTGGATTCCAAGCGAAGTAAATGATCGATTGGAGACCATCCCTCTTGGAAGCCACACTGGTAAGGGGACGATAGATCACAAGCTGCAAGGACCCAATTGAGCCGACAGGCTACAATCCATTCAACTAACTTGCAAACAACATTTGTCAGACTAATTGGCCGAAAGCTTTCGGCAAACAGGGGGTTCTTACCAGGCTTAACGACGGGAACCACGATGATATCCCTCCATTCATAAGTGAAGTCACCCTGGAACCATATACGGTTAAGCACCCAGAGAATATGTTGTCGTTTTCGAGCACTGAGATGTTGAAGCAATTGGTGATGAATGGAATCTGGGCCAGGGGCCATATGATGAGAAGAAGAAAATGTGGAAAGAAGTTCCCATTCAGGAAAAGGTTCATTGGTAGATTCTGACAGACAAGGGGTGGATTCTTCAGCCCACTGTTTCTGGTGAAGGAAAGCAGCTGGATAGGAGGTTGATGCTGACGCTGTTACAAATTGGGTCACAAGACACCCTCCTGGATAGCCTTTGCATGGACCTCTTGATTCTTGCGGGACAAGGACTGGGAGGGAAGACTTCCGATGGCAACCTTGGAGAGAGCAAAGTGAAACCCATCTGCATCTACATCTACATACATACTCTGCAATCCACCATACGGTGCATGGACCCATGACAGTGGGACAGTAGAACCGAGGGGAGAAACAAAGCATTCCCAATACACCGGTTTGCTCCATTTGATTAAGTAACGGGCTTTGGTGTGGGGGCATTTAAAGGTAATAAGATTGGCAGTGGATGGGTGCTTCTTAAGGTGTTGCAAAGCTTGACAGCAATCACGGATGGCAATGGCAATTGCTGTACAGTACCACGGGTCATGCCAGCAGTGAAATGGTCCAGATTAGCATGGGATACAAGGCTAGCAGCATGAACATTCGCATCAGACATGTCACGTAGGACTTCATCAATACAACCCAACAAAGAGGGAGAAAAAACTACCTGTGCAGTATAGATGCCAACTGGCGCATTGGTAAGACCAACGAGGTAACCTGTCCATTGGGGAGTGGGAAGGTAGCGAGAGAATCAACGGGAAATTGTCACTATTGCAAAGGTTGTTGTAGGGCAACCAGTGCAATGAAGGGAGAAGGGAGCGAGAAGAAAGAGAGAGATCAATGGCGCGAAAGGTACCATGACCGACACTGAAATGGGTAGGGGAGACATCATTAAGAAGGCACAAATCGTAGTCTGCAAGGAACAGGTCTATGAGAAGACACCAACTAGATGGAAATGCACTGCTCCACAAGGGATGATGAGCATTAAAATCCCCGAGAACGGGGACGGAAGGAGGAAGTTGCAGAAGAAGGGCAGTTAAAGCAGCAAGTGTAAGAGTCCTGTAAGGAGAGAGATAAAGATTGCAAATTGTGACTGCAGAGTCCAGCAACTGCTTCCAATGAAGTTTGAAGAGGAATCCATGTGCTAGTAACGTCCATACGAACCAATGTACAAACGCCATCAAAGGCCTGCAGGGGGCCAACACGATTTCGACAGAAAGCATGGAACCTGTGGAGAGCCGCCGAGTGATCATAAGTAAAATGAGATTCCTGTAGAACCACAGAAGCTGCAGAGTAATACAAAATAAGGGATTTCAACTCCAGAAGGTGATGGTAATATCTGTCACAATTCCATCGGATAAACACATAATCATGGTTCAAATGGGGGTGAACAGGCTAAAGCCAGTCACGACGCCAGGTCACTATCCGTCACTGACAAGGAGGGGGCGACATCCTTGAACAGTAGGTCAGAGTCAAGTCTTCATCTTTTCTGTTTGAGATCGAGGAGGGCTGTGCTGCGAAAGGGAGCCAGCTGCAGCAAGCTCTGGAACCGAAAGAGAGCAGGTGACCTGGGGCCCCACAGATTGTGGTTCTCATGGTTGTAGTGTGGCAGCAGACCTTTGGCCTGGAAGGTACCAGGAAGGGGGGTCCAAGGAGGGGTGCCCTTGACAGGCAGATGCTGAAGAAGCGGGACACTTCTCTGGCTAGGGAGTGGGAGCAGCGCCAGGAGGGGAGGGTGGGGGAACTGCAGGGAGAGGGGAAGAGGCGTTTGGGACTGGGGTAAGGAAGGGGGAGGAAGGGGTGAAGATGTAATTAAAGCATAGCTAGATGTCATTGACACAGGATGAAGACGTGTATACTTCTTCCAAGCCTCAATATAGGTTAGACAATCAAGGAACTTATACTCCTGTATCTTCTTTTCCTTCCTATCAGCAGGCCAATACAGTGAATGTGGAGAATGATTCACGAGCCAATCCTGTTTGGTCCCGCCACATTTTCGTTAGTGGCAACCCCGCAACCGTTCCTGTCATGGTTGCAGCATTGTGGTAACGAGGTAAATGGTAGTAGTTGTTAGCACGGAGTCTACTTTGGTCTGCCTTCTGGAACAACAGCAGCAACTCATGCAGCAGCAGCTCACGCAGCAGCAACAGGTCCAGTTAGCAACCATATGAACTTTTGTAAGATGTCTATCGGATAAAGTCAGTGTCAGGGATGCATTTCCACAACAGTTTCTGAGTCCTCGGGTGTCCGATGCTTTCCCATGTCTGCTGTCGTTCCCACCATTTAATGATGGTAGAAAAGACTGGGAAACGTACTTAAACAATCTGAAAAACATTTCACAGGTTTTCAGGTCACGGATGACCCCTTGCAGCAGTTGTTGTTTTTGTCGTGGGGCTCCCCAGACACATTTTTTCTTCTCCGCAATTTGGCCTGTGGCACACTCTTTTCAGGAGAAATGCCTTTTGCTGACAAACTATTATTCTCAGCACTACCATGTGGTCGCCTCTCAGATGGAGTTACACCAGTACCACAAACAGCCTGCTCAATCATATTGTTCCTGGATCACGGACTTGCAGGGTGTCAGCTGTCACTGCAATTTTACATGCACCAATCAGCAGTGTAAGGCTTCATATGCAGATTTCCTCATCCGGGATGTGGGTGTTCAGTTGGCTCCTGATCCTAAAGTCTGCACTGCAGCATTGAAACTTGATAATCCCTCATTCAAAGAGTTTCTCCTCATTGCCCACTCATTTGAAATTTCTCAGGTGGCTAACGAGCGTCTTATGGCACAGCCGAAAGTGGCAGCGATTGATGTGTCTCTGTGGGTTCCGCCCTCATGACATAGACATGGTGTAGCCAACAGAGGCCTGCACCATCGGGATTCCTCTATGTCTGATATCTCTATTGCTTCAGAGCCTCCAGTCACCCCTCATCGCTGGTCACGCAGTCCACTTCCATCTTGCCCACAGTGCTTTACCACACACTCGCTATCTGATTGCCCCCACTGCTGGAAAACGTGCACAATGTTTGAGAAAGAGGGCCACATCCAATCTGTTCATTGTAGTCATTCGACTTGCTCCCATCCTGCCCCTACTGGGCCTCAGGATACAGCACATGCTCTGCAATCGGTCATCCAGCTGGAGGACCCATCAGCACAGAAGCTATTCCTCATGCTCCGCCATTTACTGAGGATGTCAGTTTTCAGCTCAACACTGGGGCCACCATCTCCCTGATTAATACTGTGACATATACCCAGCTCGGCTCCCCTGAATTCTCAGCATTTGGTCGTCTACGTCGATGGTTCCAATCCCCTTCATGGGCAGTTCGTCATCCAGGCGACATATACACATGTTGCCTGGCTCCTTACCCTATTTGTTGTCGACCATCCATAGGTTTAGAATATTTTTGGCCTGGATGTGTTTAAACTGTTTGACTTTTCAATTTCTGATGAAGCTATGGTCTGTTCCTTTTCAGGACTTGGATGCTCTGTGTTCAGCTTTTGTGTCGTCATTTGCAATGAATTTCTGATGTGCTTCAGATTTTCAGGCGCACATCACACTTTGGCCGGATGCACATCCTTGCTTTTTCTGGGCCTGCCCCCATCCAGTGGTCTTATGGCCGGCAGTCAAGCAGGAACTTGATTGTCTCCAGAATGCCAGCAGCCTGGAGCTGGAACATAAAGTGCCTGGGCGACACCATTGGTGGTCGTATGGAAACCCAATGGGTCAACTTTGGCTGTGTGGGGACTTTGAGCATTGATAGTAGTGCCAGTCTTTAGTAGACACTTAGCCCATTCCCCACCAAGCTTGTGGGGGTGAATACTTTCTTAAGATCGACCTGGCTGAGGCATACCACCACTTACCCTTGGATTCCGATTTCCAGAACATCATGGTTATCAACGCACCTTTGGGATTCTACAAGTACAAGTGCCTTCCATTTGGTGTCACTTTGGCGCCGCCTATTTTCCAGGGTTCCTGGAGCAGCTTACACAGCCTAACCCAGCCTGCGTGAATTATCTGGATGACATCTTGGTCACCTGGAATTCCTGTCAGGAACATTTGCACAACCTCAGCACATTATTTCACGCTCTGCAGTCTGCAGGTTTATGCTGTCGGTTGGACAAGTGTCGTTTTCTTCACCCGGAAGTGGAATACTTAGGCCACTCCCTTAGTAAAGATGGCATTCGCCCTTCAAATCACAATGTCGCAGCCATTGAGGCCCTTCCTCGTCCCAAGGACTTATCTGCACTCCAGGCGTTTTTGGGCAAGGTTACTTATAACTTAAAGTTTTTAGCCCAAGCTGCCCCTGTTGCTCAACCACTCAATCACTTGCACCGCAAAGGGATGACTTTTGATTGGACTCCTGCCTGTGACCACACTTTTCTCTGTTTAAAGATGATGCTGTAGTCCACCCTTTGCCTTGCTCCCTTCTCTCCAGATGGCGCCTTGGTTGTGGCATCTGACGCGTTGGCCTATGGCATTGGGGCTGTCCTCGTACATTAGAATACCAGTGGCTCAGAACAGCCCATTGCTTATGCATCTAAGACGTTAAACCCAGCACAACGGAAATACTCCCAGATTGAAAATGAGGCCCTGGCAATTGTGTTTACCACCAAAAATTTAAAATCTATCTTTTTGGGGAAAGTTCAACCTGCTGATGGACCATAAACCTTTAGTTATGCTTTTCGGACCCTACTCTCACCTTCCAGAGTGGGTGACTCAATGTGTCCAGAACTGGGCTTTATTTTATGGAATTACATTTACACCATCCAGTATAAGCCCACTGCCCTACATGCTAACGCAGATGCTTTGTCACGTCTCCCAGCAGCCCCCAATCCTGTGCTCGACCAACAGGAGGGCCTCTGCTTTCACATTGATTCTGACCGCCGGGATGCGCTGGATTCCCTGCCTTCTATGGCTGATCACATTGCCACGGCTACACACCAAGACCCTATCTTGTAACAGGTTCTCCACTACATGGTCCATGGTTGGCCTTCCTACACTACTTGTTGGATGGAGACTGACATCAGACCCTGGCGCCACCTGTTGAACAGCCTCTCCATGGTTGATGATGTCCTTCTTGTTACACCGTGCCACATGATGGTGGGCCAATACACATGCCGGCGAGCCAAAATTTTCAATGGCGGTATTGACCACCTGGTCTGCAGGTGCACTGTGTCTGCACATCAACAGGCAAGCCCCCCTCAGTCATTCATTTTGTAACTGCAACCAGTACGGTCATGGGGTAGCAATGACGGAAGGCGTGGTGGGACCCGTAGAGAGGCCCGCAAACAACAACACAACAGAAGAGGACAGACATGACTAACAAAGGACAGAACGAATGCAACAAGACCGAACAACAGAGTCACAAGGAAACAAACACGTCCTCTCATACATGAACCAGGAAGTAAGAAGTCTAGCGCAAAGCGAGGTGTAAACCGACGTAAGCAACATTAGACTGACTGGCTGAGTGAGAGGCCGGTGCTTAAGTACGCTGTCAGGGCACCGCTATTGGCCACTGGGACCACGTGTTCCACTGTGGTGTGCCCACACTAAAAGTGGGCTAGGAGGCACACGCCGCTACAGCTTACGGCGCAATGGTGCAGAGACCTTTATGGGTCTACGACGTCCATTACTTCTGGCGCGGATTCAAATTCCGTGGCGCGCGTTACCAGATCCCTCCCTCCTGAAACTTGAGCATATGGGCGGAAACGCCCCGGAAGTTACCAAGGTGGGCGGCAGTGGGAAGAGGAACTGGGTGTATCAACAGCTAGTGACAGGGAGGAAGTGACACCCAAGGTATCCGTGACAGCCGATCCAGATTCCAGGGGCAGGGGAGGGAGCTGCCGATCCATCCGGAGGTGGAGAGGGCCGGCAGCATGCCTGCGGGGAGACAGCAACCGGGGGCTGGGATGGTGACTCGACGACCACGTCCGTACCTGAAGCAGGTAGGGAAAGAGGCAGTGGCGCTAGTCCCGTGGCAGCATGAGGGTGAAGCTGATTGTGATGGTGGCGATCCAACCTTTTCGACGTCTGCACTGATGTAACGCGTTGCCCGTGGGCCGCGACATCCATGGCGGGTGTCCAACCCACCTTGCGCCCGTACTCGTGGGCTCACACAGCCGTGCCAGGGGCATACCGCTGCGAAGGCTGGGAGTGGGCGTGGGAGGAGGAAGGTATCAGCAAATGGAGCAGGGTCCGCGGCTGCCGCCCATGAAGGAACTCTGCCGGACTGCGACAGCCAAATGGCGTAGTGCAATAGATGCTCAGAAACAGGGCGAGGGCCAATGTGGTTGGAGATGTGTCAACCGCCTTAGTTAAATGGTGTTTAAAAGTGCGGACAAGCCTCTCCGCCTCGCCATTGCATGAAGGGTGCAAAGGAAGGCTAAAGATATGCTTGATACCGTTGGCCTAGCAGCAGTCGTGGAATTGGGGACCATTATTGGAGACCAACGTGTGGGGCATGCCCTCAGTGGCGAGAACCTGGACCAGTTCCGTGAGTGTAGCCTCCATGGTGGTGGACGCCATTCTGACAACGTATGGGTATTTAGAGTAGGCATCAACGATGAGTAACCACATGGACCCCAAAAACGGTACCGCAAAGTCGACATGGATGTGATCCAAGGACCGGCGCAGCACAGGCCAGTGTACACAAGACTGTGCGCATCACCAGGCAAGCCCCCCCTCAGAGAGTACAGCCACGGACCAGGCGCTCAATATCGCCTTCGATGCTGGGCCAGTACACATGCTGGCGAGCCAAAACTTTCATATGGCACATAGCCCAGTTCCCGTGGTGTAACAAACTGGGTACCCGAAGCCGCAATTCCGGAGGGATGACCACCCGGTGGGCATCTGACTCCGTGGCCAACAGAAGGACATCATCGACCATGGAGAGCCTGTGGGACAGGTGGCGCCGGGGGCAGAAATCGGACTGCATCCGACGAGTAACATAGGATGGCCACCTGTGGACCACATAGTTGATAACCTGCCACAAGACAGGGTCATGGTGGGTAGCCGCAGCAACATCAGCAGCCATAAGAGGAAGACCATCCAGCGCATCCCGGTGGGCAGAATCAATGTGAAAGCAGAGGGCCTCCTATTGGTCAAAAGCAGGATCGGGGCCTGCTGGGAGACGTGACAATGAGTCCACATTAGCATGGTGGGCGGTGTGCTTATACCGGATAGTGTAAGCATAATTACGTAAAAACATTGCCCAGTGCTGGAGATGTTGAGCCGTCTGCTCGGGAAGGTGAGAGTGGAGTCCAAAAAGTGTAACCAAGGGTTTATGGTCCATCAGGAGGGTGAACTTTGCCCCAAAGAGATAGGAATGAAATTTTTGGATGGCGAACACGATCACTAGGGCCTCCTTTTCAATCTGGGAGTAGTTCCATTGCGCTGGGGTCAACGTCTTAGAGGCATAAGCGATGGGCTGTTGAGAGCCATCGGCATCCCAGTGTGCAAGGACGGCCCCAATGCCGTAAGCCGACGCATCAGCTGCCACAACCAAGTGGCGGTCCAGAGAGAAGGGAATAAGGCAAGGGACAGACTTCAGCATCACCTTTAAATGGAGAAAAGCCTGGTCACAGGCAGGAGTCCAAACAAAAGGTATGCCTTTACGACACAAGTGATTGAGGGGTTGAGCAACGGAGGCAGCCTGGGCCAAGAACTTTAAGTGATAAGTAACCTTGCCAGAAATAACTGCAGTTCCAATAGGTCCTTGGGATGAGGAAGGGCCTCAATGGCAGCGACATTATGACCCGAATGGTGAATGCCATCTTTGCTATGCCAGTGGCCCAAGTATTCCACTTCCAGTTGAAAAAAACAACCCTTGTTCAGCCAACAGCGTAGACCAGCAGACTGCAGAGTGTGAAATAGGGCGCTGAGGTTTTGCAAACGTTCCTTGTGGGAACACCCGACGACCAAGATGTCATCCAGATAATTCACAGATGCTGGGATAGGCTGGGTAAGCTGCTCCAGGAATCGCTGGAGAATGGCTGGCGCTGAAAAGACACCAAAGGGAAGGCACTTGTACTTATACAATTCGAAAGGTTGTGTTGATAACCATGATGTTCTGAGATTCGACATCCAAGGGCAACTGGTGGTATGCCTCAGTCAGGTCGATCTTGGAAAAATACTCTCCCCCGGCAAGCTTGGCAAGAAGGTCTTCCTGTCGGGGAATGGGGTAAGTAACAATGAGGGACTGAGCATTGACTGTAGTGCTGAAGTCCCCACACAGCCAAAGGGACCCATTGGGTTTCTGTATGACCACCAGTGGTGTCGCCCATGCACTATAGGTTACAGGTTCCAGCACGCCAGCGGCCTGGAGCTGATCAAGTTCCTGGTTGACCAGAAGGGGCCTGGCCCAGAAAGGGCGAGGCTGTTCATCCAGCCATAGGGTGATGTGCGCCTGAAAGCTGGATGCACATCCGAGATCCGGTGCAAACAATGACACAAAAGCAGATCACAGATCGTCCAAGTCCCGAAAGTGAACATCCGTGGAAACGACCTTAACTTCGTCGGAAATTGAAAAGCCAAACAGTTGAAACGCATCCAGGCCAAAAATATTCGAAGCCGACAGATAGTCGACGACAGAGAGGGTAAGGAGCCACAGAACATGCTTGTATGCCACCTGGACAACGAACTACCCACGAAGGGGAATGGAACCATCTCCATAGACGAACAAACGGCGAGAAGGAGGCGACAACGCATGAGAGTCCAGCCGGGTATATGTTGCCATAGTAATCAGGGAGACGGTGGCCCCAGTGTCGACCTTAAAGCTGACATCCTCTCAGAAAATGTGGAGCGTGAGGAAAAGCTTCCACGCTGATGGGTCATCCTGTGGGACGACCGATTGCAGAGCATGGACAGTATCTTGAGGCCCAGGAGGGGCAGGACTGGATCGAGTCGAGCGACTATGACAAACCAATCGGATGTGGCCCTCCTTGTTACACAGCGTGCACATTTTCCAGTGGTGTGGACAATCAGCCCACGAATGGGCAGTGAAGCACTGTGGGCAAGAAGTAAGTAGGCCGCTTGACCGGCGCCGAGGGGCGACTGAAGGTGCCGACGCCATAGAGACGTCAGAACACAAAGAGTCACAGTGGCACTGGCCCCTGTTAGCTGGGCCACGATGACATCGCGAGGGTGGAACCTGCTGGAACTCCGCGATCGCTGCCACCTGCAGTCGCGCCACAAGACGCTTGTTAGCCGCTTGAGCAATTTCAAAGGAGTGGGCAATGCAGAGAATCTCTTCCAAGGAGGGGTTGTCAAGATTCAACACGGCAGTGCAGACCTCAAGGTCGGGAGCCAACTGAACCACTACATCCTGGATCAGGGAGTCCGCATACGAAGCCTTTGACTGCTGATTGGAGCACGTAAAATCGCATCGACAGCTGAGACCCTGCAAGTCTGTGTCCCAGGAATGATATGATTGACCAGGCTGTTTGTGGTACTTATGGAATTCCAGCCGAGTGGCGACTACATGGTAGCATTGGGAATAATAGTTTGATCCTGTGGCTCTCTCTTTCCAGGAGATCTGCCTTTGCTGACAGACAATGGTGCCAACATGCGGAGAAGAAAGAACGTGTCCGGAGAGGCCCAAGACAAAAACAACGACCGCTGCAAGGAGTCGTCCGTGTCTTGAAAAGCCGTGAAATGTTGTTTCAGCCTATGTAAGTAGGCTTCCCAGTCCTCTTTAGCGTCATTAAGGGATGGAAAAGACGGCGGACGCGGGAAAGCATCGAACACCCGAGGACCATGAAGCTGATGCGGTAACATGTCCCGAGCATCAACTTTGTCAGTTACAGCAGCTTTTGTATGATGTGTAACTGGAGCTGCTGCTTCTCCATGAGCTGCTGCTGTTGCTCCAGCAGACAGACCAACTTCGCCTCCTTGCCAAGAACGACAACTGTTTACCTTGTCACCAAAATCTTGTAACTGCGACCAGGACGGTCGCAGGGCAGCAATGGCGGAAAGTGCGGTGGGACCCGTCGAGAGGCCCACGAACAACAACACAATGGAAGAGTATGGACACGACCAACAAAGGACAGAATGAATACAACAAGGCCAAACAACAGAGCCACAAGGAAACAAATACGTCCACTCGCACATGAACCAGAAAGTAAGCAGTCTAGCGCAAAGCGAGGTGTAAACCGATATAAGCGAGATTAGACTGACTGGCTGAGCAAGAGGTCACCACCTAAGTACGCTATCGGGGGTGCCGGTATTGGCCACCGGGACTATGTGTTCCACTGTGGCACCCCCACACTAAAAGTGGGCCAGGAGGCGTGAGCCACCACAGCTTATGGCACGATGGTGCAGAGACCTCTATGTTTCTTCGACGTCCATGATGTCTGGCACGGATTCAAATTCCGCGGTGCATGGTACCAGAATTCACACCCTGGAGTTTGCCACGCTGGCCCTGGGATCGCATCAAACTTAATTTTCCAGGCGGGGTTTTGGTGTCCATGTGGTTACTTATCTTTCATGCCTACTCCAACTACCCACATGTTGTCTGCATGGCATCCACCAACACAGAGGACACAGTCAAACCCTGGCTCAGTTTCTCACCATTGAGGGCCTGCCTCACACATTGGTCTCTGATAATGGCTCCCAATTCATGGCATTCTCCTACCAAGACATCTTTCAGGCCAACAGTATCAAACATATCCATAGCCCACCTTTCCTCCAATGGCACAGTGGAGAGGCTTGTCCACACATTTAAACAGCAGATGACAAAGGCAGTTGAAACAATGTCAACTTCATCAGCCCTCACCCTGTTCTTGAGCACATATTGCACCAACCAGTTGACATAGTCCGGCAGAGCTTCTCCATTGGGCGAGAGCCATGAACCCTGCTCTATTTGCTGATACCTTCACCCTCCCACCCCTGCTACTGGCCCTCCCAGCATTACGCCTCATGCGCGGCCGTGTGGGCTCGCGTGTATGGGAACAAGCTGGGTTGGACGCCCTCCTCAGTCATCGTAGCCCATGAGCAGCATGTGACATCAGTGAAGTTATCAAAAGTGTTGGAGTGCCACCATTATAACCAACTCTGCCCTCGTACCCCTGTGGGACTCCCACTGCTGTATCTTCCTACACTCCCTACTTCGGGTACAGACACTGTCCTCGAGTCGCCACCGGTTGCTGCCTCCCCACGAGACTGCCGCCAACCCTCCCTGCCCCCCGGTGGATTGGAGGCTCCCTCTGATGCCGTGGCCTCTGTGTTGGCCATCGTGGACACCTCGGACGTCCCTTCCTCCCCGACAGTGGCAGTTTACAAGTCTGTGTTTTCTCCGATCTGCCGACCAGTGTGGCAAGTTCAGGGCATTCTCGCCTCTATGCACAAGTTTCATGGGGGAGGGATCAGGTACCGAGCGCCGCGTGTTTCAAATCCGCGCCAGACCGCATGGAACTCAATGACCACTGTAGGTCTTTGCGCTGCCACGGCTTACGCCATGACTACTGCACACTCCTGGCTCTGAGTCTAATGTGAGTGCTCCACTGTAGAGCACATTGTCCCAGTGACCAATAGTGGCATACCCTATCATGTATTTAGGTGGCAGCCTCTAACTCAGTGAGGCAGTCTGGTATTCGCATTGAATCGGTTGATATCTCGCTTACAGACATTGTGTTTACATTGCATGTGCTTACTTCCCATTTATGAGTGGACATTGTATTGATTTCATGAGGTTATCTCTTGTGACTCCATTGCTTAATACTTTGTTGTTGTACTTGGAGTCTTGCTCAGTTGTCTGTCATCGTGCCGTGCTTGTCCTTCCATTCCCGTTCATCCATCTTGTTTGTTTGCGGGCCTCTCCCATTTGGTCCCGCTGCATTTTTGTTGGCAGCAACCCCGTGACAGTTCCTGTCATGGTTACTACATGAGTCCAATGTTGTAATCTTTGCACCAACTTGTTAGGTGTTTGGTATGACAGGTTACAGTGTAAGGAAGGGCATTATGTGCTACCAAGCCAGGAGTGAGAAATGTTTCAATGGTGATTGGTGAACCAACTCTTGCTATTTCATATTATTTCCATAATTCTGCAGCAGGTAGTCATTTAGCAGTTGCCAGAACACTTTCAAAGATTAGGGAGCACCTCTCCTGACCCAGATTGTATCAGGTAATTAAGAGTGAGAGAATGTCAGAGCAGCAAGATAGCCAAGTCTAAATCTAATTCTCAGAAAGGGAGGTTGCATTCTGGGAAGGAAAATAACCCAGTGGGCTACCTGTCCGTTGATTACATTTGTCTGTTATCTAGGACACGGGATGGTTACCTTTATATCTCGGTTGTCATGGATGCTCTCTCCAGTTGTGTGTGGCTTGTAGTAAGTACTGGCGTCACAGTCAGTCTAAAGATTTGGCATTTACCTCAAATATTTTCCATTATTGGCCTTTCGAGATCATTTTTTTGTGATAATGCCCACTGTTTGTTTTGAATCAGTTTAGGAGGGTTTGCTTTGCGAATGACACTAATCATTCCACCACAATACCCTAGTATCTGCAACCCTCCTTTGCAGAGTCTTAATCTGAGTTTGAAATTGATTCTTATTGCATTTCATCAGCATTCTCACTGAAGACAGGACACCTTGCTTAAATGGTTAAACCTGACTTTTAACTCTGTTCACTACGAGGCAAGTAAGACCACTACAGCCTCTTCCATATCGAGCTATCCTACGAATTACCAGCATGTAGCAACATAGAACTCTCACTCCAGAGAGGTGCACCATTATAATGAAGGGGGTCGCTCCTCTGAGGTTAAGCCAGGGGAAACGGGGTTTATCCATAATTTTGAAGTTTGGGGAGCAGGGGGACGGGCAGGGCATAAAGGTAATCTTCAAATAAGCTATCTTCCCATTTTGAGGGGCCCTGTCAAGTTTTTAAGGTTCTTAATCCAGTCAGTCTCTTGGTCCAGAATATGCAGACTGGAAAAATCTCAAGTCCACATATCTCAGTTCAAGAAGTGGACTAGTTTCCTTCTTGCTGTGAGAGAAAAGGGAGAAGGTACCTGCTTTTCTGTGGAGGAGGATAGGCTGTGTGGCACACCGATGATAGCACAAGTGTGTGAATTGATGTATCTTCTATGCCTTAGGGGTGGTGGTAGCAGTGTCTGCTGGCTATTTTCATACAGCTGGGAGGTATGGTTCCGAGCTGTGGACAGCTACGGATGGACAACAGTTAACAGCAGATGTCTCCTCCTTACTACAACATCTGGGCTGGCTTCTGCACAAGTTGGCATCGTGTAACAACGAGAGCCACAATTGTGTCCTTGCAGGGCTGTATCGCTGCAGCTAAGCTGTGGATGTGCAGTTGGGAGTTCTCGAGTCTTCCCAGGGAAGCATCTAGTGCATTCTGCTGGACTACACTTTGTTACCTCAGATGTTGCTAATGGCTGGTTCTTTCATGAAGTGACAGTTATCATGTGTGACATATTTCTGATACATTGCCTCACATTTTAAGCCCTTTGTGTTTAGAATCTCTAATGTGACCACATCCCACACCTGGCTGCCTAGTTCAAATTATAAAAACCATTCTATTCAATTTCTTATTGCATATATATATATATATATATATTTTTTTTTTTTTTTTTTTTTTTTTTTTTTTTTTTTTTTTTTTTTTTTTTTTTTTTTTTGGGGGGGGGGGGGGGGTGAGAATAGATAAATTTGCTGAAACTAAAGCAGGGTCTAAAGCTTAATAACTGAGTACTACACAACTTGAGATCAATTTTTCCCCTGAGAGTAACTGGCACACTATATTTCAAATAATTGTGCCTAGTCAATGACCATTATTGTGCATGATTGTAGGTGTCTGTTTCATATCATGTAATAAGTAGGCCTAATTGCCCCTAGGCAGAATCAAAATGGGGAGAAATTGAGCTTACACATTTTCAAAACGGGCATCTACAAAACTCTGTGTCCATGAGCAATAGAATGAAAGTGATCTCATGAATGCCTGGGTTTACAAATTGTGAATCCTAAATGTGCAGGGTGATCAATTTCCAGCTACATCACCATCCTTATATAGACCCCGTATCAGATCATGAGTGTGAAAGATTCATACCACAACACCCAATAGATTTGAACAGTAATTACATCCGTCCAAGCTTGATACAGCAGCTAAAATGGGACCCTCCAACACAGAAAATTGGAATTCACTTAATCAGAAGCTGCAAGATGTGCTGGCAGAACAACTAAAGTTAATGACAAACCCAGAATGAGTTCTCAAACCAATTACTGATAAATCTGATGGACTATTCACTACATTGCCACAACCCTATGAGCTACTAAGGATGATACATGAGAAATGTACATTTATTACCTACTGATAATGGAAACGATGAATTTCTTTACTACTCATATATTCATCCAGTATTTGAGACTGAGAACGCCTAGTGACTCTCTCACTTATGTACATGAAGTTCGTTTGGAAAGTTTGTGAAATATTGAAATTAAGTTTAAAATGCAATACTTAAAACAGTAACTAATTTATGAGTAATCACATGACTGAAGCTGTTTTATACATGAGAGCTCGAGTCTCTAAGTATCAGGGGGTTTACTGGTACATTTAAAACATGAGAATGTTCAGGCACAGCATTTCCTCAAATAAATTAGAGATAAGTGGAACCAACAATTCAGTAACATGACTGTTCACAACAATAAAATGGTTCATAGCAAATTAATATTATGCATGCATTTTTATCACATAAATATTTTGTATACAATCAATTTTTTAGACATTACATAACATCAGTGTATATCAATATGCAGTAATATAAACACATAGGGCAGAGAGCAGAAAATAAAATTTGTGTATGACTAAGGATTTTATTCCTGAAGTCTTGCTTAATGTGCTTTGGAGCTACAACTCAATTTTCAAGGACTGTTTGGATATAATAGGCTGAAAAACTGAAGCAAATGAAACGCCCAATGACACAGATTTCTTGACAAAATATACCCTCAAGTGGGGTAATTAGAGTAGACATCTCTCTCCTGTTTCTGGTATTTTAACTTATTACCTGCATCTGATGTCACAACTTTGACTTCTACATTGGTGAGAAACATTTGCACTTACAATCTGAAATTATTTGATGTGTTAATGACAGTACTATGTGACTCAAATGTTGCATATTTAACCATGTTACAGTCATGTGATGAAGTAATGGATTAACTTTAACTTTCATTTCCATTACTAACAAAATACAGGGAAAAATATATTACGAGGAGACCTGACAGTTTATTTCAGTTTTATACACATATTCAACATGATATTTTACTTGCTTATTAAAATAACAGTTATTTAAATATAGAAGCAGTAGACGACTGTATGAAGTATGTAAGGGAGGGGAGTTGAAGTGGGGAATGTTGTCAACTTCAGAACCTCTGGTCCTTAAACTGTCACTTTCCTTAAAGAGCCAACTTGATCGTGTCTTGCTGAAAGGCCTGTAAATTGTCGGGAAGTGATTTCCACTTTTGAGGTGCCAGCCTACAGCTTGCATCTTTCTCTACATATCTTGTAAGCTAGGTGCTTTCAAGTCAGGCAGAAGTAATAGCCCAATGCCACTAAAGACTTTATTCAGCTGCCACCATGATCTTGTTTGCCAAGTGAAAGATTGCAGGTGAAGTTCTGGCTGGACCTCTTCTCATATTACTGCTGCCAGATCAGCAGAATGATCTTCTACAGTGACAAGAGATCACAACTCCTCCAGTTGTAGTCACCAAAATACAAACGATGAGAATCAGTGCAGACATCCATGAGGTGTGAGACAGAGAGAACTTGGAACATGGTACCATCTGGGAGGCTGTGTACTGCTGATATACTGCTTTTTGAGGAAGTACACCAGTATCTGATACTTTCAGAAATGTTCCACCACAGCATTCTATCCTTGTTTTCACTTTGTCTTCTCTTTGCACCTGGCAACCACAAAATTACTTTGCTTGTGAGGAATCTACAGCCTGGTGCACAATATCACTGGAATTTTGAAACAGCAGTCTGCTCTTGTCTCACTTTCATTTATTCACTAGTCTTCAAGGTCACTTCAGCACTGTTCATCTGTCCAGGATTGTCCCTGTAGTAATTGCAGCAACTTGGAATTACATGATTCTAATATTCTCCAATATTTCTATTGGTGATGACACCTCCAGCAGCAGCAACAGTTAACATTTGACATGGTTTACATCCTTCTGGAAAGGATCCTTTATGATGTGTAATGCTTCTTTTTCCACCCCCTTTACTGATGCAGAGAAACATCACCAACTATGATTCAAATTTTGTTCCCAAACTGGGGGTATTGTGAGTGTATGGTCATACTGACACTGCTGTCTACACATCAAGTATGGCTTGTTGCGACCTCACCATCTCTTGCTTGGCCTTCACATCCAAGAATTATTTTCAGGCCTGTGACTATGAAGATTTTTACATGCATCATTTACCAACTTGACCGCATAACACCCAGCTTGGAGGACCAGGCTTTCTCCGATTGGTTTGCCCCCTAGGAACGCTGGCTTCCCCTTCACCAGACCTGAGGCAGCACCCTCCCCCTCCCATGGGAGGTGAGATTGAAGAATGAGAATGAAAGACACCCTCTGGCCTCGCAACCTAATACCATTGTGGGCGAATAAAACAAGAAAAGGAAACAGATGATCGACAAGTAAGTGGAAGCAAAGTCAGACTTTGTTTCATTTATGCAAATAGTCTGCTAGTAATGGTTAACGTTGCTGTACTAAGAATTGTCAAATTTTTTACAGCAATAATTCTAGTCTAATTGAGCTTCTATATTATTGTTTACAAAGGAATGATGATGTCAAATAGATCAGCAGCATTATTAAATAAGTAACTTTTACCATGCACAGTATGCAGATACTTCTTTTAAGTTACCTTCTATTAGACATTGAAAGTTTTTTATCGTTACACAACCAAAGCTACATGTAGGTTGACACCTTATCTAAAAATAAAAACATCTTGAGTTAGAATTTTCTTAATCTCAGTTATAGTTGAAATAACTATGCTAGTTATTTGTTCTGGTCATAAGAAGTCATGTATTCATAACAATTCAACTGTAAATCATTTTTTAAGTCTACCATTTACCTATCATAGTAACTACAGACAATTTTTGTAACAGGCATTATTGCAATGCCTGTAAGAATTAACACTAATTTCAAAATCTAAGCAATATTTCAGATTATATTACTGTTTCCTTTCAGAGAGAGGGATTTCAATTGACTGATAATACAAATGTCAGTGATGATAAATTTATGAAATGCAAATATCTGGAAGAGTTCTCTGACTGAGGAATACTTCAAGCACATAACAAATTCCATTTTTAAGAACTACTTTGAAAAGTCTGTATGAGCACGTTTGCAATATATTAAAGAGTGAACATGAAAAATTATCAAGTGTTACATACACTGTTTAATCCATACAATGACAGACTATAACAATATGAAGGGACACAGAAGTTCGTGTAAGCACATTAAAGGTAATGAAGGGAAAATACAATTAAGAAAATCATGGATTTTGTAATTAGTAGTTCCTTTTTCAAGTAGGAGAGGCAGGTTTGGACAGATTAGAAACTGTAAAGAAAACAAATGTACAAAGTAGGCCTACAATACCACTTGGCTACAGAGAACTGAACATCACTCCCAATGATACTGTTAAATCCGACGGGTCTCACGAAAATTTGGTAACCAAGTGCAAAAATGGTTTGGATCATACCATCATCAGAGCTCAAGCAATCACTAATTTTATCTATATTAAGTGTGCTGGATTATCACAGCTGCCTATTCCTGCCGTAGTTAATTCTCAAAGGAAATCTTTTTTAGACTAAAGAACAATAAGCGTTACAGAGTAAATGTTGTGCCCAAGTCCCACTCACTTGAAAAACCATTGTACTCACACAAAAAGTCAAAATTTTGTGTTTTCTTCCAGAATATGCAAAGCATAAGGAACAAAACTTTAGAACTACAAATATTTTTAGAAAGCTTTAGAGACACTATAGATGTGCTTTGTATAGCCGAGCATTGGCTTAAAGATAATGATGCTGCCTATTTTTCCCTTCCAGGCTTTCAAATGGTTAACAGTTTTTGCAGAACTAATAGAAAAGGGAGTTGGCTGTCTAATACTTGCCCGAGATAATGTAGAATGTAATCCATTACTTAAAATTAAGCATATGAACTGTGAAAAGCATTTTGAACACGTCACAGTAGAAGTTAAATCTATTAAGCTTTTAGTTATATGTATCTATAGACCACCTGATGGTAACACACAAATATTCACCTCCAAACTAGATATGCTACTACAACAGTACAGTTTAAAATATCCCAGCATTATCTTATGTGGAGACTTTAATATAGATTTCCTAGTAGAATCCACTGCTTTCCAGAAAATAGTGAATATATTGCAATGTTATAACATGAAAAATTTAAACAAAAAACCTACTAGAACAACTAATACCAGTTCCTCTGAAATAGATGCTGTTTTGGTTAACACTGGCATGTCATCTGTCTGCAAACTAGACATCACCTCCAACGGTATATCAGATCACAACTGCTTGATACTGAATATGACCATGCAAGATGCAAATAGACAGACAAAACCTCCCCAACAGACTTACAAAAAATCAACTGGCAATAAAAATAATACAGCACATTTCTCACTTGTGCTCCATAAAGCTGACTGGAAAGGTGTCTATTGTGCCAGCAATGTTGACAGAAAGGCTAATGAATTTATGAGTATCTTGCAACACTGCTATGAAGTGGCATTCCCAATCAAACATACAGATAAAAAATACACATCTCAACTGTCCAATAATAAATGGTTAACACCAGGAATAGAAACCTCTTGCAGAAATAAGAGACTGCTATATGCCTACAGTAAAACTAGAATTCTTTTATACTGCTTGAAATAGTTACGGTATACCTCACTGTCTATAAACAAGGTAATTCATGAAGCAAAGAAAATGTATAATAGGCAATTCATTATCAACTCAAGTAATTAATCAAAAGCCGTGTGGAGATTGATAAATGAAATGGTTAGCAAAAAAGACAAGACACACTCAATAACCTGCATTAAAGATCAGGATGGTGTTACCACTGACCCTAAGCAATTATGTGAAATATGTAATGACCATTTCACAAAAATTGGTGACATGTTTTCTTCTTTAATCAAGACTGCTGCACTCACTTATCACTCAGATTCAGCAGTATTCCCACAATAAATGTTCCTTGACCCATTCACACCAAATGAAATCTGCAATATTATAAGGCAGAGACCAAAAAAAACATTCCTGTGGTCTTGATGGTATATCTGATTGCCTTTTAAAACGAGCCTGCCATCATGTGTGTGCACCAGTTACAGATATAATAAACTGCTCTTTATCATCAGGTAAATTTCCTAGAATTTTTAAAGCAGCAAAAATTATTCCTCTATTTAAAAAAGGGGAAAGGAGTGATGTAAACAACTGCAGACCCATTTCAGTCTTATCAAGCTCATCAAAAGTCCTCAAAAAATCAGTATGCAATTAGTATATGACCGTGTTATAAATTTCTTGTAAAGTATGTCCTCACCAGTTTGGGTTTAGGAAAGGGAGATCAATAAATGGAGCATTATACTCATTTTTAAATGAAATATATAGGGCAGTCAATGATAGAAAACACACAACAGGTGTGTTTCTTAGTCTCACTAAAGCTTTTGATCTTGTCAACCATGTATTACTTTTGGATAAACTACTACGTTATGGGATTAGGGGAAATTGCAATGACTGGTTTAGGTCATATCCCTCAGACAGAATACAGAAAGTAGTGACTGAGCATTTTCACCAATTTTGATGTAATCAGAGGAGCAAGTTGTAAGACAAGGTATTCCCCAAGGCTCTACACTTGGTCCCCTTTTATTTCTAATATTCATCAATGAATGCCCCAAAGCATTCAGGAAAGCCTGCCGGTAATGTTTGCTGATGACACCAATATACTGTTTTCAAATCACTGTCCTCATCAGCTCAACTCCACAATTGCTGATACAAATTGCAGTCTGGTAAACTGGTTGAACAAAAACAAACTTCTCCTAAATAAAGATAAAACAATGTATATAAATTTCCACATGACACAAAAGGTATTGTCTGTGATAGATGATATCAGGATTGAGAAAGTGCCCATACAGCGAGAAAGAGCCACAAAATTCCTTGGAGTGTGGATAGATGACACACTACAGTGGGACATACATAAAGATAAATTATTAAGTAAAATGAACAGTTTGTGCTATGCTTTTAGTATTTTAAGTAAAATCTGTGATATCAAAACACTAAAATGTGCCTACTTTGCATTAGTAACTCAATAATTACTTACTGCATTCCTTTTTGTGGCTTCTCCCTTAAGAATGTATTTATTATGCAGAAGCGAGTAATTAAGACAATGAAACAAGTACCCCTGTCTTCCACGACTAAACATCTCTTTAAGGAGCTCAGTATTTGAAAATGTCAGGTGTTGCCAGAAAGGATTCAGATCCAAAATAAAGTCAATCCTACAGAACCACTGCTTCTATTCAGTGGAAGAATTTATGAATAGTAATCTAAAACAATTTTTGTGATGTGTTTTACTGCATGTGTTGAAATATTACTTTAAAGTGACTTATTTGACTCTATTTACAATGTGTTATTACTGTTCCTTGTTATGGCTCATCTGCACTTATCATACCTGTGAACAGTGTTACATACAGTCATCAGATGATGATTACAGAGTAACATACCAAAAAAGTTGTGATTCACTATGTACAGCGTATCATTTATATAAATCTATATCTTAGGTATATCTACATATCATAGCATGTTAACTGTAACTTATACTACATCTATTTGTAATAACACAACAAGATTTCTGGATGAATAAATAAATAAATAAATAAATAAATAAATAAGTGGAGTCTATGATGAGAGGTATTCTTCTGTGGTGTTTGTGAGGGGTCAAAGGATAGACAAAATTACTTTTATCATCATCTATCAGCAGTAACAGACATTACTGAGATACACTGGGAATCTGTGTGATGTTATTGGCTTGCAAAAATCTGTGACAATACTGTCTTCTAATCCTTATTTATTATTATTATTATTATTATTATTATTAGTTTCCTTCACAGACCACACTCACAGTACTATACAAAGGCCATAATATAAAAGCCAATGTAACAACAGAACAAAATTCAATATCCAATGAGATTACATAGTTGTCTTCACATACTTATCATAAAATATTTATCACATCATCAGATATACTACATTTCTCCAGGTAAGAAAAATAACTATCACAATAACAATGTATAAAACAGTGAACATAAGTTTGCAGCATTCTAGTTATACACTGTCAGGACAACCAAAGCATAGCAACATCGAACAATTTCTGCCAATATATTGTAAGATCGTATTAATGTATGAAAGTAAATTTGTTACATTCAATGAAGGGAATTTTGGAATTAAGAAAATTACTACTACCCCCACAGTGACTGAACTGTATGTATAGAGTGCACATTCTTTATGAACATAAACTACACATAAACCCAAAGGTAATTAAGAAGCACACCAAATATCAATCATTAAATTGAACCCACTACAGTGCAATACAAGGAAATCATGTTAAGGAATACAGTAATAAATTATACATCCAATATTTGTTAAGTACCAAATATTATGAGGAGACTTGCAATAAATGAGTCCAGAAATACTCTTATTACTTAACTAAAGATTCTTAAGCATATGGATGATGACATTGTATTTGAAGACAACACATGAATGTAACGTGACAGCTTCTGAATGTGGTCTTAGAACTGTCAAATTACTATTCTACTTTAGACAAAAGGGGAAAAGGAATGTTAATATCAGTAGGCCACTAGTACTAAATATAATACTGAGACTGCATGTGGGTATTCCACATGCATAATTATTGACTGGAAACACAACTATTCACAACTCAACCACAATAGTGTGCACAAAACAAATTTAGAACAAAATGTGTAAGCCAATAAATTTGTGATTTAAATACTCATACAGAGTGAAATATGGGTAGAGTTCAAAAGCACAAGACTAATAACACATGCTTGTTTATCTCCATTGTTGTTGTTGTGGTCTTCAGTCCTGAGACTGGTTTGATGCAGCTCTCCATGCTACTCTATCCTGTGCAAGCTTCTTCATCTCCCAGTACCTACTGCAACCTACATCCTTCTGAATCTGCTTAGTGTATTCATCTCTTGGTCTCCCTCTACGATTTTTACCCTCCATGCTGCCCTCCAATGCTAAATTTGTGAGACCTTGATGCCTCAAAACATGTCCTACCAACCGATCCCTTCTTCTAGTCAAACTGTGCCACAAACTTCTCTTCTCCCCAATCCTATTCAATACCTCCTCATTAGTTACGTGATCTACCCACCTTATCTTCAGCATTCTTCTGTAGCACCACATTTCGAAAGCTTCTATTCTCTTCTTGTCCAAACTAGTTATCGTCCATGTTTCACTTCCATACATGGCTACACTCCATACAAATACTTTCAGAAACGAATTCCTGACACTTAAATCTATATTCGATGTTAACAAATTTTTCTTCTTCAGAAACGATTTCCTTGCCATTGCCAGTCTACATTTTATATCCTCTCTACTTCGACCATCATCAGTTATTTTACTCCCCAAATAGCAAAACTCCTTTACTACTTTAAGTGTCTCATTTCCTAATCTAATTCCCTCAGCATCACCCGATTTAATTTGACTACATTCCATTATCCTCGTTTTGCTTTTGTTGATGTTCATCTTATATCCTCCTTTCAAGACACTGTCCATTCCGTTCAACTGCTCTTCCAAGTCCTTTGCTGTCTCTGACAGAATTACAATGTCATCGGCGAACCTCAAAGTTTTTATTTCTTCTCCATGGATTTTAATACCTACTCCAAATTTTTCTTTTGTTTCCTTTACTGCTTGCTCAATATACAGATTGAATAACATCGGGGAGAGGCTACAACCCTGTCTCACTCCTTTCCCAACCACTGCTTCCCTTTCATGCCCCTCGACTCTTATAACTGCCATCTGATTTCTGTACAAATTGTAAATAGCCTTTCGCTCCCTGTATTTTATACCTGCCACCTTCAGAATTTGAATGAGAGTATTCCAGTTAACATTGTCAAAAGCTTTCTCTAAGTCTACAAATGCTAGAAACGTAGGTTTGCCTTTTCTTAATCTTTCTTCTAAGATAAGTCGTAAGGTTAGTATTGCCTCACGTGTTCCAACATTTCTACGGAATCCAAACTGATCTTCCCCGAGGTCCGTTTCTACCAGTTTTTCCATTCGTCTGTAAAGAATTCGCGTTAGTATTTTGCAGCTGTGACTTATTAAACTGATAGTTCGGTAATTTTCACATCTGTCAACACCTGCTTTCTTTGGGATTGGAATTATTATATTCTTCTTGAAGTCTGAGGGTATTTCACCTGTCTCATACATCTTGCTCACCAGATGGTAGAGTTTTGTCATGACTGGCTCTCCCAAGGCCGTCAGTAGTTCTAATGGAATGTTGTCTACACCCGGGGCCTTGTTTCGACTCAGGTCTTTCAGTGCTCCGTCAAACTCTTCACGCAGTATCTTATCTCCCATTTCGTCTTCATCTACATCCTCTTCCATTTCCATAATATTGTCCTCAAGTATATCGCCCTTGTATAAACCCTCTATATACTCCTTCCACCTTTCTGCCTTCCCTTCTTTGCTTAGAACTGGGTTTCCATCTGAGCTCTTGATATTCATACAAGTGGTTCTCTTCTCTCCAAAGGTCTCTTTAATTTTCCTGTAGGCAGTATCTATCTTACCCCTAGTGAGACAAGCCTCTACATGCTTACATTTGTCCTCTAGCCATCCCTGCTTAGCCATTTTGCACTTCCTGTCGATCTCATTTTTGAGACGTTTGTATTCCTTTTTGCCTGCTTCATTTACTGCATTTTTATATTTTCTCCTTTCATCAATTAAATTCAATATTTCTTCTGTTACCCAAGGATTTCTATTAGCCCTCGCCTTTCTACCTACTTGATCCTCTGCTGCCTTCACTACTTCATCCCTCAAAGCTACCCATTCTTCTTCTACTGTATTTCTTTCCCCCATTCCTGTCAATTGTTCCCTTATGCTCTCCCTGAAACTCTGTACAATCTCTGGTTCTTTCAGTTTATCCAGGTCCCATCTCCTTAAATTCCCACCTTTTTGCAGTTTCTTCAGTTTTAATCTACAGGTCATAACCAATAGATTGTGGTCAGAGTCCACATCTGCCCCTGGAAATGTCTTACAATTTAAAACCTGGTTCCTAAATCTCTGTCTTACCATTATATAATCTATCTGATACCTACTAGTATCTCCAGGATTCTTCCAGGTATACAACCTTCTTTTATGATTCTTGAACCAAGTGTTAGCTATGATTAAGTTATGCTCTGTGCAAAATTCTAAAAGGCGGCTTCCTCTTTCATTTCTTCCCCCCAATCCGTATTCACCTACTATGTTTCCTTCTCTCCCTTTTCCTACTGATGAATTCCAGTCACCCATGACTATTAAATTTTCGTCTCCCTTCACTACCTGAATAATTTCTTTTATCTCGTCATATATTTCATCTATTTCTTCATCATCTGCAGAGCTAGTTGGCATATAAACTTGTACTACTGTAGTAGGCATGGGCTTTGTGTCTATCTTGGCCACAATAATGCGTTCACTATGCTGTTTGTAGTAGCTAACCCGCACTCCTATTTTTTTATTCATTATTAAACCTACTCCTGCATTACCCCTATTTGATTTTGTATTTATAACCCTGTAATCACCTGACCAAAAGTCTTGTTCCTCCTGCCACCGAACTTCACTAATTCCCACTATATCTAACTTTAACCTATCCATTTCCCTTTTTAAATTTTCTAACCTACCTGCCCGATTAAGGGATCTGACATTCCACGCTCCGATCCGTAGAACGCCAGTTTTCTTTCTCCTGATAACGACGTCCTCTTGAGTAGTCCCCGCCCGGAGATCCGAATGGGGGACTATTTTACCTCCGGAATATTTTACCCAAGAGGACGCCATCATCATTTAATCATACAGTAAAGCTGCATGTCCTCGGGAAAAATTACGGCTGTAGTTTCCCCTTGCTTTCAGCCGTACGCAGTACCAGCACAGCAAGGCCGTTTTGGTTAATGTTACAAGGCCAGATCAGTCAATCATCCAGACTGTTGCCCCTGGAACTACTGAAAAGGCTGCTGCCCCTCTTCAGGAACCACATGTTTGTCTGGCCTCTCAACAGATACCCCTCCGTTGTGGTTGCACCTACGGTACGGCCATCTGTATCGTTGAGGCACGCAAGCCTCCCCACCAACGGCAAGGTCCATGGTTCATGGTTCATGAACTTCAAATTACACTGAGAGCATAATTACAGCTATTAATAGAAAACTGTGCTCACTCTACCTTTGTATTTATCTAAAGACAGTTACCTAATATTACAGAAGGAGTTATAAGATCACATTTGGTTGCTTAAGAACACAAATTTTCTGCAGTATATAATAAAATCCATGGATCATTAAAGAGCATAAAGGCATGAAAGCACAATTATAATACATTCGTTGTGTTGGCCCTTGTAAGTTTCATATCCATACTAAAGCACACACTCTTTATTACCGTATTGCTTGTATTTGAATTCTAATATCTAAAATTATATATAGTCTGCGAATTGCTGAATTTTTCAGTGAGGGAAAGTCATTGAGTGAATGCAGTTAGATGTTTTGGTGCTTTGCTATCATCAGACATCTGTAGAAATAAATCAAATCAACTACTCGTGAATTAAAAATGGTTTACAAACCCTTCATCAGCATGCAATAATGGCATTGCAATTCTTAAGATGACATGTACCATGGAACTGCATGCAGCCAGTAGACATAGCACTTACAAGTATCACTGAACGTAATAGTTACAAGTTGTAAAGGTAACAAATGTACACAGACTAATAACACTGCTGACCATTAGATGAGAACACAAATGTTTAATAACAGATGGCATTGCAAGAGAGGGTGTGGCATCCTGCAACTCCATCTTATGGAATTATGTATGACTTACAAAGAGCATTAAACCAACGGAAATGCAATGCAACAACAGTAACAAATGTTTATACAACATAAGTGTAAACTAAAAAAATGCATAGAAACACACACAGCATTTTATAAATATTCAGGAATTTATAAGTGTTTGTGCCAGATGGCGTTGCAGATGCAAGTATGATGCTACATAGTGACAGTTTTAATTGGTGGTATGTACAAATATATTGCGTAGAATTTTTTACATACTAGCAATGGTCACAATAAAAATAAGCTTGGTTCTATACATAAAACACAAAACATATAACTTGAATAGTACATTTTCCTGCCTATTACGAGTGGAAAGTAGCATATGTAAGTGCTAAGACCACTATATGCACTCTTTAGCATAAATATTGACAAGGAATTACACACATGGTGTCAAGAGGTAAGTACAATGAAACAGTGAGTTCTGAATTACGAATTGCATGTACAAGCACTATAATAGCTACACTCATTGTATGGCCTAATTGGTTACAAGAAAATAAACATTTAGTACCAACTTATTAACACAAAAGAAAGCCATATAGTACTCAGCCTATTTAAAGTTTAAATTGGTGTAAATAAGTTTCCTATTTATGCCATGCCATGCATGAAGCTACTGCAACAAGTAATGAGTAGTAACTGCTGACCTGTTGGCACAACAAGCAGCACAGTTCCCTGCTTGTTAAAAGTGAGACATAGGGTACATAAGCGCTAAAGCAGCTAGATACACTGCACGGCATAAATAGTTACAAAGAATTACACATTTAGTGCCATCACATTAGCACAACAAAACTAATTATAAAAATATTTGTGACAATCAGTACATCTGTAATGAATAAGTGTCATAGACCTATGCAGAATAAAAACATGAACAGTTCCTGTATAGCCCTTTGTCTCCAATGAGAACTATATCAATTGAAGTGAAACAAAGTATTAGATCTCAAGGAGATGCTAAAACATTATTACAGAAGGCAAAATATAAAACATGGAAACCTCAGTCAACAGAAGTATTAATAGCAATTACAAATCAAACAGTAAACCCCTGATCATTTATGGAGTCAAACTCCCATGTTTTGAACATATTTGCAAAGCAATTTGAAGCATAAGCTGTTTCAGTGTGGTAAATGGTTTAACATTAAGTGTGCAAGCAAGAAAAAATTAGAAAGGGTTTCTGAAATAATGTTTAATGTTTTCTTGTTTTCTTGGGAATTTCTAAATACCCTCATTGCGAAATACTGCATAAGTCTGCATGTCATGAGTCCGGAACATAACCCCCCACCCCCCCCACCCCCCCCCCACCCCCCCGCACACGCACAAAATTAGATCAAAGGCTTGATAAATAAAATATTCTAAACAGAATCAAGGATACTGCTTCTTGATGAGCAGATTATGTCGAATTTGATTTCCAAAATTAATATCTTTCTGAAATTGAGTCTATAATTAAATTTTTGTTGCTCCTGGAAGCTTTTGTCATGTACCATGCAACTGGCACCGAGTGTCATGAAACACATTAGTCATGTAGTATTATAGATGCACTTTCTGTTCTGTGTCCTTTATTGTCTGATTTATGCATATCTGCCAGCAGTTGTGAATGATGTAGAGTGAAAATTTTCTATGTTTGACAAATGTTCTGCTACAATGCAGGTGTCACCCATTAACAGTCAGCAACAACATTTTATCCAAAGTCTAACTGGTTTGCTGTTACCTCCCTTTCTGCGTACCTAAGAAAGATAAATTTTACACAATTTAGATCGTGTCACAGAGTGTGAGGAATTCTCAGTGACACTCAATAATGAGCATGTGTAGGAGATGATGGCAACAAATTCCTGGGCATTCACTTAGAGTGAAAACTACACAGTGCATGTTCCAGTGTGAAATAATATTTACCTCATCAGCTTTCGGATCCAGAATGCTCTCTTGTATTATATACAAAACAGTCACAAACACTGCATGTTTCTGCTTTTGGGTACTCCATGTCACATGGAATTATCTTCTGGGGGATCTCTTGCTCAAAATATTTTCATTGCTTAGTAGAATGATAAGAGTTATATGTAGGTTAAGTCCAAGAAAGTCCTCTTGCAAATTACTGAGCAAGATGAGAATACTTACCAGAGGCTGTCAAAACACTTTTTCTCCAATTTGTTTTGTTATCATGGTCTCCATACCCTTTGGACACAACTCTCTAGTTCCATGTGTGACAAAAATGGAATATCAGTTACATTACCTGTCCCTGCTGTAGAAAGACACTAAGTATGTAGTAAATCTGTATTCAAATCAAATCTACACCAATTTCTCTTGAATGACTCATTCCGGTCTGGTGAGCAAAATTGGAGTAAACAGGTTACCTAAGATGCAATCAATTGTGGAACTGTTGAGCTATATCTTTATGTAAGTATTTCAGGAATAGAGGATTACACCTACGGAAGTGAAGGTACATCTAAGTGTCCTACAGATGACACCTGGGTGCTGGTAAGGAAGCAATGGAACTGACTACCAGAGAATATTTTCAGATCTCCTGACTATGTAAGACTTTGTGCACATTGAGTCCTTATGTAATCAGTGATTGTAGATTAATTAAGTAAGAATAAGGACATTGAAATCGGAAGAGAAATGACTCAGCTCCACATCAGAAGCTCTTTTTCAGGGCCAAACATCTAGAAAAGTGGGAACAAATATTAAAATATGCCAGTTGATCATTGAGTGCATTACCAGAACCAAATGCCAAAGATTACAAGAAATACTGTTTAAGCTCATCGTCTACATTGTTGTCCTAAATACTGGGATATGAAACCATTGGTGCAACATATCACCACACCTATGAAGTAGTCACACACGTCCGGACTAAAACTGTGAATGCTTACTTGCTATTCAGTTCCACAGACAGCAGTACTCATTAACTCTGTAGATACTATGTGTGGTCAGTTCCCCAATTTTGATTCAAATCACAATGTAGCTCCTGGCCAACTTATGTTTTTGAAACATACTGACATTCTCCACCAGATGCGATGGCCATATACACTGATGGAAAAAGAAACTCAACTCCGAAAAGAAAATTAATTTAGAGGAATGAAATTTTTAGAATATCTTTGTCTAGGTGACTTATTTCATTGATTAACATTGCAGCAACACAGGTTAATGTAAGCACAAGATAAGCCACTGCAAATGTGAAACGCTGTTACGTTAATAACTGGTGTAACCACCATAATGTTGAATCCATGCATGCAAATTTGTATGCACTGTGTTTTACATGTGGCAGATGCCAGTCTGTGGTATGGAGATCCATGCCTGTTGCTCTTGGTTGGTCAATAAAGAGAATGTTAATGCTGGCTGTGGATGACCCTTAAGCTGTCATCCAATGACGTCCTTCAAGCCAACACATGGACATTCTATATAGCATGTTGGGTTACAACAGTGGTATGTGTGTGAGTGTTGTCCTGTTTGAAAACAGCCCCTAGAATGCTATTCATGAATGGCAGCTTTAATGATATATATATATATATATGTATATATATATATATATATTATGAAAAAAAAATGAAAATGGATTTGAAAATAGGGAAGAAATGTTGCTTTAAATATTTTTGTTATTTGCTCTTTCAGTACGAACTTTGTTGTAGAACCCCTTATTTGCGTGTGGTAATAAAAACTCATTTAGACAGAATTAAGCACATTTAAAATTACGTGAACCTTAGCAACCCTCTCATGCTGATAAATTCATATTAACTGATTAAGAACATTTAGTTGAAAATTGTATAAATTAAATTTTTTTTTTTTTACGTATTTCGGCCTTGGCACAGATTTTCTAAAGGCAGTGTTTTTTGTTTTTTTTTTTTAATATTTACTGAATTCTTTCCCGGCATTAGCTATGGAACACAAGACTGTCTCTGTTAACATAAAATGGTTAGATATTGCCAAGCCGACCTGAACGTTTAATTATCACTGACAAAACACACTTCACTATATGTTTAAGTTATTTGCTTTAGAAATTGAAAGAACCAACAGATTAACAACTTCAACATTAATTATCCGCCTATTAATGCACAAACGTAAAACCAGTAATAAATTCTGTAAGCCTCAGGATCGCTGTAAAAGAAAAATATTTCGTAATTCACTGCTAATTTTATCTGCTCCCGATTTACGGGTTTGGTTAATTTTTTTAGCGGTACAATTTTTTAAATGTGCCGCCGCTGCAAATCATTCGGTCACGGCACAGCCCAGCAACACCAACGATAATCACTAAAAATGCTGAAAATTCTTTAAAGAAATATTATAGATGACATGGGCAAGCTAATTTACATTAGTAATACACAATTTTGATAAATTATAATGTATTTAGATCACCACAACAATTAAACTTACATTACTTTGTAATTTCTCCTCTAATGGCGGCTAAAGATAGATACAGACAAAAGAAGTCTACTCATTCATAAAATGCTATGTCACAGGTTCCTCTCTCTCTCAGCTCTCGAGGAAGATGACAAAGAATGCACATTATGTATTCCTATTTATACCACTGCCGTTCGTTAATGTCTCTTTGCAATCTTACAACATTACTGCCCTCTGTGGCTGCATTTTACATTTTTTTTAATTTTTTTTATTGCAGACATCAACATACTTTGCAACTACATTATGAGTATTGAAATATTACAATCATAAATACATCGAGAATATTATTACAGAAAATATTACAATAATAACGAATGTCATTTATACAAAATTAAATAATATTTTTTGTTAAACAATTGCAGTACATACAAATTGCTTCATAGGCTTACATAGTACAATTAAATGTCATTTAATTTTATTAATAGTGTGTGTGCTGGCAGGGAACGTTAAATTGCCCCCTGGCAGCATTTGGCAAAGAGTTTCTATACTTTGACACAATGGTGCCAGTAACGCTCTTTACAATTCAGATTTCTTTTTTTTTTTTTTTTTTTTTTTTTTTTTTTTTTTTTTTTTTTTTTTTTTTTTTTTTTTTTTTTTTTTTTTCGGAATGGCTCTTTTAATTAGTCCCAGGGTTATATATGTTCATGGCTCCCCCATTTGGGCGAAGGCAGACAGGAAACCTGGGCAAAACTGTGCCGGAGCCCTGCCATCCCAGTTGGTTCATGATTAATCTTGTCTCTTTAACAGCCATTCTTTTGAAATGATTTAGCAGTTTGTCATCAAAGTTTACATAACATCACAGTCACACACAGTTCAACGAAAGTTTGTTGTTTGTGATTAACAACTCGTAATTATCATTTTTGCGATATACTGCAAGGTCACTTGTCCTACGATATATCATTTAGTACGTCATTTTTCATAATGTTCTCACTACCTATGTGTTACAAATCCATCTCCTACACTTGTTACTGTTCATTTTCTCTCGTCAATTTACGGGTATACATAATAAGTGCTCAATGTTTGTCAAAAATCGAGTTCATTGACATGTTACGCAGTTCGTGTAAATATTTTGGAATATGTCAATAACGCTGTAGTTGGTGCGCGGTGCGGAATGATTGTTGAGCGGTGCTCGGTGCGGCGAATCGGCTCCGTTTAGGTCACTGCCCCCGGTGTTGACAGCTACGGTGCGGAGAGGCGTGTGGCTGTCTGGTCTGCTACGGGCTGCACGGCTGTATGGCTGAAGTAGCCGGATGCACTTTGTATATCAGCTTGCCCGTGTGACATCTTCTTGCAGTGTTCCAGCAAACATGCTACAAGTTCACAGACAGTGTACTATCCTTATGGGCATTTTCCCTGCTGTGGGTAAGAACGCATACAGTTATTGGCAGTTATTATTCAGTAGGCCTTCACTAGTCTGGTTTGCACAATGTTTCATTGTCACATTAACACGTTTTATGGGCACACAATATTTTTTTACCATGTCATGACTTGTCATTAGTCACACGCAAGTTTTCACCTTAGGACAAAATGTATCTCTGTAGTCAATGTGCTTTCCTGGCGTCCCTTGACACACAAAGAGTTATAGTTTGACACTAGCTTGGTCCACCGTCTATTATCGGCTCACTGTTCGTGTTGTGTTAGTTCCTTGTCCACTTGCACACATGGCGATGATACAGTTTCTTATTGCTTGTTCAAAATAACCCGTGACCTATTGCTGCAGTTTTAACACTCACTGTCTGTCTCTGCCACACAATACTGCACTTTTGTTTAAGTTTCTCTTTTTTTCAGTTACCATGTCCATTGCGCAATGTTTTGTAACAGCACATTTGTAACTTCTTTGTTCGCTCTTTACCAAAGTGTGTGATAATTGTGTACATAGTAACAAATATTAAAATTTCGTATTAGTTTGCCCAAAAATCATCTATATTTATGTTCGAGTAGATTTTATTTGTGCATTCCAGCCGGATTCAGGCATATAGTTCAATAACTCCTTTGAAACTATGTCTCACTTTACTTGCAAGGTCCTACGTAACTACAGTGCAGTCTCAGTAGGCTAAAATTGACTTGGACTGTATCAGGCTAGCTCTTTTTACTGATTCAATCTGCACATGCTTCAATTGAAGCTTCTTTGTGCGTAACTTTGTGTTACTTAAATTTGCAATAAGTTTGCATCCCATGGTACCCTCGGTTCATTACTGGGTGCATTACTCTCTTTGACAATACTGGTTTGAAAATAAAGTTCTCAGGCTCCCATATTATTGATATTATTCTGGGTTCGAATTTGTCAATTTGGCATATATAATATGTGTGTGTGTAGCTATCTTCATCTTTGAATTGTCTGCTTGTGTCTGTATATGTGTGGATGGATGTGTGTGTGTGTGCGCGAGTGTATACCCGTCCTTTTTCCCCCCTAAGGTAAGTCTTTCCGCTCCCGGGATTGGAATGACTCCTCACCCTGTCCCTTAAAACACACATCCATTCGTCTTTCCCTCTCCTCCCCTCTTTCCTGACGAAGCAACCGTTGGTTGTGTGTCTATCGACCTGCCAGCGCTTTCGTTTGGTAAGTCACATCTTTTTTTTTTTTTTATTATATATATATGTATGTGTGTGTGTGTGTGTGTGTGTGTGTGTGTGTGTGTGCGCGCGCGCGCACGAGTGTATACCCATCCTTTTTTCCCCCTAAGGTAAGTCTTTCCGCTCCCGGGATTGGAATGGCTCCTTACCCTCTCTGTTAAAACCCACATCCTTTTGTCTTCCCCTCTCCTTCCCTCTTTCCTGATGAGGCAACAGTTTGTTGCGAAAGCTTGAATTTTGTGTGTATGTTTGTGTTTGTTTGACTTACCAAACGAAAGCGCTGGCAGGTCGATAGACACACAAACAAACACAAACATACACACAAAATTCAAGCTTTCGCAACAAACTGTTGCCTCATCAGGAAAGAGGGAAGGAGAGGGAAAGACGAAAGGATGTGGGTATTAAGGGAGAGGGTAAGGAGTCATTCCAATCCCGGGAGCAGAAAGACTTACCTTGGGGGGAAAAAGGACGGGTATACACTTGCGCACACACACATATCCATCCACACATACACAGACACAAGCAGACATATTTAAAGACCATTTTATATATATATATATATATATATATATATATATATATATATATATATATATATATATATATATATATATATATAAAAAAAATAGAAAAGAATGTAACAAGAAATATTTCAAGTGCGACACACATATAGAATATCATGCAGTACACAAACTAATCACTACTAAAATGTTCCTACTGACTGATCTCTGTCACAATTTAACACTACCAATAATTGGACTAATCAGGTTATTTGTGCAGACATTTAGAGCATGTTTAAGCTAACACTAATTAAAAAAGAAGACATAACACAAATAATCATAAACAAAAGAGAAAGTCAGTCATATTCTTATAACTAAATACTTCTACACTAGTACATAATCTCTACAGATCACACATAATTAATGTTCATTCATTTCCAAGAGGATGGTGTACCTTTTTACACATAACACATAGGACTATTAGTCATTTACTGTAGGAATATTTTCACATCCTTACGTGGATACAGTCCTCGTACTCTCCCTAAGTGGGGATCTGCTAAGAGATAGCTACTATTTCCTTCTTGGACCAAGGAATGGAGTATGAGACTCAACAGTAGCTTTTGTGAGGCTTCACCTTGATATTGTATTGATATCCCTTAAAAATTCCTGGTCGTTTAGAAAATACATTTGCATAGTCAGATAATAACTGTACCAATTACTGCTGTTGCATTGAGTTCAAATTTTCGGACTGTGATACTTTGTTCACAAGTGCGTCCACATTTTCTTTTAATTGACCACCTTGTACGTCTGGATAATTGAGATTTTGTCCTAGAAAATGATTGTCTAAATGTAGTATCCACTGATTCCTACATTTTATGTTAATAGCATTTCAATTAGGCACAGGTACCTCTTCAGATCTGAGCATGGACAATTCTATCCTCCTACCCGTGTTCATCAAACTTAATTTTCCCCGAGAAAGGTCGATTACTGCGTCCCTTTCTCTCAAAAAATCTACCCCCAAAATGCAGGCTACATTTAAACCCTTTACTACCAGGAACGAGCACGCTATGGCTTCTCCCCCTATATACATCTCTACCCGTACTTGGAGTTTAATTATTTGTCGCTGTGCACTGATGGCTCCAGTGACTTTGCAATTGTTCACAGGAAAAGTCAGCATACACTTTTCTTTCCCCAGTACTCTGAATAAGTCCATACTCATGACACTGACAGTAGCACCTGTATCTACGATTGCTTGCACATCAATATTGTTAATTTTGATCTCTATTATCACTTGTACTTTGTCTTTGTGCTCCTTTATGCACGTGGGTGGTTCAGTTATTAATTCATGTCCTATCTGCACCCCATCTTTATACCTGAGGATAGAGATTTCCGATGTTTTATTCTGTGTCGGGCTGCTCTCACTCCTAACCTCAGCCGACGATTGAGAGCGTATCTCGGCTGAATCTAGTTTGTTGGATTATTACTGGTGGATGGGTGGGGCTGCTCTGTGTCGCTGACCTCCACTATGTGTAAGTTGTGTTGCGTCGGCCGCCACGGTTGCCCTATTGGCACATTTTGTGGTGGCGGTCAGTTATTGTCATATCTTTCACTGTTTTGCTGGTCCGGACTGGGCCTCTGGTTCTGTGGCCAAGTTCGGTTTGCATCGTTATAGATATTGGTGTTCCATGGCCCCCTGGCATTTTTCCATCTATTATTGCTTGGTGGGCCTGTTTCATATCGGTCATCGAATCTCCTTTTCCGGTCATTGTTCACCGGCAGACTATTGCCTTCCCGGTCCCTACCTCTATTCCTGTTTTGTACATAATCTTGTCTCCTATTGTTACCTCCGCCGTTTCCATTATTTGGTGGAGGCATGTTATTTCGACCATTTCTGTAACTGTTTCTGTTACTTCTAGCCTGTTCAGAGGCTGCCTTAACATCCTTCTGAATCAGGTCAATTGAGTCCAGAACAGACAAGAAATGTTTGATGTCGTTCTCCGGTATGTGTATAAGTTTTTCCTTTACGTGTATCGGCAAGTGTGATTTCAATAGTCTGATCAAATCCCAGGATGAAATCTGCTCGTCCCAGTAACGGGTCTTTAATGTATTTCTCAAAATATTTTCGCAAATTTGCCTAATCGTGGAGAATATGGCTCTGGATTATATACCTCTTTCCGTAATCTCTCCTGAATACATGTTGACCAATATTTGGCCAAGAATGTCTTTTCCAATTGCTCATATGTGTCGCAACTGTCAGCTGCTTCGGTTGGCCATAATGCAGCATCTCCTTGTATGTAAGACATAACGAACTGTATTTTCTGTGTATGACTCCAAACGCTAAGCAAAATGTTTCTAAATACCTTGATAAATACTCCGTTGTAAATATCTGAAACTGTCAATTTTTAATCAGGCTTTCTTCAATCACTATTTTGGAGTGACATTTGTTTGTTTCACTAACATTGGTTGCCTGTTCTGTCTCGTAGTCACAATTTTTCACTGCTGTATTTATATGCCTATCATTGTTGGACCTGTCTGGCATGACACACGCCTGTGCATCGCCGTGCAACAAGCTGTTTTCCAGCTCCGCAAGACGACGGTTGACATTCCACTGCCACAGCGTGCAACGCCCTTTTCATGTCCTGCGCTTCCGCACTCGAGCCCAAATCCTTGGCCTCAATTGCGTCGTGCTCCTTCTCGTCTATTTTTTTTTGTAAATTCCTTTTCAATTTTGTTCGCCTGTTCGGATATTTTCTGCTCTATTGCTTGACTTGTGTCAATTTCTAATTTATCCCACCTGTTAGCCAGTACACTAATTTCATCTACGATACTGGCATTAGCCACCTGGATATTATCTACTCTTTTGCTCAGTTCTTGCACCACTTTGGGTATGGTTTCATAGTTTTGTCTCAAACTAACAATCTCACTTTGTATAGCTTCCAAAGATTGCACTAACTGCAAGTCTCTCTCATGCTGCCATCGATCACACTCTGCTTGTTTAGCATCACGTTCTCTTTCACGCTCTGCTTGCATACGTGCAAATTCACCTTGGAAATTGAGCATGTGTTCGAACATAACCCTTAATGATTGCACTTCTGACACCTCACCACTTCCTGGTCCATGTATAGTGCTTGTAGTTGGCACAGTATTTCTACTTTCAACTGAATCACTGGCTGGCAGTGGCAACATTTCTTGCCCTTCTGCCCCCAGATTCTCACATTGTACTTCCTGAACTACGCCACTAACATTACTTTGTGCCCCACTTTCTAACTCGGTATCACTGCTTGCTAACTGTTGTTCATTATCCATGTTTATATTTTGCTGACTACGCAATCTAACCATAGTCAACAAAAGAAACAACATCTGAACTAAATATCCTAACACTCAGGTTTCACTGACATAGTCACACAAGAAATGGTCATTTGTTGAAACACACTTATTACATACTACAATGACTAACTACTCAAATGTCCTGTTATTAAAAAAAAACGCTAACAACAAGCACACCACTAATGATCCGAGAACACTGCACTGAGGCTACTTTACTACCCACAGGACAACTACACTGTAGCTTTACCTTTTGGTGATCTATCTTGGGTGCAGCTGCCCCCTGGTATTGTGGTAGGTAATTAATTTTTTGATATAATGAGCTCTCTTCTTCAGCTTGCTTCTGGGAATATAGTGTTCTCATGCAAAAAATCATATACAGGTATTACCATACAATATTGGTTAGGCAATACATACAATACATGAAAAAATTATTAATTGTTCTCCAACAAAGTTCAACTACAATAATTCCCTAGTTATCTCATTGGTATTTTGTGGCCACTGCTTATTTGTGCCCCACATTATTGGGCACCAATTTAATGAAATAATAAAAAAAAAATATTATTTATGTATTTATTATGTAAATAAAATTAAAATGGATTTGAAAATAGGGAAGAAATGTTGCTTTAAATATTTTTGTTATTTGCTCTTTCAGTACGAACTTTGTTGTAGAACCCCTTATTTGCGTGTGGTAATAAAAATTCATTTAGACAGAATTAAGCACATTTAAAATTACGTGAATCTTAGCAACCCTCTCATGCTGATAAATTCATATTAACTGATTAAGAACATTTAGTTGAAAATTGTATAAATTAAATTTTTCTTTACGTATTTCGGCCTTGGCACAGATTTTCTAAATGCCATGTTTTTTTAAAAATATTTACTGAATTCCTTCCCAGCGTTAGCTGTGGAACACAAGACTGTCTCTGTTAACATAAAATGATTAAATATTGCCAAGCTGACCTGAACGTTTAATTATCATTGACAAAACACACTTCACTATACGTTTAAGTTATTTGCTTTAGAAATTGAAAGAACCAACAGATTAACAACTTCAACATTAATTATCCGCCTATTAATGCACAAACGTAAAACCAGTAATAAATTCCGTAAGCCTCAGGATCGCTGTAAAAGAAAAATATTTCGTAATTCACTGCTAATTATATCTGCTCCCGATTTACGGGTTTGGTTAATTTTTTTAGCGGAACAATTTTTTAAATGTGCCGCCGCTGCAAATCGTTCGGTCAAGGCACAGCCCAGCAACACCAACGATAATCACTAAAAATGCTGAAAATTCTTTAAAGAAATATTATAGATGACATGGGCAAGCTAATTTACATTAGTAATACACAATTTTGATAAATTATAATGTATTTAGACCATCACAATAATTAAACTTACATTACTTTGTAATTTCTCCTCTAATGGCGGCTAAAGATAGATACAGACAAAAGAAGTCTACTCATTCATAAAATGCTATGTCACAGGTTCCTCTCTCTCTCAGCTCTCGAGGAAGATGACAAAGAATGCACATTATGTATTCCTATTTATACCACTGCCGATCGTTAATGTCTCTTTGCAATCTTACAACATTACTGCCCTCTGTGGCTGCATTTTACATTTTTTTTTTTTTTTTTTTATTGCAGACAACAACATACTTTGCAACTACATTATGAGTATTGAAATATTACAATCATAAATACATCGAGAATATTATTACAGAAAATATTACAATAATAACGAATGTCATTTATACAAAATTAAATAATATTTTTTGTTAAACAATTGCAATACATACAAATTGCTTCATAGGCTTACATAGTACAATTAAATGTCATTTAATTTTATTAATAGTGTGTGTGCTGGCAGGGAACGTTACACAACACAACATGTGGACTCACCGGACTGACATACAAATATGACGTCAGGGTTCGTGTGGCAACCATGAGAGTGCTCCTGCTGTCATACGAAGTCTCATTCCAGACAAAAACTCCAGGTGTTGGGCCAGTGTGTCTGGGACAAACGTTGATCACAGGCCCAACAAACATTCTTTACTAACACCACATCCAGTCTCAAAAGAAACTAACACTCTCAAACACAACAGTGTCTGTTTGAAGCAATCGTGATTTGCATCCTCATACTGGCATTACTAGTGCATCTCTTATGTGAGTAGAGCAAAATCTGAACAGACATCTTTCAAATGTTGAAGCATGACTAACAGCTTTCGTTTATGTCTAACAACTTTTCTTTGTTGCTGCTATTTTTTCACTCAGCGTAGAATATCTGAACAATACAAGGAAGCCTTAGTAAACTAGGGAGTTGGAAAGAACACCTATTTTACTTTCAGTGCTAAAGATGCCAGTTCCACCAGTTCAGTGGCTTGGAAACATGAGAACCAGCCAGACTCATGTTTAGTCACTGCTGATGGAAGCCGACGTTTGGTCGCTATGACTAAAAATATTGTCAAATTTCCCTGCTAGTCAACACTGCCTGCTTTAGAACCAATCAGCACAAGTATTCCATTTATTGGGTTGCTGCCTAAGAGACATACATACCAGTTTAGTCAATAATATATTATCCTTCACTATTTGAAATAGTCTGCCAACCCTGGGGTAACTTTTTGATTTGGCGGCTGCAGAAATAACAGGTGGTTTTGTGGTGAATAAGTCTCTGAGCCATGTTCGGAGCACATTTTCAGCAGGAAAGGAAATTCCAAGAAAATGGTTTGATATGGCGCAAAAGGTGAAAATCTGAGGATTTTGTTTGCTTTGTCACTCAAAAACAACCAGGGCACATGTGCTCATGTCAGAACTGTAGAACATGACGACAAAGAGAGGAGTTAAAAACGATTACACATTAATCCCAATCGACAAAATAGAAGATAGTTAAAAGAAAAAAAAGGGGGTCATGGAGAAAGCTCTGTGCCGGCCGGAGTGGCCGAGCGGCTCTAGGTGCTTCAGTCTGGAACCGCTTGACCGCTATGGTCTCAGGTTCGAACCCTGCCTCGGGCACGGATGTGTGTGATGTCCATAGGTTAGTTAGGTTTAAGAAGTTCTAAGTTCTAGGGGGCTGATGACCTCAGATATTAAGCTGCGTAGTTCTCAGAGCCATTTTTGAAAGTTCTGTAAAATACTCCATAGAGAAACGAAGCTCACGAACTAAACATTAAATAGCCTTCGCCATATTGCTATGATGGATAGAAAGTAAAGTGCGGTCGACACCAGTCACTAAAATGGCTGATAGCTAACACGACTTAACAAATGATGATGGCTAAAAAGACAGTACATGATATGCAACCTAGCTAAAATGATCTTGCAGCGAGAGGGCCGAGAGGAGGTCGTCCAACCCACTGAGAGGTGCTTAATAACCTGCAGCTTGTTCCCATGAAGGGAGAACCAGTGGTGACACCAACAGCTGACAGACAGCAACACAGATCATTGGAGGGAATGTAAGAACCAGTGGGTTGAGGTACAAGGGCTGCAGCATTGACAGCATCGTCAGTGGCCTAGTTCCTGTCACACTGAGGTGACTGGGAACCCACATAAACATCATCCATCAAGAATGAGCATGTGACAGCTTTCCTGGACCAGTTGCACTAATGGATGGACATTGTACAGAACACAGAGGCTTTAAAGGGCACAGTGTCTGAGAAGATGACGCAATTGAAAAGCCTGTGTCACCAGATGTGCTGTGTGGCCTGATACAGGGCGAACAGCTTTGCTGTAAATACTGAGCACTGTACCGGAAGATGATATCGAAAAACGTCAGGACCAATGATGAAGGCACACCTGTCACAGTATCTTTGTGTACACTGATGACACTTGTACTGACAATCGTGAAGTTCCGTGCGAAGGTTGTGAAATTGAAGGCGATAGAACAAGGCTGGAGTAGTATCCTTAGGAAGCAAATAAAGGCAAAGATGAACACGGGCTGCCACATGAAGTTGATGAAGATGATGATAACCCTGATGATGTTTGGTTTGTGGGGCACTCAACTGTACTGTCATCAGCACCTGTACACATTCCCCAATCTGTACACAGTCCAATCTAACCACTTACATGAATGATGATGGAATGATGAGGACAACACAAACACCCAGTTCCTGGAAGAGAAAATCTCCAACACCGTGATTCAGAGGCAGCACCACTAACCACTACACTATGAGCTGCAGACTCCACCACACGAAGCCAAGCTGGTGAAGGGTTTATATTCTGTGGAAAAGTTGCAGGTAGCACGAAGTTAAGCTGCTGGAGCAAGAGCTGAAAGTGAACTCCAGTAGGTAACAGAGAAGAAGGATGCAACTCATACTGACGATCAAGAGTCTTCGAAGAAAGAGGCATGTGATGGATGGCCACGTATGGCAGACAAACAGCATGTATATCTGCTGAGGAGAAAGTCACGGTCGTAGGACAGTGGTAGTTTGGCAGCTTCTGTGTGCAGACTCTCAGCTGGGCTAATGTAGAAGGCACCAGTGGCCAAATGGATGCTATGTCAGTTGATAGTACTGAGATGGCATGAGAGGGATGGACGTGCAGATACATAAACGAAACATCCATATTCCAGTTTCTACCAGACAATGAAATGTACTCCTGCGATTGTACTGGTCCCATCTGTTCTCCAGGTAGTACCACTGAGGACACACAAGACATTCAGGGACCAGGTAAGACACGTGGGAGGATGCAGAAAGTTTCCTATGGAGCGTGAGCCCCAGGAATTTTGTAGCTTCAATGAACAGAAGAGCAACATGCTGAAGATGTAAAGATCTTGGAAGAAACAAATTGTACCGCCAGAAATTCATACAAATGGTTTTGCCAGTGGAAAAACTACAGTGACTGTTGATGCTCCATGAGTGAAGACAATTGAGACATCACTGGAGACACTGCACAATGACTGTAGTTCATGGAGAACCCCAATAGATGGCAAACTCGCCAATGAAAAGAAGCCAGACAAGTCTGGTGGGAGACGGGCCATTATAGGGTTAGTGGCAACAGCAAACATGCCGATGCTCAGGACAGGACCTTGAGGCTCACTATTTTTCTCGCTAAATGCATCCAACAAGGTGAAACGAACGTCCTGTTCTTAAGAGTTCCTGAAGAAAACAGAGTAGGCAGCCATGGAAGCTCCACGCATAGAGGGTATCGAGGATACCTGTCCTCCAGAAAGGTATCTTACACTTCCTCCAAATTGAAAAACACTGCCACAGTCGGATTTAGGCAGAAAACAATTCATGACATTGGTCGATATTGCGAGATGGTCAACTGCAGAACTGCACACTGAAATCCACACTCTGCAGTGGTTAATAAATTGTGAGACTCGAGCCACTGTACCAGCCAGGCATGAATCGTATGTTCCATCACAGCTGGTGAGGAATATGGGGCGGTATCTAGAAGGAAGGTGTTTGTCCTTACAGGCCTTAGGCATAGGTATGACAGTGCATTGGAAATCTGATATCTGCCCACACATTTGCATGGATGAAGGAGAAAGTGCTTTTCCAGCAGGAGAAAGATGCTGCAACATCTGACTGTGAACATTGTCTGGCCCTGGAGGGGGATTCGGATGAAGTGAGAGCATGACCTAGCTGCCTCATAGTTAAGGCACTCAAGATTCTGAGAAGAGAAGAGTATTACCCGAGCTGCATTTGCTCATTTTCGATGGAGGAAGGCAGGGTGATAGTCGAAGGAGCTCGAAATCTCATCAAAATTGTGGCACAAGGTGTTGGAGATTGCAATAGGGTGCACGATGACATCGTTTGCTACTATCAGGCCGGAAATTGGGCTATGGCTATTGGTACCATAGAGCTATCAGAGCTTGGTCAACATGATGGAAGAGGGAGTGGAACTGTTAAAAGAACTAGTGAATGAAATCCAGCTCATTTTACACTATCCCGAAACCAGGATGACACTGTACACTGAACTTTTTATAGTGAACACAGTTTGTCATTGTAGGATGACAGTAAAAATGTGGAGAGTGTGTCCCCATGTGTAATTGTCATTGCGGCATGCCAGAGTCCATCTAGGGACCAGGACACAGCGTGGTAAAGAGGAAGTGCAAGGAACAGTATGTTAAACCTACCGCCACAGAATATTCTAAGATATTCTACCTAGTCATCACAGCTGGGTAAACGCTGTCTATTGAAGGTTTGCAGAGAGGAGTAAAGCCTCCAGTCAGCCTAGTAAGCTGCTATCTGGGTGTGAACATAAGTGGGGTAGGAGTCAGTAAAGGAATAGTACAGGGGGAATGGTCACTCGAGTATGTGTCAGAGAGCAGACCGCCTCAGGTTGATGGGCAGATGGGTAGTGCAGGAGGATAGGTACAAATGGAAATATGTGTGTGTGGACTCTGAAAAGACTCCTGCGTTACGGCAGAAGAGGTTACACTGACTGAGAAGGTTGGCTAATGGGGCACCTGTCTGACAGGTTCTGGGTGAACCCCAAAGGGCATTGTGCACACTGAAGTCACCAAGGAGCAGAAAGCGGTGAGGTAGCTACCCAATAAGCAGTAGGAAGTCTGTCCTGGTGACATCAAATGACACAGGGATGTAAACGGTATGAAGGGAAAAGATCAAGTGAGGAAAGAAAAGGTGAACTACAACAGCTTGAAGGCGGGTAGTCAGGGAGATGGGTTGACTCTGAATGTCATACCGCATGAGCAGCATGACTCCCCCATGTGGTGGAATGCCATCCTATGGGGAAAGGAAATGCAAGCGCTCAAATGGGTCATGAGACGCTATTATTTTTTTTCTGGAGGCAGAGAACAAGTGGACATTGTGATTCTAAGAGCAGCCATAAATCCTCTTTGTTGGATAGAAGACCACAAATATTTCATTGAAGGAAAGCTATCATGAGGGAAAAAAATGAAGGGGTCTCACTTTGGTGGCTGCCGAGTGTCCAGCCTTCGAAGACTTGCCACTACAAGGCACAGAGGCAGGAGGGATCATGCGCCACGAGGTCTGGAGAAGTGTCAGAAGGCTCCTTCTGTGAGCCTGCGGAATCCAGTGCTGAAAAATGGTTGGTGGTGCACACCGGAGAAACACAGGCAGCCGGGCCAGGGTATCACCTGGCAACACCGTCTAAGAGGATATCAGACTTGGTGAAGGAGAAGACCATCTGCCTTTGACTTCTTGTAGACTTCCCGGTTGGCACAGGAAGACTGATGTTTGTTGGCTGGAGGGATGTAGTAGGTCTTTGTGTGTATTCCTTCAGTCCTTCCTGGCCTGCCAGTTGTGTAGTACATGACTTCACCCCGGTAGGTCAATGTTTGGTGGCTTGTTGCACAGTTGTATGAGGAGACGGCAGTGCTGTCAGGATGGTGGGTGATTTCATAAACTCAGTGCTGAGTTTGATGTCACAGGCCTTTGTGGCCATGTCCTTCATGGAGTAAGACATAGCAAGAACAGTACTGTAATTAGCAGATGGTGGAACACGTGGTTTGAGACTAGCCAATAACTTGCAATATCCAGGTAAGCAACTTCTTTCTTCCTTTACCTGGACCTCCTGGACACCCCATTCATCGAGATGCATGAGACAATTTTGAGAGGAGGCAGCATGGTCACCATTGAAGTTGAGACATCCAGGAGGAGGAGGAGGAGGAGGAGGAGGAGGAGGAGGAGGAGAAGGGCAATTGCTCTCGTACACATCCCTACCACAGGTTACACATTTGGCTCGGTGTTGACAAGACATTCCAGTGTGGGATGTTTGAATTCTTCCCATGGTGTCATTTACACTAGTCTGCCCGAGGCAGGAATCCAGAGTTCTATGGGCCTCAACATGAACAGGATACCTGTGGAGAAGCAAAGCAGCAAGTAGTTGTGCTTAAGGCTTGCAGAACCCCACACAGTTTGCAAAACCAAAGTGGCATTGCATAAATGAGAGCAGGATTTTGCAGGGCCAGCGACTGCATCAACACCTTTCTGAATAAGAAACTGATTTACTGATACAAAGGATTGGCCATCTTCAGTACATGAAACCATGAAGAACCGTGGTGTATCTGGAAGGGTCTATGAATCAGGAGCTTCATTCCATTTACATTTAGTAGATGCAAACCGTGAAGATGACTGCCAGCATATCCAAAGACGTGCTTCATCTAACTGGTGGCTCCCTCCCTCAGTCTGGGGCTCACCTGCTTTAGGTGATTGTTCAGACCTCAGGTCACACCTCCCCATCACCTGACAGAGGGACCAATTGGCAATTTGGGAAGGTAGCAGCTCAGGCAATAAACCCTCCCTGGGCCTGGTCTATACCAGGGGGTACACGTGAAACCTGCCAACCCAGTGCTGGGAATTACACACTACCCAGTCATCTGTTATATGACAGATGCCTTCAGGATCACACAGGGAGGAAGAAGAAGAAGAAAATGAATCTCAAACACCGAAGCAGAGGAAGGACAGGAGAAGGTGAGCGAAGGAAGAAAAAAAGGAACTAAAAACAGTGGTGAGACATATCAGCTACCGAAACTGCAGAACACATTCCTAGAAACATCCCAGACATGTTCTCCAAGGGAAGCAAAAAGGAATAGCAAGAGGAAGGATATCCAACACAGAAGGGTAAAGATGCTGCAAAGGCTGGGGACCTATGGTAGCCAAGAACATACACGCCAAAGAGTGGTGAGCCCCTGAGGGAGAAACCTGAGGGTGCAGTATCAGGTAAAAGAAGTGAGGGCTAAATGACTTGATACTACCTGTATTCTGCTAGGCTGCCAAAAAAACTGTACAGGAGTTGGGTTGTCATCACTTCATGCAGTCTTCCTGGTCACTGTCATTGAATTGCATCTGCAATTCATTGTACACCACACTGTCCTTGTTCTACCAGATGGACAACATCTTTTGTGGATGTGTGCATGTCTTTGTGCTGGGAGTTGCTTTGTTTGCACTAAACCATTCCTTTTTTTCCTTATGTTGGTATAAAAAAAGCATTAACAAGACAGAATAGTAATGGTCAGTGTTTTCTACACATGCCCACTCCTGGTCTTTGCTATTTTGGTTTAGATCATACAGTACCCATACACTCCATTTTTGAACCTTTCTCATACATGCATATGTTACACGATTGTGGAATGATCACAGTTCGTTACAGTTGCCAGTTTCATGTACACTGAAGTGTATCATGGGGGGGGGGGGGGGGGGGGGTGGGGGGGGGGGGGGGGGGGGTGCGTAATGTGTTTAAACACTCTTCAACCCCCAAAAGTCTATCTGTATTTGAAAAGTCACAGGTGTTAGAATGATCCTCCTCAAAATGAGAAAACCATTTGCTTGCCGTGTTCTCTCCAGTGGCATTATCTCCATATATGGCGCACATGTTTTTGGCTACCTCTGCTGCTGTCACTACTCTGCTGACCTCAAATACAAAAATACATAGGAAATGTCCTGATTTCTACATATGGCACTTCATTTTCTAGCGTCCTCAGATCCTCTATCTCCTAGGGATAGACCGACAGTATTTAAACACACATATAAAAATGACAATTGACAATCTCTTAGTAACCAGAATATCAACATTCAAAACAAACCTGTGACTAACATGCATCTTTTTAATATGACCTTAATTCCTCAATCCAGAATGTACCTAAAAAAAAAGCTGATTGGAATGATTTCCTTGATAAATATCTGGACTGGATTCCTCATCCTGCTTATATCTGCCACAGTTTTGTACATGTAGTTACCAGAACATCTAACAAGTGTTTGTTCTGAGGATATCAGAAAGGATATATTCAAGGCTGGGACGAGAAATGTGATTAACGCCACAATGATTTTCAAAGTGGTGGTTACAGTTCGCTGATTAACTGACACAGCACCTGGATACTGCACAAAGTAAAATCCTATCATCTGAGTAGTTTCCATCCATATTTAAGTGTCACCAGAAAGCATGGTCCCTGCTGTAAAATTAGGCAGAGCTGTAGGCAGCCCCATCAACTGAGAACATTTTCTCCGCTTCACACATGGTCAAAACATCTGAAAAAGCACATCACTGAGAGACTAAACAGGAGCTAAAAGATAGAAAAGCAGCAGTCATCTAGGGCACTAAATATTTGTGACATAACCCTTGAAGAGACTGCAGTATCAATTATGGACAGAAACCTATTTAATCTCTTGGCTCAGTTCACATACTCCAAAATTTCTCATCAAGTCTGGTAAATAAATTTGAACATGGTTAGCAAAATTGGTCACCTCATTACTGCGGATGAGAAACAGTCCCCAAGAACTTAAACATACCAAGGTGACTGCTCTCCCAAAGCCAAGTAATGCTTTTGTCCCACTGCACTGCTTAGTGTCATCCATAAACTTCTAGAACATGTACTGTTTTGCAAGACTGGTCAAACAACACTGTAGAACAAGCTGGCATTCACCCAAAACGAATCTGTGTGGTTTCAGTCCTGGCCCTTGTAATGACACAGTCTGACGCAGAGACATACACTACCTTAAAAGCTGCGCCAAAGATTGAATTGAGAGGCATGTAGATTATAATCTTTGTAATGTTCACATTGGATTCTCTTTTGTTTCATACTCCAAGGAGCTAAGGGGCACTTTCGATTGTTGCCTTGTGGAGGATGGACGTAATTTTTGGACTGTGCAGAAAGGCAGCCATATTGTTAGTAATTATGGTTTGTGCGATGAGCAGAGCAAGTCTTATTGTCTTGTGAATAAAAAAATAGTGAGAAGTATCGAAGTGTTACGAAAATTATTTAAAGCAACGTAGCATTGTATTCCTTGGTTTCCACCGTCTTCGTGAAGTGAACCAATGCCGACTTAGGAAGATACACACGGTCAACAAAGAGAAGAACTTTAATGGTGACTGATGAATTAATATTGTGGCAGAAGGACTAATTCTACGTCTAAGGTGAGAACTCTGATTAAATCAACAATGACGTAGAATTCAAAATGTAATTAATTGGAATGGTAAATTATAGTACAGCCATATTTCACGCAGCACTGAATTTGTCCGCATTCAAGCCGGTCAATACAATCCGTAAAAAAAAGCCTTTCAAAAATTCTAAAGTTCCATATCCGTAATTTTTCCTCTTTTCAAAAAACCAATAAATTTAATTTTTTTTATTTATTTCGACACACCCTCACAGCACACATTGAAATGGGCTTTCAGAAGATGAAAACCTCTTTGGCTTGCATCAATCTATTAGCAGCCTATGGTACTGTCTGGAGACAAGGCCTTCTCTATAGACTGATAGATGTAATCTAAACATGCCAACCAGCAATCCCACCTGTGGGAGGCTGCCACCAGGGAGACAGCCCTCACTTGCAAAGAGGACACCATTCACAGGATGGTCAGGGAATTGGCAAATGGTGATTGTGTAATTTCTAAGCAGAGATGTCAATACATGTATAGATTAATTTACATACATTTACAGAATGAAATTTTCACTATAGTGCAGTGTGCTGAAGATTACACCCAGGTATGCAGAATCTACCTACTCGACCGCCAGCTGCGAGCAATGCTGTCAGCAGGATGGTGCAGGGGTTCCTCCATTCCAGTGGTGAACTGTTAGCCACACGAATACACCCACCAGTCCCTGGCGCAGTGCACACAACGGAGGCAACACTGCAGTTCGGAGAAATGCCTGAGGAGCACGCTTAGGTGGGTGGGCTGATGGGCGATAAGCCAGCAGCACGACTTCGAACCATTATAGGTGGTGCAGGAGCGCAATTGCCACCTGTGCTTTTAACAAGTTGAAGATGCATATCTGTCAGTTCTTGGAGGCATATGAGGTCAACCCAGTTGGGGGATTGGCAGCCCAAGATAGGTTTCAACTGATGCACCAAATCCCCTACACATCAGTGGGGTTTCTCACTATGTTTGGCCACATGACAATCTGACAATGCACCTTGGTCAATTCTCTGTTTGCAAAGGGTGGGGGTGCTCAGAAGAGCCATTATGGGCCACCCTTGCAAAGGAATAGCCAACAGCCATCGACACACCATGCTGGGAGGATGCCAAAGATATGCAGAGACTGAACTGGAACTACTGCTGTGCACCATGTCAACAAAATGTATGGAATGACATTGACCACTTCAAGATGTGCTACCTTGCTGTCTCAGTCATCTCAGGAAACCATCACAGGTGCAAAGTACGACCCCTGCTGACACCTGCAATGCAAAACCCCTTCTAGTTTGTGTTTTACGAAGGTTTACCCACCACACTTGTCAAAATACTGTGAGTTTCTGAACAAAACATCTGTTTGAGGCGTGACTTACTGTTAACATTTGTTTTTTTGTTTCAGAGAATCACTTTATGAAATAATATCAACTTTCCTCTTCTCTAATGTAGCATCTTAAGATCGTCATTCCAGGCAGAGACCAGTCAAAATTAAGACTTGAAACAAGTATAAATATTTTCCCTAGGTCTACTTTCAAGCTTAGTGAATTGGTATTAAATGCATATGGTTATATTTATGGGTGGCATTTGGTGAACAGGTGTTTGTGCATTTTCAGCTAAACATAAAAGCAGAAATCAAGGAATTATATTCATACAACTAAGTGTACTGTTGCTTCTCTACTCATTGCACAAGATATGCATGTCCAGTATAAAGCAATATTCGACTGTAAAAATTATATAATAGACAAATATTGTAACAACATTTCAAGCAGTTATTCACTAACAGTGAAAGTAATAAAGCACGTGCACATCTAGTGCAAAATGTAGGGAAGCAAAAGCACACTTAGCTTTATGTATGTAATTCCCTGATTTACAATATTCTGCTTAGTTGACAATGCATCCATTCACCAAATGCCTCCCATTATTATGAATCATGTGTGTTGGTACCATTTTAGGAACTCTACAGTAGACCTAGTGAAAATATTTGCACTTGTTCAGGTCTCAATGTAAGTTGTTCTTTTCTTTATTTTGGCATTTGGAGATAAGGAGATAGCCAATGGTGGAAGAAACTGATGACTAAAATAAAAGATGTCAAAAAATAAAAAATTTAACTTCATAGTGTCAGAGTTTTATAGTGCGTTGAGATGAAGGGTCAGTTTTTTATTGGGAGAATTTTCAAAAAATAGTTTACCCATGAAGAAGACTGAGTACATGACACTAGTGTGACCCACTCTTTAGTACTTTTCTATTGTGGCATCTCCACCAGATTAATTCATTGGTTCCATAACCCCTCTCAGTTTACCAATCAATCAAACGGCAAGGTCATCAGTCTGTGACTCCAAAGTGAGTCACAGAAGAAAGAGGTTCTGCTAAAAGTGGACGGATCCAGTCAGGGGAATCAAATTATAAAATAATGATTATCAAACACACACATTAAAACATAAAAGGTAAGATCAAACCAAAAAACTGGGAAAAGGGGTGGGGGTGGGGGGACTGTGTGGGGTCACAGACCGAGAAGACTGTAAAAGAAGTCCCAACCACAACCAACCTGCCTCAGCACCAAGACTAAAGTAGAACCTTAAATCTGGAAATAAAAACCACTTCCATGGAAGAAACTGAGGACCAGTTCAACCATCCATGGATCGTCTGCTAATATTAAATTTAAGGAATCTGGAGGACTGCACTTAACATGAAGAGCCAAGAGATGGGAGGGGGGGGGGGGGAGGGGGGGGGGGGCCGACATTCCAACAATATGCGAGATATTGTTGTTTTGTCAGTCTGGTTCGACAACCACATTGTGGGGCATGGGTCACTATGTAGGAGGAAACAGTGGGTGAGCCTGGTACAACCAATGTGTAAAGGGCATAAAACAGTGGACTCCTTCTGAGAGGAGTGGAAGGAAGAATGCCGTACTGCAGTAGACTCCTTGATTGTGCAGAGCTTTTTACTAATAGCAGTAGCACTCCAGAGGGCATTCCTCTTTTAAGCAAAGAGAGATTTAACGTAGATCCGCATATCCACAGTTGGAATCAGGAAATGAAATGGGGGTAAGTATCTGCTTCTCTAATCAGTCAGCCAGTTCACTCCCTGGGATGCCCACATGACTTAGGATCCAGAGAAAGAAAACTTAAGAGGCAGCACACTCAAGATCAGAGAGATGGTCATGAATAGTAGAGACCAAATGCTGACAAGAGTAACATTGGTCAATAGCCTGCAGGCTGCTCATGGAGTCTGAACAAATTAAAACACTGTGGAAGGAGGCCTGAGAAAGAAAAAGGAGGGCTCTCTGAATAGCTAGACGCCCTGCTGTGAACACACTACATGATCTCAGAAATAGATGGTGTTTGAAGCCAGTAGAAGACAGGAGGGAGATATCCCTCATTGACAAAGAGCCCAGGTTACACAGGATGGTCAGGGAATTGGCAAACTGTGATTGTGTAAGAAAAAGGATTTGGCACCTTTGGATGTGTAGAAGGGAACTCCCCACTTCTGTGAGGAGACTATCAACAGGATTAGTGCAACAGGCACCAATAGCCATATTCACCACACAATGATGGACAGGGTCAAGGAGTTTCAAAGTGGAAGCAGCTGGTGAGCCATAAGCCCGACTACCATGCTCTGCTCATGTCCAGACTAGATTATGGTAAAGATGGAGAAGAGTGGAATGGTCTGCATCCCAACATGTGTGGGCCAGGAAGTCGAGAACATTAAGCTTCCACATACATGTAGTCTTTAGGTGGTGAGTGTGGGGCAGCCATGCCAGCTTGTTGTCAGAAATAAGGTCCAAGAAAGGGGACTGTGCTATAACATCAAGGAACTGGTTACACTAATAAAGTTCTGGATCGGGGTGTACTGTGGGTCTATGACTAAAATGCACAATGCACATTTTGGAGGAAGAAAACTGGAAGCCACAGGTGGTGGACCATGCAGAGGCCCATCGGATTGTAGCATCTGCTAAGCGCCAGCTCCAAGGTGCCGAGTGGAAGCTGCACCAGATGCAAAAATTGTCAATGTACAATGCCGGTGTAACCAGAAGCCCAACAGAGGTCACAAGCCCATTTTGATGGCAATGAGGAAGAGTGTGACACTTAGCACAGAACCCTGTGGATACCATTCTACTGAATCTGGGGGGGCACTGAGTGAAATGCCAACTCAAAGCCAGAAGAGCTGGTGAAATAAAAACTTATGGATAAAAATTGGAAGGGGACTATGGTAGCCCCAGTTATGGAGGGTAACTAAAATTTGATGGTGCCAAGCCATGTCATATGCCTTATATAGTTCAAAGAAGATGGCAACAAGGTGCCGGCGGTGAGTAAAAGCCTGTCGAATGGCTGATTCCAATCTGGATAAACGAACATTCGGAGGTCGCTCTGTCCAAAAGCCACACTGATACAGGGACAAAAGGTCCTGAGATTCAAGTACCCAACATAATCTGAAGCTGATCATCCTTTTGATCAGTTTACAAAGTACATTGGACAGCTACCACCCAATTAGTCTGACTAGAGACACTGGGTTTTTCCTGGGCTTAAGGACAGGGCTAACTATACTGTCTTGCCATTGTGACAGAAAAGCATGAGTGAGCCAAATGTGGTTTAAGACCCTGAGGAGCTGTTGCCTCTGGGGAATGTCCAAGTGTAGGATCATCTGGCTGTGCATGGAATTCAGGCCTGGGGCCGTGTCTTGTGAAGAGATAAGAGCCTGCACAAATTCCCATTCAGTGAACGGTGCATTATAGGGCTCAATGTGGTGCAGGATGGAACAGAAGGGGGTCTGTTCAACTCTGTGTTTCTACTGGAGAAAGGTAGTATAGTAGGAAGAGGATGACAATGCTGTTGCAAAGTATTTCATGAGGTTTTTTGCGAGGACCAATGGATCAGTGCATATAGCACCTTGAAGGTTCAGACAGTGGACAGTTGACTGTTGCTGGCAGCCCAGAGTCCTACAGACCTGGGACCAAACCTGCAATGAACAGGTGTAAGTCCCCAGAGAGGTAACATAGTGCTTCCAGCATTCCTTTTTACTCCACTTAATAAGTTAACGAGCCTTAGCATGGAGACACTTACAAGTGAGGAGGTTGGTCTGTGAAGGGTGTCACTTAAATCGCTGCAGCACATGTCGGCAGACCTGGACAGCAACTGCAACCTCCTTGATCCACCACAGTAATGGTTGACAATGTGGGGAACTTGGATAGAGGGACAGCAGTGTCAGCAGAGAATAGTGGTAGAGATGCCTTGCACGACTGCATCAAAGGAATTTGAGAGGGGGGTTCACAGCAAACATATATAAAGGCCAATTGGCCCAGTGGAATGCACAACATGGGGGCCTGTCTGCCTGGTATCAGCAGAGGAACCATAGAATCACGAGAAAGTGGTCACTGTCAAAAAGGTCATCATGGTATGACCAATGTAGGGAAGCCACCAGGGCAGGGGAGGAGATCGTGAGATTGATAGCAGAGAAGGTGCAGTGGGTGGCACTGAAGTCAGTAGGGGAACCATCATTGAGGAAACACAAATCGAGGTCCGTGATAAGTTGGTCAATTAGGGTACCCCTACCCATTGAAGTAACACTCCCCCACAGTGGATGGTGGGCACTGAAGTCCCCAAGGAGGAGAAATGGTGGTCGGAGTTGCTGGATTAAGGTAGACATAAGGAATTGGCCTACCTGGATGGAGGTAGACATTGAAAATGGTGATTGCCAGATTTGTTTGCACCCAAACCACTATCGCTTCCAAGTTGGTACATAGGGGATCCAGTCACTAATGAGATCGGAGAGAACCAATGTGCAGACCCCACCCCATGCTACCCCAGAGCCAGCATGGTTCCAACAGAACACCAGGTAACCATGAAATGTTGATCACATTCCATCACGGAAATGTGTTTCTTGAAGAACAAGACAGAACGCAGAATAGGAGGAGACAAGATGTTGCATTTCTGGTAGGTGATGATAGTATCCCTTGCAATTCCACTGGATGATAATGTGGGAATAGTACAAGGTAGACATGAAGAAGCTCGGGAGGAGGTCAGTCACTAGTCATCACCTGCAAGGATGGGGTGATATCCATGAATAAGATGTCAGACTCGTGTTGCGAGAGGCAAGATGGCACCTCCAGGGGCACTGTTGGTGTCTTGTCTTGGGATTTATGTTTCTTCTTCTTCTTTTTCTGAGGTGGAGGAGGGCAGGACACAGGGGGAGTACAGGTTTCTGCAAGATCTGGAACTGAAAGAGAATGGGTGACATTGGGGTGTACAGATGGTGCACTTCGTGGCTGAGTGGTGGTAAGAGTCGTCTGGCCTGAGAGACACTGGGGAGAGGAATCCCAGAAAGGAGCCCAATCACCATCTGATGCTGAAGAATGGGGCACTGGGCACTTCTTTGGCTGGGCAGGGGGAGCCACTCCCTGATGGGAGGCTGTGGGAACTGCAGGGGGTGGGGGGTTTGGGGAAATGGGGAAGGAGAAGGGGTAAGGACAAGGGAGGAGGAGGAAATGAAGTAACAGAGGCATAATTTGAAGATAGTGGCACTGGGTGGAGTCTCTCATACTTTCGGTGGGCCTCAGCATATGACAGGTGATTCAGAGACAAGTATTCTTGGATCTTCTTTTCTCTTTTGTAAGCTGGCAATCCAGCAACCTAGGGGAGTGGTGGTCAGCTCAATTGACACACACAGGTGTTGGAATACAAGGGATTCCTTCATGGACTGGATGGCCATAGTTACCACACAAAGGGTCCCCTGTATGGCAAGAAGAAGACATATGACCAAAATGCAAGCACTGAAAGCACCGCATACATGGAGGGACATATGGCTTCATGTCACATCTGTAGCACATGACCTTGATCTTCTCTGGGAGGGTATCCCTCTCAGAAGGCAGAGTAAAGGAGCCAACATCAGTGCAGTTGCCTTTGCAAGCCTCCTCCACAAGTCAAATAAAATGAACATCACCCCACTCCAGATTAGCTGGGAGTTCCTCATCAGTTTACAGGATAACGTCCCTGTGAAAAATTACTCCCTGGACCATATTCAGAGATTGGTGAGGAGTAATAGACACTGTCACAAGAAAACTTGCAGTGTGGCAAAGACAGCCTTCATCAAAGGCTGCAGCACATCTCCCTATTCTATCTTCTGACAATGAAAAGAATGACAAGGACTATGTTTCTCTAATTAGTACAATAAAAGAGGAACTTAAGTGGTTTATGGATATGCTAAATCTATCCCAAGCTTTCGAATTGCTTTGAGATCTTTTTCTACTTTTGTAGATGACATTCCTGACAATTTGCAAATGAAATTAATAGATCTACTTTCCACAGCATTAGCCTACTTGTCTTCATCATGAGTCTGTGAAAGTAATGGCAATGTTTGGCTCAACATAACTCTATGACAAATTTTTTACGGTTATAAAAATTAATGTATTGTGGCTAAGAGCAAAGTAGTTGATGAAAATTTATATAACTGTTGTGGAGTTAGTCTGTATGTAGAAATATTGTTTCTGACAATTATTTCATTGCAAATTCGACTTGCAGTACTTAAATAAGCTGGATCTCAAGTGATATGCAGCTAGGAAATAAGACACCATGGAGAATGGAGAAGGCAGGGAAGAATATGGGGGAGGGGAGGGAGAAAGCAGCTGCCTGGCACACCTGTATGCACGCCACACTCAGGTGCCTGCTCAAGTGCAAGTGTACCTCACACAAGCAGGTTTCTTGCCCACTCCTGCACTACAGTTTACATAATTTCTCACTCCTTGTGACTAATGGTACTTTTCCTCCTTAGCGCAAGTATTCTTGTATTCATATAGGGGAAGATGAGGTAATCCCAAAAGGTGGGTCACAGTGAACATTTAAATTTCTAAGAAACCAACCACATTGCATAGGTTAAACTTTATATTTTAAATGCTTGCCCCCTGGAGTAAAAACACAAAACTTAGTTGCAGTTTAGCCACTGAGTGAGTTTTGCTGGCAGCGAAAAATTTTCATTGCTCATGTCAGATGACATTGGAGATCATCACGTATAGTATTTAAATCTGCATGCTTATTTTTTGTTTAAATATATCAAATACCCAAAATCTCAAAAATTTGTATTAGCTTTCAGAACATTTTTAGTATGATTTGATAGCTGTCTCTCAAAATGTTGTATTACAGCCAACAGGTGCTACTGTACAGTCTTTATATCTTGAATTATGTAATATTGTTGTAACAAGCTAAAATTGTATTGTCAGTTTGCTGATTTATGGAAACAATTTTACAGTGGTGTTTTTATTGTTGTCGGAAGACATGATGAATTACAAAATTCAAGGGGAGAAGGGATCATAGAGGAAAATAGTGATAAATTGTCTTCCATTTAATTTTCATTTTGAGATAAGCTGCAGACATGTATGATGTATTAAGCAGCCCACTTCATGATCACCTGAAAGGTTTGAAAAGTGGCAGATTACTTGCCAATAAAACCTGGGGGGATTTGAACCCACATTTTCCAGAAAATTTGCTAAATAATTTGTTAACACATTAAAAACCTTGACAGTCATCCAGTGCTAATCGATATGAACAAGTTTCTGAAATCAGAATTTGATCTAGCAGCAAGTCTCAAAATTGCTCAGAGATTTAATGAAGTGAAGAGAATCACAGTAAAACATTTTTTTACAGTTTTAGAAAATATTATCCTGAAATTCTTTAAGAACTCCAAAATTGACAAGTATTGTGTGGGCTCTTGTGTTCCATAAACCACAAGTTGACAATTTCTATGGGAACATTAACTACCTTCAAAAGAAATATAAATTTCTTCTCTCTCACATTTGTAACACCACTCAAACAGGTGCATCAAATGTGCATAAAAATGATGAAGTCCCTTCAATAAAAGGGTGAAAAACTGGGCAAACTAACATCCGCACAAAGTGGTTGAAATATAACACTAACTCAATGAAAGTCACTGGTTATTTTCTACCACCATTTTTCATCAATGTTGCCAATGTGGGGTACCCCTAAGATTTGCATGCGGTGGCGGGGGAGGGGGGGGGGGGGGTCACTGTTCAGTGGCGAATGTAGGGTAGAAGAGAGAGTCAGGTAGGTTTTTACGGGGAATATTAAATATATGTTTTTTTTTTTTTTTAAAGAGGGTTCTAGTTAAAACCAATATTCGATTCTATATGATGTCATCTGGTGGTCTGGAATTCCTCAAGTTCACTGCATTTAATTATGTCACGTGCTGTAATCAGCAATTTGGTCCATTATCGATCATTGTGTTGATATATGACATAACGTAAGCAGGATTTTTACTCTAGTCAAGAGTTCAAATTGTCCACAAATGTTTTATGTTGTAGGTGTATTATTTTATTAAACACAATGGCTACTAAAGATAAGGAAGTACGTACAAAAGTATGCCAAGAATGGGGAAGTTGACCCTCTACTGAAATGGATTTATGTTGCTGGTATTTCTCATTATAGCCTGCTTTTCTGTATAACACATCTAAGTTCATGTGCAAAGGCATTGTTGGATATTACAAAGCTCAGAGCAAGGTTATGTAGTGCTTCGAGAATTTCTGCGTAAATTCTAGAACCACTCAGCATTCTACCCTCTTGAACACATGATATTTTAGAAGTGAGTGTGGAATGATAGAATCCTACCTACTGTGTGTCACATGTTTATGTGTGCAGGTTTGAAATTCATTTGTGAGAAGAACATAGACACAGAGGTCGAATGTCAATGACAAGTAATTGTCGGGCAATCAATGGAAGGCTTAATGAAAGTGTACAGATGAGTCATTGAGCTTCTATGTTATTCTGTGCTAGTTGTGTCAGTTACCATTGTTATCATAACGAGAACAGTTGAGAAGGTACTCTTGAGGAAAACTTTTGTCTTAGCCTTGTTGAAGGGAAGACGTGTATTACAGTTCATGTTGAGACTAGACATGGTGTTTAGTTTACATATAAGAGAAAGTTGGCTTACTTTGTTTCTAACGTTTGGAGACATGAGAGGATTACAAAGCAGTATATATTTATGTGAAGAGTGAGATTTGTAATGTGTCTGAAGTTCAAATGTACGTCGATAGTTTAAGCAAATGAAATTGGCATGTCTTAAGAAATTCCTGTACCTAGCAGCATACTTTAGAGAAGAAAATGAAAGAGTTTGCAGCAGCAGGCTAACCAGCAAGGAAGGTTGGCCAAGCATGTCAAGTAAGTCATGTCATAAAAGAAGCGCAAGTTAGTATATTTATTTTGCACTTAAATTGTCGTCCAAAGCCATTAGTGTTAGAGTTTAGATCTCCTTCCTGATTTTAAAATCTGAATGCTCCATTTCAGCTTAGTTTTAACTTTTATAACAACATAGATTTTAGTGGATATATTGTAACTGTTGTTTGTGTTGTGAAATATTCTATTAATTTCATAAAGCTATACATAAATACATTTTAAAATATCTCATTATATGCTAGCATGAAAAAGGAAACTTACACAACATTTGCTGCATTTGTAATTATATAAATGTTTGTAAAAGCTGGTTTACTTTTTTATTTGTTTTCAGAATGGTTAGCCACCAATCAATCTGGCAGAACAGTAAGGCGTTCTGTGGGTACTTAATACTGGTCTCAATGTGCATAAGAAAGATTTAATTTAATATACAAAAACAAAGGAGCACATTGAGAAAGTGAAAATGGACAGAATTTCAAAATCTTGCCACAAAATTGTGCAGTGGGGAGTCAATAACAGAGTGAAAAATGCTGAATTCTTAATTGTCAAGTGCAGAGCAACATCAACTGCAATTACTTAGTTTCTTAATGATGTGGAGTGAGTCACTTTACATTAATATCACCAATAGTGTTTAGCGAATTTCCGCATAATTTCTAGAACCACTCGGCCTTCTACCTTCTCGAATACATGATATTTTAAATATATGTGTGAGAGAGCCTATCTACTGTGTGTCACCTGTCTGTGTGTGCAGGTCTAAAGTGTGTAGTGAGAAGACCATAGACATGGCAGTCGAATGGAACCAACAGCACTTGTCGGTCATGTCAAGGAAATTGTAATGAAAGAACACAGCAGCCCCAAGAAACTTCTGTGTTGTTCTGTGCTGTTTCATAACTTAACTGTTTATTTCATCACTACAATAAAGTTGAAAAAAGCTTTTTAGCAACTTTTAACACAGATGTACTAGAGGCAAGACTTGTTCACTATTTCAGTGGCTGTTGAATCAACTATGTGGTAAATGTATCTTAATTTGTGTCTAATGTGAGATGATACGGATGACTTACAAGAAGTTTAATGTTTATGTGTGAGCTGATAATTTTTTTCTTTATGAAAGTTGAACTGTCCGTCTGAAGTTTTGGATGAGATTATCTTGAAAACTATACATTGAATAAAAATAGTGGGTAAGACGAGTTCATAAGCTCAAAGGGGGACATCAAATAATACTGCATGTGACCCCCATCCCCCACCCCCCTGCGTGAGGGGCAACTTTTAAATCTTAAATGGAAACCCCATTTTTTATTGCAGATTCGTACTCTCAATAAAAAAATAATCAAGTTTCGTCTGATACATTTTTTTAAACCATTGGCAGATGGCACTGGAATCAAGAAACTTTAAAATTGGAGAAGAACTCCAGTTTATTTAGAATGATTAGAGAAAGATGCATCAAATTGATGCAAAATGTGCACCAATTCTTTCATTACACCAAATTAAGCTTTTTTTTTTTTTTTTACAAAATGTATCCCACCCGCCACAATTTTTGATGGAGGGAGGCGGAATGGTATTAAAGTTTCGTTAGGGAACTCTTCACAATACCATTACTCACCCGACTGTGGTGCTACCATCGCCAAACTGCGAACTATTGCTCAGTATAAAGGTCGATTCATTGTGATCTGACGTCACTTCACTTTCCGATTGTGAACCATAAACATCAACTGACTAAAGTAAATTATTCTTTAGCAAAACATGGCTCACTATCCTCCTTCAGAGACTGTTCATGTGATGTTAATTATAGGTGAATGTCATAACAATTATGATGCAGCTGTGCAATTGTATGCCGATCGTTTCCCAAACAGACGACATCCAAGCAAAAACATTTCGAGATTGTTGAGAGCAGTTTTGAATAATGAATATGTGCACCATCCAACTTGTCATTGTAAATACAATGAAAATTACGCTGTTACCCATACCATTCTCGCCTGTGTTCAACTGGATCCTGAAATTAGTAGTCATGTGATTCAGAGACAAACTGGAATACCAAACCCGACTGTTTTGAGGATTTTGAAGGTACATAAATATCATGCTTATCATATCACACTGGCACAGGCATTAATGCTGAAAGATATGCAAATACACATGCATTTCTGCCAATGGGCCTTGGAAATCACAAGAGATGACAATGATTTTTTTAGATAATGGCAAATTAAAATCATCATGATTGTCAATGGGTCTGTGCCAGTGTGGTTTGACAGGGGACCAATATTGACAATCAACACAAATGGTGGTTAATGGTCTGGTGTGAAACTTTAAATGGTTACTTGATAGGACCATATTTTTTTGGGTGAAATGTCACTGGGGAATCTTATTTACAACTTCTCTGCAATGATTTGTTGGAGCTAATGGAAGATGTTGACTTAGAAACTAGACAGTGAATGTGGTTCCAACAGGACAAAGCAGCTCCCCATTATGCTAAAAATGTGTGTAACATTTTAAATTTACAGTGCCCTGGTCAGTGGATAGGACGCAGAGGACCAATTCAGTGGCCTCCATGTTCACCAGACCTAACATCTGATTTTTTCTTGTGGGGTTATTTAAAAAAATATTGTCTATGAAAGACAGCCCACAACCTGAAACGATATGGAGCAATGCATTCAAAGTGCATGTGCAGCCATACCACAGGATGTGCTGCTCAAAACTGTGTACAACTTTTGCAGACAATTGACTTTATGCATTGAAGCAAATGGGGATAATTTTCAACAATTTGTTTGTGGCTAATTTCATTAATTAAGCACCTCAAATTGTGAGAGGTAAGGGGACTCACACTAATGAAGCAACCCATGGGAACATCACTCCACTACATCCATGTTGTCGTTCCTGGGTAATGCTAAAAGTAGGATACAGTACATTTTGTACAAAAATAGGTTAATTTGGCATAACAAAACAATTGGTACACATTCTTTATCGATTTTATGCGTCTTTCTTGGATAATTCTAGATAAATCAGAGTTCTTCCCTAATTTTACTTTTTTCTCTATTTCAGTGCCATCTGTCAATGGTTTAAAAAACTGATTCAGACAAAAGTTGATTACTTTTTTATGGAGAATTCAAATCTGGAATAAAAATGGATGTTTCTGTTTAAGATTTAAAAGTTGCCCCCTGCCCAACTCAATGTGGCATGGGCTGGAGGTTACACCTAGTATCATTTGATGTCCCCCTTTGAGCGTATGAACTCTTCTTACCCACTACTTTTACTCAATGTATAATTTTCAAGATAATCTCATCCAAAACTTCAGTTGGATCACCCTGTATATATTCCTTAACTACCATCATTCTTTGGAGAAGAAGATTTTGGAGACTGACATAGAGCCAGCTATCCAGACAAGAAGATCAGCTGTGCATGCCAAGTAAGTCCATGCATGTAAAAGAAGTGAGAAGGTTGCAGTCCTACTTCACACATTCTTGTGGTCAAAAACATTAGAATGTAGTGACCAGTGTGAAACGACCAAAGGAAAAAAGGAATTTTGATACAAAAACAAGAGAAAAATCTATCAAGTGTTTCAATAGCAGCTGAGCATAACAAGACAAAAGAACTATTTCAAGGAATTGGATTCTGGCTAAATATCCAATGAAGAAAATTTGTAACTGTAAATAAGGAGAAGAAGTGAAAAAACCACAATGAGGAAAAACTGGAGAGAAGATCTCGACCTATTAGATTAAGAAGAGATATGCCTAGAATGGTATGACTAAGGAGATCTGCTGTGGGGAGTATACAGTTCTCACACTTTGTGGGTACACAGATGCAGGAACCTGCATCCAATGCTGCTGGCACCAGCTGCTGTTCACCAGCGCTCACCTACTTCCACATCTGCTCACCGACCCCTGCGTGGAAACCAACAACTGATGCCACCAGCACCAATTGCTGTTCACTGGTGCTGATTACACTTATGCTCAATGACACAGCCCAAATTCTAAGCCCAGTTAGCAAAAAACATAACTTTAAGTATAATAACTACACTAATAATGTTCATTCAATGGCTTATACCATGTCATATTAATATATGAAAGTTAATTTTTAGATGCTCACAAGTTCTAAAGCTTGTAAAATTGTGGATCAGGAACACCAAGTAGGAGAAACTTGCAAAACCAGGCATGGCTATAAAAATTAGTAAAGAAGGGCCATACTGGGTTAGTAAATCTAATCAAAGCTGAAAATGCTACTTTAAGAAAGGAACTAAGTGCAACTGTAAATGAAAAAATAGATGCCGAGAGTCCTAAGTTAGACTCAATAAATGCTCAATAAAATGATAAATTAGATGCCCAGAGGGAAACCTTGAATAGCCAAGCAACCAACTGGGTTTATTAAGTGCCAAGGTTGACGCACAGAGTAGAGAATTTAGTAATCTATGCAATGGCATGGATGCTTTAAGGACTGACTTTGTCTCTCTAAATGGTAAATTTGAAAATCTGAAATTAGATTTAAAGAAGGAACTAACTAATTCTTTAAGCATTCATGTAAATCATATGTATGCTGAATTCAACCAAAAACAGACAAATAACTTTCAGAATTTGACAAAACAGTTAGAATTGAATATTGAGGAAAAATGTAATAGAGTAGGAATAGACATTAATGAAAATTTAGGATCATTGGAGGATGTATGGCATGCTCAGTTTAATGCTGTAAAGCAGGAAGTGCATACTTTGAAAGAGAGCATTATAAGCATAGTAAATTAATGCCTGACATTCGATCGCAAATTACAGGTGTAAGTACACGAGTAGACAGTTTAGAAAGAAGCTTCAAAGAGAAGATAGCAAGCTCTGATATCATAAATGTAAGTAGTCTGGAGGAGCAGGTACAGGAAATTATAGATCAGAAAGTCACTGAGAGAATAACATCGAGGAAAGCATTGCCTATGGCTTCTTTCAAATTTACTGATACCAGGAAGGGCATAGACGAACCCTGGAGAGAAGTCAAACTTATCCAGGAACAAGTAGAAAAATGAGGAACTTCACCCAATGTTGTGTTGACTAGTGAAGTAGTTTCTGATTTGCAATGGTGGGCGAATTCGGGGTTATCGAGACTATTCCCTAAATTCAAGCATGATGTAGAGATGCATCTGACTCATTTATTGAATAGATTCAAAAAACTTTGCTGAATAACTGGGAAGTTTCTAAAATGATTGAATTTTCTGTGGGGTACCTTTAAGGGAAGTCTTCATAATGGGTACTGTAAATTTATTTTGGAAATCTACCCATGAACAAAAGTTCGTAATATTTAAAGAGAAATATTGGTCTGCTGGAGTGCAGGAGAAACTAATATCAGGTTTGTGGGACCCAAAATATTACAATAACACTTAGGGTACCATGAGGCAATATTTAGACTGGCATCTAATATGGGCAAAGTATTTGGATAAGCTGATGGAGGACGAGGGGTTCATTCAAATTTTGATTAGACAATTACCCATCTGTGTAAGACAAGGCATCTGGTGTAGTGGCTGGAAAACGCTTGAAGAATTGTTATCCTTCATTGATGCACTAGATGCCTCAAATAAAGACTGTAATGAAACTTTACATCAAGGGGAAAACTCGAATTTCAAAAGGAATAGTGGGAATAATTTCAAAAAGCATGAAGTAAAACTAGCTGCAGTACACCAGTGCAATAGAAAAATGGTAACGACAATCATCAGAAGAAGCATCCACCTTCAAATTTAGGTCCAGTAACTTCACAGGAATTTGTAACAAGTAATACTAGAGTACAAAGTGGTAACGTAGTATCTTGATTCATTTACCAACCTGTGATTACTAATAATGAGGAAAACGTGGTGCGATCTGGATCCAGGGCCAGAGTCCAGGTCATAGAGATTCACTAGGAGGCCTGGTTAATGATAAGTATGTTATTTTCATGCACAGGCTACCTACAAAAATAATGGTTACTGTTGGGATAACCAAACCTAGTTATCAACAATCCACAACCTATAATAGCAGGGACCATGGAAACTACTGAAGTTAACATACTTATAGACTCGGGTAGTGAAGTATCACTCATATCTAGAACATTCTTTACTTTTTGTTCTAAATGACCTATGTAAACTCCAGTTACTGGAAATAGCAGTAAGTGCTGTTTAGTCTTTAATAAAGTAAAGTTGTGGAACATGAAACCCACGTGAAGTGCAGTGCTGGAAATATCTTATTTTGTAAAGCACTTTTAATAGTAGAAAATATTAATAGGGATGCATATTTTGGTTTATATTGGTTATTAGAATTTAAAGTCATCTTAAATTTTCAGAATCTTCTTTGTATCCAGCATCTACTGTTCCTTTTACTAAAACAGTTTGTGACAGACAGCTACATTGGTAAACAAACAACAAAATGTCAGTGTATGCGATTAACAGCTACAGTACAATTATCACCAGGGATCGATAATGTATGTCCAGGAACACTATGAACTGACATACAAGACAAAGTTAATGAGTCACTAATATTAACCAAACAACAAAAGCGAAATTTATACAAAATTTTAATGAAGTATGAAGTGGTATTCTCCGATTGTCCCAGTGAAATCAGTGATTATATTTGTAATTTCAAAATCAAAGATGACACTCTATTCTTATGTAAGCCATATCCAGTACCAGTAAGTTCAAAAGAAACAGTGAGGGAGGAAATCAATCAAATGATCGATAACAGTATAACAGACCACAGCTTGCAGCGTCATGAACAACCCTTTGGTCACAATGAAAAAAGCTACAGGTGTGGTACAATTAGTGTTAGACACCCGGACGTTGAATAAGCAGATAGAGACAGAAAGAGACAGACTGATTAACATTGAAGAATTGTTATCCAAATTTGAGAAAGTAAGGTTTTTCAGCACAGTGGACCTGACTTTGGGATATTGACAAATCAGGTTACATCCAGAAACAAAAATGTATGCAGCATTCTTATTTGATGGTAAATTATATCATTTCAATGTATTTCCATTTGGACTTAATATTTCTGTATCTGTATTTATACATGTGCCGGATGAAGCATTAGTAAGAGATTTATTGAAGGATTTAATAATATGTGTAGACAATACCTTAATAATATTGGCTACTTCGGAAGAACATTGTCACACCTTACGCATAACTCTGAAAAGATTTAAAGAGAAAGGTGTTACAGTGAAACTGTCTAAATCATACTTTACATCCCAAGAGCTTAAATTTTTAGGTTATATTGCAGGGGTGCAGGGAATTAAACTAGACCCTGAACACAATTAAGCTATAAAAGATTGTCCACACCAAAGAAATTTAAGACAGTTGAAGGGATTTATAGGTATGGCCAGATACTATCAAAAGTACAGAAGAGGTCATGAACTAAATGACCTGAAAATTTTATGTTTATTAAGGAAGGGAGTACTGTGGATTTGGGATCAAGAAGAAAATGATGCATTTGAAAAGGTGAAAAGTGCACTTGTTGAATCATCCATATTACATCATCCAGTTATGATCAAACTGTTCAAAATTTCAACAGATGCATCTGATTACGGAACTGCTGCAGAACTTTTCCAAGGAGAATGGGATCTAAATAGTCTAGAACACCAAACCATAGCTTTTGCTAGCCGTAGTCTAAATAAGCACGAATTGAATTACATGGCTACAGGAAAAGAACTATTGGCGATTGCATGGAGTATCAAAAAATTTCAAACACTAGTATTGTGGTCAGAAATTCATGTTTATACAAATCATCAAGCTCTATCCTTTCTAATGAACAGTTGATTGTCACACAGTAGATTAACGCGATGAATGCTTTTCCTACAGGAATATGATATTCGGTACAATATTCTCAGAACCTTTTACATGTTGTATCCTGATGCTTTGTCTAGGTTACCCATAGGAATAGAAGAGTTAAAATGTACAGATGAACATGGCTTAATTTTTGAAATTAATTTTATGTCAGTAGATTATACAAAGATCAGGGTACAAGTGATGGCTCAAAGAACAACAGAAAATATCCATCATGATCCCTATTTTACAGAAATGTTTTATATGTGTATCTGGAATTCCTTACTTATTAATCAAGTGGAAAATGGAAAATTCTGGATCATAAGTTGTGTTGGAGAGACAGCATAGCATTGCAATGTTGGCGTTTATGCATTCTCTAAGTAAAGGAAGACGCACTTGTTTGGTATGTTCATACAGGATGTGTACACTTCGGAATGAAAACGTGTATAGGAAGGGAGAACTGATAGAGGTACTCAAGGAACCCTCCACCACACTCCGTCAGGTGGCTTGCGGAGTATGGATGTAGATGTAGATGTAGATCTCATATGAATAAGTTTTTTTTTTTTATTTTTTCTTTATTTTAAGAATCTAGGGCATAATTTAGTATCTTTGATTAGAACTTGTGAAATCTGTCAGAAGATGAAAGAGGATCATACTCATGTGAAATACAAAATGTTTCTGATTATTCCTAAGTTGTTACATGATCTCACAGCAGCAGAGTTTTATGGACCAGTTCCAAAAGGAAAGGGAGGAGTGTCATACATTTTGGTCACCATAGAACGCTGGTCAAAATATATTAATCTATATCCCATCAAAAAAGCAAATACACAGACAGTTATACACTGCTTACAACAATACCTTCCAGAACTAGGTAAACCAAAATGGTTTCTTATGGATAATGGCCCACAACTCATGAGCAACAAATTTAAAGAATTTCTAGCATGAGAAGTTATTTGTCAAGCATTAATATCAAACTGCAACCCATCCTCGAACCCGTGTGAATGAGTAATGAAGGAAATTGGAAAACTGTGCCGCACCTACTGCCATGAAAAACATACTTTATGGGCAATGAAAATTAAAGACTTTGAACTTATTCTAAATGGATTACCATGTGTATGAACTGGGTTAACACCTTTAGAAGTAATGGATTAACCCTTTATAGGAGAACTTCTCATTAGATGATTTAGTTGGTCTGAACAGCTGAGTGCCAATTACAAAATGAACCAGGAAATTGTTATGCCTTTTAGACTAAATTCTTAGAAACCAAAAGTAAGTAAACATAATGAAAAAGCTGTTGATTTACAAGAACTAGGTCATCAATCTTGTACTGAAGTTCATCATCTTCAAAGCTCTGCCCTGAAGAAAGAGAGAGACAAGTTTTTTCCAAAAATGTGAAGGACCACAGAAGGTGATCCATCCCAAGACATTATTTTTTATGGATCCTACAACTGGATCAGCAAAGGGAAGTCTAATGTAAAGGATGTAAAGCTATATATCCCTCAGGGACATTAATGTTCAGAATTAATGGCCAGAGTGATGACCGTGGGGTCCTGAGTTGTTCTCGGTGTTTCTTCTATAATAGTTTTTATACACCGAATTCCTCCAAAATCTTAAGCTACTCTACCATCCCACACTCAAAGATACTATGAAAAAAAATAGTACTGATTACGTCATCCCCAATGATTCCTGGTGAGGGATTTCCTAGTTCCATTCAGTCAGACTACTAACAACCTCCGTCTCCCTATAAAATCTCTTGGCGGAGTAATGAAGCTTCTGCATACATGTTTCTGGTACTTCACTTATGTACTCAGCAAGAGCATGTATGAGGTAGGTATTTGCACAGTGCATTCACACTTACCTGTCCCCAATTTGGACTTGTCCCAACTTTGTTCGGCTGCAGCATGAGGTGGAAATTTGCACACATGTTGTCATTTGGCACAGCCTTAAACAACATATATTAAGTGCACCTGGTCAGATCTTATCTCTCTTGGTTTCAACCGGCATTATCTCCATGTATAATTAGGTCATATTTTTGCTTGGAATGATCTTGGTATATAATCTCTTCACCAGTTGCTTTGCAAACCTGTGTATAGAGGAAAACTTCCTGGCAGATTAAAACTGTGTGCCCGACCGAGACTCGAACTCGGGACCTTTGCCGCAGGAGAGCTTCTGTAAAGTTTGGAAGGTAGGAGACGAGGTACTGGCAGATGTAAAGCTGTGAGTACCGGGCGTGAGTCGTGCTTCGGTAGCTCAGTTGGTAGAGCACTTGCCCGCGAAAGGCAAAGGTCCCGAGTTCGAGTCTCGGTCGGGCACACAGTTTTAATCTGCCAGGAAGTTTCATATCAGCGCACACTCCGCTGCAGAGTGAAAATGTCATTCTGTGTATAGAGGCCTTGGTAAAATCAGTGTCTTCAATTTTGTATGTATTATTGATATAAGGTGTCATTATGATGACTCCAACACTGGTATTCTTGAAAGATGCTGGGTAATCCTTTCATTGGTCACATATTTCTAGGTAAATATGGAGAACAGTGTCCTGGCACATAACTTTCAAAATATTTTCTGATGTCATGAGAATATTATTCTCATACTGATTGTAGTATATTTGGGCCAGAATTCCAATTTATATTTCTTGATGCATATATTTCTTAGTGACCTGAAGGAAATATTAAGTTAGCAAAAACACATAACTAATCAAACAACTGTGATAACATAGTATATAGGTTTACTACTTTGTACAGAATATTTTGTACCTTTTATGAGATGTGATGTAGACAGGACAGTTTGCATCAGTTTTGAAAGGGGTGGGTATTGTGGATAACAGCATGATTTATAAGAGCACATAAATCATGGCAAACACAAAACACACACCACACCTTTCAAACAACCCTCACAAATAAGTGTGCCTGATTCTTCATCACTTGCCATTTCCACAGGGTTACTAAGATTTTGTTTTGGGACCTCAAGGGTGAACGTGGGAATGTCCGTTCTGTAGGAGATGATTTAACAACAAACCTTCTCCGGCATCTCATTCAAGTACCTATGAGGTAGGGACCTTGGGGAAGGGGGGTGGGAAGGGTTTCCTGTCTTTGGGGCTATCGTCTTTCTCTTCTTTGATCTTAGCAACCATTTCTATTTATTTTCTTTCTTACATCTCATCTGCGGGCCTATCTTTTATTACCTCTTTCCATATTCATCTACTTCTATTGCAGATGTCCTTCCTGGTTTCCATGGTTTCCAATAACCTATATCCTATCTTCAGGTAAAAAAGCCAAAGAATCAGACTACACAAACAGACATACACACAAAATTACATTTATACACAAACATTAAGATTACAGGGGAAACTACACACACACACACACACACACACACACACACACACACACACACACACACACACACACACACAATAAACACGAAGCAATATTGAATTTCAGTGGTGCAAAAGTAAAATTGAATGTAAATAGTGTAAACTGTGTTGTACATCAAAATATCTGAGATAGTTTTCTGAGATTTCTAACTTCATCTATGCCACCAAATGAGTTTCAAAATATCTGAGATAGTTTTCTGAGATTTCTAACTTCATCTATGCCACCAAATGAGTTAAGATACTTTAATGGATGTACAGGATGTAAAATGACCTTTTTTAAAATAATATTATGAAAATTTATATATGTGTTTGGAGAGAGCGTTTGATTTTTGATTGAGATTTTTACTTTAAGTCGTAACTGGTACCTGAATTTTTGGTTGCTGCCTCCTTGAATGATCAGCTTCTGCACCAGTTGTTAACGTATTGCAATTTGGAGGAAGTTATTGTTCTTTAAGGTTTAAAATACGACTCTGTTAGTTACTTGGCCATATTGCAGATAGCTTTGAGCCCAAGTTTTCATAGCTTTTCATACCTAAGGAACCACTGCTGTAAGTAAGTAAGATCAAGCAGCAATCTGCATTTTGTGAGAAAAGGAGATTGCTTGACACACAAACTTCCTTCAAACTACACGTCCTGCTACATCAAAATTGGTCAGTGGAGTACAGCACCATACTATTGTACAAGAACATAATCTAATTACTGTAATTAAGAAATTATGAGAGGTTGTTACTTATTGAATGAAAACTATAGAGAATGCATTTCTTTCCATGTATTTTAGTGAGTTTTGTACACTTACAATTCTGTGGTGGTGGTGGTTGTTGGGATTTTTAAGGGGGACTAAACAGCGAAGGTCATCAGTCCCCCAACAATTCTGTCGATTGATAGACAGCAACGACAATGATGTTCCGCTCCTTTTTTCAAAAACAAGATATTCCTAGTCTTCACTTCCAACAATTTTGTACAAATAAATGTTTGACAACTCTTACACATACTTCACTCGGTTTTATCATCAGAATATCAGTTTTCATTAAATATAACAATACGTTCTGAGCGATGACCTAGCAACACGTCCCCTTTCCACAAGATACAGATTAACAGTCTTTTTCTAAAAAAAAATCAATTGTCTTTGTTTTTGAGTCCATACTCAAAGATTCTCTAATACTATCATTGCGGGGATTGCTACACGGGTAGCAGGGATTGTGTGGCGTGGGCTGGGCGGTTTTTTAGGTTAGATGGCCTTGAGCAAGTACAGAAAGGGCAACAGCCTCAACAGGTGTGGGGCAAAATCAGGACATGCGGGGACCAAGCAGCAGTCGGTATTGTAATTGTAAACTGTCGAAGCTGCATTGGTAAAGTACCGGAACTTCAAGCGCTGATAGAAAGCACCGAAGCTGAAATCGTTATAGGTACAGAAAGCTGGCTGAAGCCAGAGATAAATTCTGCCGAAATTTTTACAAAGGTGCAGACGGTGTTTAGAAAGGATAGATTGCATGCATCCGGTGGTGGAGTGTTCATTGCCGTTAGTAGTAGTTTATCCTGTAGTGAAGTAGAAGTGGATAGTTCCTGTGAATTATTATGGGTGGAGGTTATACTCAACAACCGAGATAGGTTAATAATTGGCTCCTTTTACCGACCTCCCGACTCAGCAGCATTAGTGGCAGAACAACTGAGAGAAAATTTGGAATACATTTCACATAAATTTTCTCAGCATTAGGTGGAGATTTCAGTTTATCAGATATAGACTGGGACACTCAGATGATTAGGACGGGTGGTAGGGACAGAGCATCGAGTGACATTATACTGAGTGCACTATCCAAAAATTACCTTGAGCAATTAAACAGAGAAGCGACTCATGGAGATAACATCTTGGACCTACTGATAACAAACAGACCCAAACGTTTCGACTCTGTATGTGCAGAACAGGAAATCAGTGATCAGGCCTTTGCAGCATCCCTGAGTATGGAAGTTAATAGGAATATAAAAAAAGGGAGAAAGGTTTATCTGTTTAGCAAGAGTTATAGAAGGCAGATTTCAGACTACCAAACAGATCAAAACGAAAATTTCTGTTCCAACACTGACAAAGTTGAGTGTTTATGGAAAAAGTTCAGGGCAATCATAAAATGCGTTTTAGACAGGTACGTACCGAGTAAAACTGTGAAGGACAGGAAAAACCCACCATGGTACAAGAACAAAGTTAGGAAAGTACTGCGAAATCAAAGAGAGCTTCACTCCAAGTTTAAATGCAGCCAAAACCTCTCAGACAAACAGAAGGTAAACAATGTCAAAGTTAGCATAAGGAGGGCTATGCGTGAAGCGTTCAGTGAATTCAAAAGTAAAATTCTATTTTCCGACTTGACAGAAAATCCTCGGAAGTTCTGGTCTTACGTTAAATCAGTAAGTGGCTCAAAACAGCATATCCAGAGACTCCGGGATGAGGATGGCATTGAAACAGAGGACGACACGCGTAAAGCTGAAATACTAAACACCTTTTTCCAAAGCTGTTTCACAGAGGAAGACCGCACTGCAGTTCCTTCTCTAAATCCTCGCACAAACGAAAAAATGGCTGACATCGAAATAAGTGTCCAAGGAATAGAAAAGCAATTGGAATCACTCAATAGAGGAAAGTCCACTGGACCTGACGGGATACCAATTCGATTCTACACAGAATACGCGAAAGAACTTGCCCCCCTTCTAACAGCCGTGTACCGCAAGTCTCTAGAGGAACGGAGGGTTCGAAATGATTGGAAAAGAGCACAGGTAGTCCCAGTCTTCAAGAAGGGACATCGAGCAGATGCGGAAAACTATAGACTTATATCTCTGACGTTGATCTGTTGTAGAATTTTAGAACATGTTTTTTGCTTGAGTATCATGTCGTTTTTGGAAACCCAGAATCCACTATGTAGGAATCAACATGGATTCCAGAAACAGTGATCGTGTGAGACCCAACTCACTTTATTTGTTCATGAGACCCAGAAAATAGTAGATACAGGCTCCCAGGTAGATGCTATTTTTCTTGACTTCCGGAAGGCGTTCGATACAGTTCCGCACTGTTGCCTGATAAACAAAGTAAGAGCCTATGGAATATCAGACCAGCTGTGTGGCTGGATTGAAGAGTTTTTAGCAAACAGAACACAGCATGTTGTTATGAATGGAGAGACATCTACAGACATTAAAGTAACCTCTGGCGTGCCACAGGGGAGTGTTATGGGACCATTGCTTTTCACAATATATATAAATGACCTAGTAGATAGTGTCGGAAGTTCCATGCGGCTTTTCGCCGATGATGCTGTAGTATACAGAGAAGTTGCAGCATTAGAAAATTGTAGCGAAATGCAGGAAGATCTGCAGCGGATAGGCACTTGGTGCAGGGAGTGGCAACTGACCCTTAACATCGACAAATGTAATGTATTGCGAATATGTAGAAAGAAGGATCCTTTATTGTATGATTATATGATAGCGGAACAAACACTGGTAGCAGTTAGTTCTGTAAAATATCTGGGAGTATGCGTGCGGAACGATTTGAAGTGGAATGATCATATAAAATTAATTGTTGGTAAGGCGGGTACCAGGTTGAGATTCATTGGGAGAGTCCTTAGAAAATGTAGTCCATCAACAAAGGAGGTGGCTTACAAAACACTCGTTCGACCTATACTTGAGAATTGCTCATCAGTGTGGGATCCGTACCAGATCGGGTTGACGGAGGAGATAGAGAAAATCCAAAGAAGAGTGGCACGTTTTGTCACAGGGTTATTTGGTAACCGAGATAGCGTTACGGAGATGTTTAACAAACTCAAGTGGCAGACTCTGCAAGAGAGGCGCTCTGCATCGCGGTGTAGCTTTCTCCCCAGGTTTCGAGAGGGTGCGTTTCTGGATGAGGTATCGAATATATTGCTTCCCCCTACTTATACCTCCCGAGGAGATCACGAATGTAAAATTAGAGAGATTTGAGCACGCACGGAGGCTTTCAGACAGTCGTTCTTCCCGCGAACCATACGTGACTGGAACAGGAAAGGGAGGTAATAACAGTGGCACATAAAGTGCCCTCCGCCACACATCGTTGGGTGGCTTGCGGAGTATAACTGTAGATGTAGATGTAGAAGAGATTCTTGCTGTCCAGCTGCGCTTCACTTCACCTCAAGTACTTTTTGATTCACATTTACATTTTTGGGATTTACATACATTACTGAGCTTCTCAGAATAAAATCAGGCACAAATTAGTTAAAGAAAAAAAAAAAACCGTGAGGCACACATAACATTGCAAGGATTGTCAGAATGTTATGTTGTGATCATAAAAATCTGCTTGTGGTCTAAATTTTTTTCAGGACTACTTCATGGCAGACGCAGACTCTTAAACTGCAACCTTTGTTTTCTGTGGAGTGAGCTATCCAAACATGATTCATAACGCCCCTATCTGTACAGATTCAATATGCCATGCTAGTCCTATTTGGTAAGGGTCCCACACACTTCAGCAGTTTTCTAAAACTGGTTACACAAGTTATTTGTAAGCTATCTCCTTTATAGACAGTTCAAGAAGGTGCTGGGTGAAACTACTTCACATAGTGATGTTTCAATTACTGTAAAATGTGATAGTGAAGTGTGTGATATTTGTGTGAGAAAGGTCAAGCAAGGTATCCTGTCTATTAAGTGCAAGTCGTGGTACCACAATAAGATGTGTAAAAGTGAATCTGAAATATCATGACTAGACATGTCATCAGTGCTTTACGAGTGCCACAAAAAACGAAATACTGAATGCACTAAAATCAGGAAAAACAATAATAATGGTTCTTTCACACAATTTAGTGATCATAACCACAAAATACCAAGAACTCTAGAAGAAATAACAAGAAATACCAAGGCTTGGAGCAAAATCACCAGCTAGCACAAGATGTTCCTGTAAACAGTCTTTCTATGCACAAAATGTGGCATGTGCCAACTAAAGCATGTAAACAAACAGTAAGTACAGTTCTGGTGATACCACTATCAAATAAATAATTGCTGTTTTATTACAGTCTTCATTTAGAACCAAACACAGATGAACCAAAACCAGTGACAAAACGTCAAATAAAATGCACAGTCAAGAAAATTTGAATAATCAATAAAACAGGGAACTGCAAAAAATGAGTCCTTTTACTTGGTGGTAGTCATCAAGAGAATCGCTGATAAAACAAATGAATACAGTTCTTCATTTACAGCGACAGGAACAACTAAGCTGACCATGCCTTTGACCCAGATAATGAAAAACAGTAATTCACTAAATGACTTATCTAAGAATTACATGTTCATAATCACAGATGGAAGTGATGATGTATAAATAATGAGGGTAAATTTGCCACACAGTGTCTAAAGACAACACTACTGAACCTCAACGTGCCAAATATTGTAGTGACAAGCATGCCTCATAGACATGATCTGCAGGAAAACTGAATCATAAATTTTGAGCTTACAGCATCAGCACAGCCAGGATCATCACTTGAACAAGAAGAGTCAGTGCGAGAATCATCTTCAGCAAAAACAGCAAGAAAATGTGAGGATACAACAGAAGAAATAGTGGCCATTGCATCAATCAGTAAGATAACTGTAACACCTCATCACCAAAAGGATTTTTTAGACCAAGGCAAGAGAAACAAAGATTACAAGGTAAGCAGTGCTCAGTGCTTCTCAGTCTTCCACCAAAACATGCAGTGCATAAGAAACAAAGTGCAACAATTAGAGGTGGAACTGCAGTCTATGGACAGCTCACTTGTTTGCATAACAGAGCGTTGGTGTAACGGTTCAGAATTAACAAATTTAGTACTATATTCATACAGTCTAGCCTGTAATTACAGTAGAAACACTATGAAATGTGGTGGATCATGGAAATATGTGGAGGAGGGGATTATGTATAAAATTAGTGAGGGGATTATGGCATTAAGCGAGGATAAACACGTTGAAATATCAGCTTTAGAGATAAAAAACCTACATGTATTCCAAAGGCTAACTGTACTATGTAGTTATCATGCTCCCAGTGGTGACATGGACACATTCACTACAAAGTTAACCCAAGCATTAGATATGGTCTCCAGCCCCAACGGCAAAATCATCATTTGTGGAGGTCTAAACATTAACATGATGAACCCAGATATGTCATGCAATAGTTTTCATAACATTATCTACAACTATGACATATCACCATTAATTAACACTGCTACTAAGATAACCAGACTTTCAGCATCAAGTACTGACCAAATGCTAACGGACGGAGAGGAAGATAGGTGTGGCATTATAATAGATGACCTTGGCATCTCAGACCATTCCAGTCAGTTATTAAACTTGTGTATTTTAGTGTTATTACCTAATTCTATACCTAAGTACAGTAGGGTTTCCTCTAAGTCAAAAAGAGCTCTATTTGCCTCACCAATTAACAGTGAAACATGGGAAGAAATGTACGGGGGAAACTATGATAAATGGGAAGATTCGGAAGTTTCTGTCAATATTTAAATTCAGATTTGGAGAAGTGTTTCGTAAAGTTCTGAGAATCACTAACTCGTGCAACAATAACAGCTGGGTAACCAATGGGATAAGAAAATCCTCTGAAACTTTAATGCACCTTAGCTCAATGAAAAACTACCATAACGATTCAGCATTTCATAACTATTATCATTTACAGGAAGATCTATAGAAAAGTATTGTTAGTGACTAAAAGGTACCAAAATGACAATTTTATAGAAAAAGTAATAACAAAAGCAAAGCAGTATGGAAAATCACTGAACAGGAAACTAATAGGAAAAAATTAAAGCCAGTAAATATACAGTTTCAACACAATGATATCAAAATAAATGACCCCAAAAAACTAGCAAACTTTGTTTGTAGTGTGGTTGCTATGTTGCCGCAATATTGATTGGCAAAGTTCAACAGAACAAAGGATTTACACAGGCACCGACTCCATGAGGCCTGAGGAGGACCAAGGCCCTCAAAAAATCATTTTCAGTAATTTATTAGTTATATTGTGCTTTGTAAAATCACAAAATTATGTTGGACTTTATTATTTTCCTTGTTTGCAATAGTTACCTTTTAAAATACATTCAGTAATGAGTTAAAACAAGTAATTATTATGGTAGTAAGCAGGTTAATTGAAAACGAGGGGTGTGATCATGATAGTGTTACAGTGCTGCAGGCACACTTAGTATTTGACCCAGTGTGTGAAACTTTGGGTAAAGACTGGCGCCGGTAGGCCAGCACTGAGGCTGTGGTGACATCAAAAGGACTGGAGCAGAAGTGCCTGGAACCTTCTGCTTTGCATCGCCTTGACACTTTCAGACATTATGACATTGCAGCTATATAAAGCCCACCCTGCTGTCACAGTCATTCAGTGTGGGTAGTTTCATTCAGTGCATGCTACAGACATGTTTAGTATTCTAATTTTAGTGTCTAGTGGACTATTTTGTATGACTATATTTTATTCATTTACTTTAGTCTCTTAGTGTATTCTGAATTAAGTTTGCAATGGATAAATTTGATACCAAAATGGCGCACTTGGAAGTTGATGATACTGCAAGTCAACCGCCAACAATTATTGTTTCACTTCCTGGCATATTAAAACTGTGTGCCGGACCGAGACCCAAACTTGAGACCTTTGCCTTTCGCGGGCAAGTGCTCTACCAACTGAGCTACCCAAGCACGACACACACCCCATCATCACAGCTTTACTTCCACCAGTACCTCGTCTCCTACCTTCCAAACGTTACAGAAGCTCTCCTGCGCTGTTGGTGGAGCACCTGCCCACAAAAGGCAAAGATCCCGAGTTCGAGTCTTGGTCGGGCACACTGTTTTAATCTGCCATGAAGTTTCACAATAGCGCACACTCCACTGCAGAGTGAAAATCTCATTCTGGAATCATTGTGTCATCAATTGCTTCATTGTCTTCAGGTGACAACCATTCACAGCCAAAACCTGGTCAATCTGGTAAGAGAAGATCATTCCAGAAGACTTTGTTGATTAAATATACATGGCTAGAATATGAAGAATCAACCAAAAATTTTTTTGCAAAACCTGGAAAGAGGCAGATGCTAAAAGTCTATTACAATTCTTCAAAAAAAGAAGATTCATTTACTTCTGTAGGGTTTTCTAACTGGAAAAAGGCTTTTGAAAAATTCTGTTTTCATGAAAATATGTCTACGCATAAAGAAGGTGTTCAGTTAGTGATAGAATTTAGTTTCAGAAGAGTGGAGTCCCAATTGAATGAACAGTTAGACAGTGATATGAAGAAAGGCCATTTAGCTCTTGAGACAATTTTTACTACTGTGCAATTTCTATGGCAACAAGGACTAGAAATTAGAGGGCAGGAAGATGTAAACTCAATTTTTTTTCCAATTGCTGGAACTCCAGAAGAATGACATACATGAGTTTAAAGATTGGTTAGGGCATTTGGGGTATAAGTGGACACCCCATGATATTCAAAATGAGATCGTTGATCTACTAGGAAAGTTTGTGTTGAGAAAGGTATTGGCTTCAATCAAGAAGAATGAACATTTTCCTATTATGGTTGATGAAACAAGTAATTATTCGATTAATGAACAAGTGTCATTTTGTATTTGTACTGTTGATGATTCCTTAATCATCAAGGAAGATTATATTGGCTAATACCATACCCCCAAGACTGAATCACAAACTCTAGTATTTTAAAATTTGTTTTTGCTTGTCTTGATTTGTCAATGGATAACTTCAGAGGACAGTGCTATGGTGGTGCCTCAAATATGAGAGGTAAGTTCAAAGGACTAAAAAAGTTAGTTTTGGATATACAACCAAAATCACGGTATATGCACTGCACTGCTCACAGGTTAGACTTGGCAGCTGTAGACAGTTTCTGACATCTTAAGTGTATAAGGGACATTATGGCTTTAGCCAAGGACTTAATAAACACCATTAGGGAATCCAACTAAAGGATGGGACTTTCCAGAAGCATACATTGTGAGAGTGCCAAAGACCAAGCTGGAATATGACCCCTTTGCTCGACTTGATAGACTATGTGATTTTGTAGTACCTTGAGAATATTTAAAAACTTTGAAGAACTTCTAGAGTTTTATGAAACATTTTCTGCAGAGGACAAAACAGAGGCAGGTTATGAATGTGCAGGCTACCTTGAGTCAATGTTACAATTCAAGACTTATTTCTTTTTAAGTCTTTATTGCCATGCAATGAACCCTGTAGAGGTTGTCAATGAAAAAATTCAATGCCCTAATCTAAGTGTTGCTGATCTGAAAATATATATGAGGGCTAGAGTAGTATATTGATGAATGTGTGATAGTTTTGAACACTTTTGGGAATTGTGTTTAAAAGAAAAACTTCACAAGTTGATGATCCTTCGGTTCCTTGGAATCTAAGTATACCAAAGAAGTGTGAAAACAATGAAGCTAGCTCACCACACACTTCTAAAACCCAAAAGGAATACTACAAAGCTATTTACATTGAAGTTTGTGAAATGGTGCAATCTTGCATTACTGAGCAGTTTGTTTCAACTGTACTCACACAGGTCATTACAGTTGAACAAGAGTGCTTGCTTTTAGTAAACAGAGGTGAAACAAATTTGGAAAAATCAACTGAGTCTTTCAAAAATGACCTAGAGATTGAGAGACTACACTTACACTTGAATATGTTAGCCAATATTGCTAATAAAAAACAACTGGTCTTAAAAAACTTGCATGATGTGAGAAAGTACATTACACAAAAGCCTGCAGTTGGAGGAATGCTATGTGAAGTATTGAAGTGCATTAAACTTCCCCAAGTAGTTCCAGTCATGGCAGCAACAGCAGAATGGTCATTTAGCTCCCTTAGATGGCTGAAGCCATATCTCTGATCATCAATGGGGTAAAAGCAATTGAACCACTTGGCTGTTCTTCATGCCCACTGGGGCACCTTTCTAAAGAAACTTGAGCCCAGATAATGGCATTTAGAACAATATCAAAAATCTTTAACTCTCTACTTTATAAATACATACATAATGCTAAATTTTCAATATCAAAGTATTAGTACTAGTGTAGTACTGTATTACTATATTACTGTATTATTTTCAAATACTTAAATATCTTCAGGGTGGAAAACCCAATTAAAACCCAGTATTTACATACTTTTTGTATGAAATTATTAGGCATACTATATGAACTTCATTAACTGTATTAACTGTATTAGAGCATTAAAGCATTGTTTTATTGTTTTTGTTTAGCGAATCTTGAGCCTTATTCAAAGTAAGCTTAAATTAGCTATTTCACTTATTAATAAAAGTGCTATTACTGTGTGACAGCAATATTTTACGTTTTATTCTTTTAATGATACTTTATCATTTATTGAAATATAATTTCAGTCTTTTAAGGGCTGTATATTCACTGCTCTGTAATAGATGATAAGCATGATTATCACTGTAAATTAAATTACCTTTTTATGAAAATAGCTTGCGTGTTTATGTTTTGGTTTGTTTTCTTTCTTTATTTCAAAGCCAAGAAATGTGTCCGGCTTGCTGAGTTTCCCCAGAGTGTCAAGTTATCGAGAGTCCAGTTTTCGGGGTTCTAATGTTGAGCAAATGACTCTAAAATGCTTAAAAAAATTTGAAACTCACTATTTTTCCATCTAAAATTAAGAAAATTTCTTAGGGCCAGACCCCCAAGAGTCGGGACACCCGGTGCTTACTGAAGGACTGCATAGACAACATCAAAGAGCCTTTAGTGCACATCATCAATGAATCGTTCTCCACAGGTTGTTTCCCAGACTTACTGAAGCATACAAAAATCATAACTATATATAAGAAAGATGACCCAGAAATCATAGAAAATTACAGGTAAATGTCGTTACTCTTATCCTTGGTAAAGGTCATAGAGACCATAATGGAAAACAGGCTCTTGAGGTGCTCAATCTTCTGAGCAAAGAGCAATTTGGATTCGGGGTTGGCAAAAGCACAAATTCAGCTGTAGCTCATTTCTCAAATGTTATTCTCGAAGCACTAGACAAAGGAGAGTACATAACAAGCATTACCTGCAAAACAGGGTCCAACAGGTGGAGATCACTCAAACTAACTCGAATCATATCTTTCAAATTCAGAATACATCAATATAGGAGTCCCCCAAGGAAGTGTGCTGGGCCTAATCCTTTTGTTAGTACTGATTCACCATGTGTGACACTGTGTGGAAAATCATTGATGTGTATTGTTTGCTGATGACAGTAACATCTAAATCAAAGCTGAGTTGCAAAGTGTGCTCAATGAAAAATTTGAGGAAACACTTAAGCTTGTATGCCAATGGATAGACTAATAAATTAACCCTAAATGTAAAAAAGAAACCAACAGTATTATTTTTTACTTAAACAGAAAACCAAACAGTACCAAGCTAAAAGTTAATGAAGAGCAGGTAGAATGTGTACTATCAACAAAATTTTTAGGCATGCATGTCGACTCTCAACTAAATTGGACTGAGCACACTGCAGTACTTGGAAAGCAAACAGCTTCAGCTTACTATGCACTTAGGATAATAAATTCAGTGTGTAGTAGCTCATCTACTAGAACTGCATATTTTGTGTATGTCCACTGTATAATTAGTTATGGCATATCCTTCTGGGGATCAACAAAGCAGAACAGACAAGCAATATTTAAGTTGCAAAAAAGGACTGTACGAATCATAACAGAAAGTAGCAATAGATCCCATTGCTTGGAGTTATTCGAATCTTTGGGTATATTGACAGTTCCATGTAAATACATTTTTCAGACAGTAATATACATTAAAACACATTGACCAGTTCCCAATAAACAGTTCCATACATGTACATGAAACCAGACACAGACAGCACTTACAGCTCTATAGGAAAAACAAATGAAAAACTGAGAATAGCATGTTATATAATGGAATTAAATTGTACAACACTCTTCCACAAGGAATCAAAGACACAAGCAAAATAGATAACTTCAGGAATTTGCTAAAGAAACATCTCAGAAAAGTGTATTTATTCTGTCAAGTACTATTTGGAATGATGGAAACATATAGATATATGTAAAAATTATCAAATCTGTTATTAAGTGGTTTAACAATGTACCTTTATGTTACAATCGTCACAAATTTTAATTGTACACAATAGGTACACAAATTTATAATTATGTTGATAACATCCATACAGTCCTGATTGTCTGTTGATGGACAAATAAATAAAATGATGCACTACCCACCCTGACAGTTTTACGTCTCCCAGTACTTCATCTCTTACTTTCCACATTTCACAGAAATTCTCCCCCATGCCATGCTGGTTAACACTCCTAGAAAAAAATCCCTCAGGCTGTTGCTAAGCCAGGTCTCCACAATACCCTGTTTTCCAGGAGTGTTAGCTCCACTAGGTATACAGCAGAACTTTGTGAAACACTTAAGATATGAGAAGAGGTTCTGGTGGAAGTAAAGGTGTGAGCACGGGTTATGCGGCATGCCTAGATCTCTGTTTGTAGAGCACACCTGCTAAATGCAAGGTCCCAGGTTTGAGTCCCAGCCTGGCACACACATTTATTCTACCAGGAAGTTCCTAGTTTGTAATCTACAAATGCTTTGCTGTAGAGTGAAAATTCATTTTGAAATTCTGGGTAGAGCTGGTAATATTGAAGGTTCCTGAGATACAGACACAATGTAATTGGTTCATATTTTTCAATACCAATACCAATGAGAGAGAGGCAGAGAAAGAAGCAGCATTAAGAAGATGTAACATAGCCTTGAGAAGCAAAACAAATGCTCTTTGCAGTGTTCTTTGGTAAAGTTGACAAATAGGAGAAACATTGGGGTGGATAAAACTGCATGCTAAAAATGTGTAGGTAATGTCCTATCAAAATGTTTTACACCATCAGAATTGCGAAGGTGGGAACTTTCCCCGCAATACATCCTACATTTCCGTAACCCTCCTGGCCTCAACCTTTGTTAGTCATTGTCCTCACCCATCCAGCCCCCTCCCTGTTCCCATTCCAGCACTACACAGCCGTCACTTCACCGCCACACCCAGTTTTTTAATTTATTTTATTTTTACTTTTATTTCTCTCCTTTCCACTACTTACCCCCTCCCCCCTCCGCACCTTCTCTCCTACCCTCCATCTAAACTGCAACACTTCACTGTCCACCACTCCCACCATACTATATCCCTCCCTCTCCCCACCCCAGCCTCTCCTCATCCGCATTGTGACATTTACAAATAAGTTTTACTACATCAATAAAATTTTTCTTTGACATTTTCAAAACCTCTGAAAGTATGTACGTCAATTAAATATTAACTTCCAAATTAAATCAAGATAGTTCTCATATGCTACAACAAAATACAGGCTATGTATTTTTTTATTAAAATTACATCACTGCCGAAGTATCTCCTGTTCATATATTATTCTGCTACATCACTTTATCTGGTAACTCACGAACACCACAGATGACAGATTCGATTAGTATCTTGTCCTTGACCTTTGAGTCTATTCAGATGATTTTCTCAATGCTGTTTATGAGAGACCTGGAATTAATGCTGTCAGAAACAGATTAGTAGGGAAATATGATAAGGAAACAACTGATGTCAAATATTGGTCTTTTACATACACATCTATGACTCAGTCCAGTAAGTTCCACACGATATGAGCTGTGGCTAGTTACCTGAGCTGGTTACTTACATATAAATATGTCTGCTATCATATTTTGATTTTATGGGTGGACTGGCTGATCTCAATTTCAATGTGAAAATTACAAAATTTGAGATAGGCAAGAAACGCCATTGCTCTGGCAAATTCCATGCACTGAATGTTTGAATACTGCTGTGGCCCAATTAGCTAAGCGATGGTCGACTTCACAATACAAGGAATGGGGTCTCCACAGCAGTACTGGCAAATAGCCAACCACTGCCTACCTTTTTTGGGATGATTAGTCTCATTTTTCAAGTATGTGAATAATCTAAGGCATCCAGCAGATGAGTAAAACAATTTCAAGACAAAATTTATACAAAACCTCATTTTGTATTTCTATTTAGTTCTAAACCTTCTTTCTCTTCAAGAAATAAATTTAATGAATATCGATTACTGGCTACGAAGTCTTTTGCGACGTATCTCTTGAGTAAAAATCTCTCGGTGTACATGCCGCGTCAATTCAGGATAAAACTCCAAGCTTTCGAACACTACCTCCATGGTCGTCATCAGGGCTAAAACTGACTGTTGTGAACTAGCGAGGTTCCCACTTTTGTGTGCAAAGGACGGCTTCTGATTGGCTGGAATACGTCATGGCAACAGCGATATAGCGCGTAGTGAAGTGGTGCCCTCTGTTGTGGCGTAACAAGACAGCCACGCCACTCGGAAGTAGCCGAAAGGCATGTGTTCAGCTCACGCAGGCAAGAGATAGGTCTGCAACAGGATACGTAATGAATGCTATAAAGAAAAGTACGTAGCTGCTGGAATACTTAACTTTAATCCATCATTTGTATACATCGTTCTTGGTGAGACATGCTTCATACGATAACTATCAATTGCTATGGCGCCTTGCTAGGTCGTAGCCATTGACTTAGCTGAAGGCTATTCTAACTATCTGCTCTGCAAATGAGCGAGGCTTCATAAGTGTGCATTGCTAGTGAAGTCGTCCGTATAACTGGGGCGAGTGCTAGTACGTCTCTCTAGACCTGCCGTGTGGTGGCGCTCAGTCTGCTATCACTGAAAGTGGCGACACGCGGGTCCGACATGTACTAATGGACCGTGGCCGATTTAAGCTACCACCTAGCAAGTGTGGTGTCTGGCGGTGACACCACACCCTCTACTTCGATAGATGTAGTTTCTATCCCGCGTTGCTTGCAGCGCCATCCCTTGAATCAGGAGGTACAGTGCGAGAAGTGTTTCTCTGCAATTTTTCTTTAATCAGTGCACTCTTCCAAGTGTTGCTAAGTGCATAGCCATTGTCTCTGTTAAAGTTATTATCGCTAAGTCTAACTTTGACTGCTTCCCGGATCACAGAGTCCTAGTAATTCGATGCATGGGCTATTACTCTGGTTTCTTCAAATAAAATCTTATGCTTGTTAAGCAGGCTATTTTCTACACCGCTGATTTTTCCAAATACCTGTATTTCAGGTGGCGTTGGTGCTCGATGCAGTGGTCGGCAACGGTTCTTACAGACTGGCCCACGTAATTCTTGCCGCATTCGCAAGGAATAGTATAAATTCCCGGCACTCTTAAGCCGAGACTATCTTTGATTGGTCTCAACATTTCCTTAATTTTCCTAGGTGGTCGGAAAACTGGTTTTATTCCTCGCCTCTTCAGGACTCTGACTATCTTGCTCGTTGTAGCACCGCAAAAAGGAAGCCGCGCTATGTGTTGGTCCTCTTCTTATATGTGGCCAACATCAGATAAAGAAAAATTGCAGAGAAAAACTTCTCGCACTTTACCTCCTGATTCAAGGGATGGCGCTGCAAGCAACGCGGGATAGCAACTACATCTATGGAAGTAGAGGGCACCACTTCACTACGCGCCATATCGCTGCTGCCATGACGTATTCCAGCCAATCAGAAGCCGTCCTTTGCATATAAAAGTGGGAACCTTGCTAGTTCACGACAGTCAGTTTTAGCCCTGATGACGACCATGGAGGTAGTGATCGAAAGCTTGGAGTTTTATCCTGAATTGACGCGGCATGTACACCGAGAGATTTTTACTCAATATCGATTACTGTTCCTGTTCCCTATATTGACACAATTCTTTCGTGCCCTTTATATCAAGTGCTCCTGGTCCTGTATTCAGCACTGCTGTAATCCTAAATACATGGATATTTCTCCCCAAGACCAACTAAATGAACATCAGCTATGGATTATCACATTTTCCTGGACACAGTGACAATAGCCCAACCAATACAGAAACTGTCATAAAATGACTAGCACAGTTGTGGCATGTGGAAAAAGTGGAGCACAACACGTTCATCTGGCGGTGGTGAGGATGCCATACAAATGAGTTACACTGCGTCAGTCCAGTAGGCACTGCTCCTTTAGACTGGTATGTTACATCTGAAGTTAAATACTATATGCCAGCTTTGTGCTGTGCCATACACTACATTACTTGCCATGCCACTGGCAGTTGCCCTGCCCAATATGACTTCTCACAGTGGTAAGTAATCTTATATATGCAGTGTTTTCTGAGGCCAATGTCATTTCTGGATGAACATAATGGATTCCTCAGTGTTGCTGGTGGACGAGTAATACACTTTAATGCCTTCTCTTTTGAGGATGCTTACACTCTCTTAAGAATTCTGGCAACACTCCAGTTGCTTTGGTGAAATATTGTCGGACTTACATGACGCATCCAGTAACAAACCCAAGAGGTTTATGCATTAACCAAGCAGAGAAATTACACTAGATATGTAGAGGCACAAATACACTTTCTCTTGTAGCAGCGAATGGAAAAGTAACAACCAAACTAATGTCTTACACCCAACCATGTGGAGAGAACAGTGCAGTTGCTCTTATAACATTAACAGAAATATGCAGGGTGAAGGTAGTGAAAAATGACAGATGAATGTTGTGGTGACACCGCAAGGCACCACACTTGCTAGGTTGTAGGCTTCAAATCGGCCGCAGTCTGTCAGTACACATTGGACCCGCGAGTTGCCACTCTCGACACTAGCAGAATAAGTGCTGCCACTCAGCTGGTCTTAAGAGACAGGCTAGCTCACTGGCCAGTTCTACAGCCAACTTTGAAGCCGTAACAAGTGAACCATTCATATTAGAGATCTCATTTGCAGAGATATGCTAGTTAGCATAGCCTTCAGCTAAGTCAGTAGCTACGACCTAGCCAGGTGCCACTTACAGTTTACACATTGAAAATTGATCTATATGCGTGAAGCAATCAGAATTGTAAAGAATTATTCAGTCTATAACTGCACTTCTAAATATTGTTGTACAACGTCAAGATCAACGTTCACTGCTGATGCTGAATTAAAGCTAAGTATTTAATTGTATTCCTGTCTACTAACTTTCTAACCACCTAAGTTCCAGATACATCCCATCAAATATAGTTCATTGATCCTCATGTGAGCACACATGATCAACACTGCAATTAATGGCCACACCTCATGATCAGACTAAGAGTCAAACTGCATGACTCAGCCGGGTCACCCTTTTCCCATGAGGCCCATAATTCCGCCTCATACATAACGAATGTGTGTGGCAATAAAAAGGAAAACATTCCTGCAAACACGAGCTAGTAAATTAGTCATTAGTGACGTAACTGTAGAAGTAGCTGTGAATGGCCACTGATTTGAGTCAAATATATTTGTACTAAGTAGTATAAAATTCCTGAAGATAAAGTTTTAAATTACCTAATTAGGCTCAAATATTATCCATGACCAACACATGTACATTTCCTTTAACAGGTAATTGTGTAAAACAGATACTGCCAAGTAATGTCATGAAGTAGTATTGAACTTCCTGTTCAAATACCCCATGGATGAAATCTTAGAACAATTAAATGAGGAAAGTTTGCATTTGATGGAAATTTTCACTAAGCAAGACAGTATTCCATATGAGGCAGTGGCAAGACCATATATTTTCACTCTTGCTCACCATTCACTTCTTATGATACATCCTGTACAAAACATAACTGAACAGGAGGGTTATGCTAAATACATGGAGAGACCAAATACAATTGCTCCAGCAGGAAAATTCTAAATACATGTCACATGTACACCTAGCCATGTTTAGGGAGGAGCACAGTTTCTCTCAAAATATTAACAGAAACACATAAACATTAACTCAACAGATGCATTATGTACCTAATCTAACTATCCAGACCTAACAAGTGTTGAAGATGATACTGGGAGTGTGCTTAAATGAACTTGCATTATGAACTCAGAGAAATGTAATAACATGGTAAGGCAATACATGGAGAAAATACCGCATATGAGTAAAAGCCCCCAATGACCGACTCTGCTATCAAGTTTTATATGTTCATCTCTCACATGTATGCTTGCTCTTCTGAAACTGGTGCCAGGGACCTGCACCCACAGATTGGGGATCTCGTAGGAACAGGATGGAGTGGAAGCACTTCTGCAACACCGGCGACCAGATAATGCTAAGCAACTTGAGGTTTGCATCAGAAATGATTTACATGAGCAAAGCATATTCTGTTGTTACCTACTTACCAGAGTATACAGCCACTACCTTCACTTATCCTGTTTCAAATTCAAATTTAAATGGCTCTGAGCACTATGGGACTCAACATCTGAGGTCATCAGTCCCCTAGAACATAGAACTACTTAAAGCTAACTAATCTAAGGACATCAGAGACATCCATGCCCGAGGCAGGATTCCAACCTGTGACTGTAGCGGGTGCACAGTTCCAGACTGAAGCGCCTAGAATTGCTCGGCCACCATATCCTGTTTCCTCTGAGGTTAAGTCACGTGAGGCCATCACCATCCACAAACCCCAAAATGATCTGCTTCTTCCCATAAGTTCTAGTCCAATCTCATTCCTTATTTTCTCATTCAGAATTCTTGAACATACTGAAATACAATTGATCCAGTAATTCATTACAGACTGCAAATATCCTAGCCCCAGAACAGTCTGGATTCTGTGGAATCTGCACCGAGCATTCCATGATCCACAAGTTCCTGCACTCAGCAGATGGCATCCTCATGGCAAAGTATCAGTGATAAAGCACTACATTAGTGTTCCGGAAACAGAGAGAACTTTTGACCCCATCTCCTGTGACTACCTAATATTTAAATCACACGTCATATTGTAACCAGGATACTTGCTTATAATGATCAATATGTTTCTGGAGTCGGATGATTCTCTGTTAGGAATGTCAAACACCACAGCAGCATAAATTTGATTAAGGCTAGAATTTTGTAGATTGTGTGCAATCCCGCACTGTAATATCTACACAAAAATGTCCCCAAAGCATTTGGTAGATGATATTACCCTGGGAAATAGGTTATTCCACAAAAATGGAAATAAAGCGAGACAAATACTGCAATTCAGGAGTATACAAAATAAACTGAAACGGCTGAGACAAGTTTTATATAGGACAAATGAGGAGCAGATCTATGACAAGGTTTAGGGAGTAATCCTATGATAGAAAAGGAAGTGCATTTACAATGCACTTCTAATGGAGAAGCATAAGTTATGTCACCTAAATGAAAGCATGGTAGTGTGGTGTAGAGCCCCAAACGGAGAACCTAGAAATTTTGAACCACAAAAAAACACAGCTCCACAATCTTAACGAAACAAAATAAATTTAGCCCTAAATGGTTTTTTGACATTTTTCCAGAATTGCTGGTGTAATGTATGCCAACTGTGGCATGCTCTCCTGCTGCTGACTGGGCTACATCTCACCTCAGATCTTCTGGGCTGGCGGATTCACTGCTGGTTGCACAGTAAATGACCAACACCGGGAAGTGAGTTGCTGGTTCTTCCACAAGATAGAGTGGCCTTCAAAATATTTGAATTTAATAGTGAGGTTCTTTTTACCATTAAGAAAATAATATATTTTACAAGTCTACATCTTTTAGTGTATTCTTTGGTAAGCTTTAGTTCATAAGGAGCAGTTTTTCTATCCATTATACAAGCCTAATTGTAACAATACTACTTCTATTTATTATCATTATTATTATTATTATTATTATTATTAAATACTGCCATTTCATGTGCCTGATGTGTAGATAATATTAACAGATTCAGTGATCACTTTGTAAGTTTGGGACCACTGCACATGGACTACATGTCATATCTAAAAAGTTGTCCCATTAGTAAGAAATTTTACTGAATTTAATCCTGTTTTATGATTTGACTGTGTATATTTGTAATTTAACTTATTTCTGCTTTTTAATAATTATAACTAGAATAAGGAAAAATACACTAATAAAAAAGTGAAATTTGAAGGCAATGTTTCCCACCTCAGTGCTGCCTGTAAGCTAGTACTCAAATCTTTGTATTAACTTTCAACCAGTTATTAAGTGACGTGCTGATTAAACATAGATTTCAATATTGACACTGAATTTTGCTTCACAAGTTCAAATTTTCTTTGTGAGTGAACCTTTAAAATAATTTTTACTTTTTAAATTTTTTGAGCTCAATGTTGTTAACAAGCATGTATCAATCTTTACGTACCTTTAATCGTTATTGCAGATATCTCATGAAGACAATGAACAAAGACCATATTTTTAATGATCTAGACAGTTTTATTTGCTTCAAAAGTTTCATTGGAGTGAAGGGTGATTCCAGTACATTCATTTCTGCTAATATTTATTCTTTGTAGATCCTACTAATACCATGTGAACACATTTGTGTAGCTACTGTTGCATTTTTGCCATTTGCAAGGAAGAATGCTCTAGTCACTAACACTAGTAAGCATAACCCAGGGGCAAGAAGTAACACCATTCAAAGCAGAACTAAATACCCAATCTGTGACAAGCTGGTGCCTACGGTTCTTCAAATTGTCATGGTGTAAAGACTGTTCCATTAAATTTTTGGCATTCAGCCACATAAATTTTGCTTTTTCTTCTTTTTCTTCTTCTTTTTCTTCTTCTAATATTTTGGCTGAATACCATCCAGCCATTTTCAGAGAGAGCAGAGGTGACTGACACTCGAGCACTTGCTCCGTCCTTTTTAACTCTAAGACTGAGCCACTGCATATGCGGCCTTAACGAGCTACAACAGATTTCTGCGCGTAATGCATTGTATGAGGTTTGCTAACATTTCCACTCAAAATGAAAGGAAAAACTTGACAGCATAACTGCTGTCAGAAAGTGTCCACATTCCTTTGCAATCAACCTGAAGTGATCATATAATCCCGCTCATTATGTGACAATCGATGAAATTTACACGAGCTGCCAGTAGTGGAAGACATGTTAGAGAAAAAAATTGACTATTCTATGCACTCTTCGTAAGTAGGGAAGAGAGATCCCTCCTGAATTTCACATCTAAGAGATCAACCTGTGGGGTTTCAAAACTTGGCTTCCAAGCTAATAAATCTCTTGTCTTGTACCCAACAAAAAGTAATTGTTCACTGATACTCCTGTCCACAATGCACGATATGCATGATATCACCCCTGAAACAGCAAATCCAAGCATCATTATTAAATTACAATCACACTGAAGGAGGAATGGATACTGTGGACAAAATGATTATAGGTTATGCTGTTTCCAAATTTAGGAGTTGGCCTATGGTGTTAGTTTATAGTGTGCTGAACATGTGTGTTGTGTTGTGGTCTTCAGTCCAGAGACTGGTTTGATGCAGCTCTCCATGCTACTCTGTCCTGTGCAAGCTTCTTCATCTCCCAGTACCTACTGCAACCTACATCCTTCTGTATCTGTTTAGTGTATTCATCTCTTGGTCTCCCTCAACGATTTTTAGCCGCTACACTGCCCTCCAATAATAAATTTGTGATCCCTTGATGCCTCAGAACATGTCCTACCAACCAGTCCCTTCTTCTTGTCAAGTTGTGCCACAAAGTCCTCTTCTCCCATATTCTATTCAGTACCTCCTCATTAGTTATGTGATCCACCCATCTAATCTTCAGCATCCTTCTGTAGCACCACATTTCGAAAGCTTCTATTCTCTTCTTGTCCAAACTATTTATTGTCCATGTTTCACTTCCATACATGGCTACACTCCATACACATACTTTCACAAACGACTTCCTGACACTTAAATCTATACTCGATGTTAACAAATTTCTCTTCTTTAGAAACGCTTTCCTTGCCATTGCCAGTCTACATTTTATATCCTCCCTACTTCAACCATCATCAGTTATTTTGCTGCCAGATAGCAAAACTCCTTTACTACTTTAAGTGTCTCATTTCCTAACCTAATTTCCTAACCTAATTTCCTAACCTAATTTCCTAACCTAATTTGCTCAGCATCACCGGATTTAATTCGACTACATTCCATTATCCTCATTTTGCTTTCATTGATGTTCCTCTTATATCCTCCTTTCACACCACTGTCCATTCTGTTCAACTGCTCTTCCAAGTCCTTTGCTGTCCCTGACAGAATTACAACATCATCGGTGAACCTCAAAGTTTTTATTTCTTCTCCTTGGATTTTAATACCTACTCCGAATTTTTCTTTTGTTTCTTTCACTGCTTGCTCAATATACAGAATGAATAACATTGGGAAGAGGCAACAACCGTGTCTCACTGCTTTCCCAACCACTGCTAACCTAATTTCCTAACCTAATTTCCTAACCTAATTTCCTAACCTAATTTGCTCAGCATCACCGGATTTAATTCGACTACATTCCATTATCCTCATTTTGCTTTCATTGATGTTCCTCTTATATCCTCCTTTCACACCACTGTCCATTCTGTTCAACTGCTCTTCCAAGTCCTTTGCTGTCCCTGACAGAATTACAACATCATCGGTGAACCTCAAAGTTTTCATTTCTTCTCCTTGGATTTTAATACCTACTCCGAATTTTTCTTTTGTTTCTTTCACTGCTTGCTCAATATACAGAATGAATAACATTGGGAAGAGGCAACAACCGTGTCTCACTGCTTTCCCAACCACTGCTTCCCTTTCATCCCCCTCGACTCTTATAACTGCCATCTGGTTTCTGTACAAATTATAAATAGCCTTTCGCTCCCTGTATTTTACCCCTGCCACCTTCAGAATTGAAAGAGAGTATTCCAGTCAACATTGTCAAAAGCTTTCTCTAAGTCTACAAATGCTAGAAACGTAGGTTTGCCTTTCCTTAATCTTTCTTCTAAGATAAGTCGTAAGGTCAGTATTGCCTCATGTGTTCCAGTGTTTCTACGGAATCCAAACTGATCTTCCCCGAGGTTGGCTTCTACTAGTTTTTCCATTCGTCTGTAAAGAATTCGTGTTAGTATTTTGCAGCTGTGATTTATTAAACTGATAGTTCGGTAATTTTCACATCTGTCAACACCTGCTTTCTTTGGGATTGGAATCATTATATTCTTCTTGAAGTCTGAGGGTATTTCGCCTGTTTCATACATCTTGCTCACCAGATGGTAGAGTTTTGTCAGGTTTGGCTCTCCCAAGGCCGTCAGTAGTTCCAATGGAATGTTGTCTACTCCAGGGGCCTTGTTTCGACTCAGGTCTTTCAGTGCTCTGTCAAACTCTTCACGCAGTATCATATCTCCCATTTCATCTTCATCTACATCCTCTTCCATTTCCATAATATTGTCCTCAAGTACATCGCCCTTGTATAGACCCTCTATATACTCCTTCCACCTTTCTGCTTTCCCTTCTTTGCTTAGAACTGGGTTTCCATCTGAGCTCTTGATATTCATACAAGTCGTTCTCTTTTCTCCAAAGGTCTCTTTAATTTTCCTGTAGGCAGTATCTATCTTACCCCTAGTGAGATAAGCCTCTACATCCTTACTTTTGTCCTCTAGCCATCCCTGCTTAGCCATTTTGCATTTATGCTGAACATAACAGGGACAAATTGCCAAATTTTGTATTCACTTTCGCAACCAAAAGGAATCGTCATAATTCAATGTATTTTTCTGAAGAATTTCCATTGGCAAATGAACACTTGAAAAATAGAAATTCAGGTATCGGTCCTCATTGAGATGATTTCCAATCTAAGCAGGAAATTCCCTTCAGAAGCTGTCATTGACACACCAGAGCCATCCGAGATGAGGAAGAACGGGTGTTACATGTGTGTGGAAGGAAAAAAAAGGCAACTCCATGATAAAAGTTTGTATGAAGTGCAGCACATTTACTTGTCAAGCACATCTGACTACAGGGCCTTTGTGTGTTGCATGTCATAGAGAGGAGACTGACTAGATGTGTTGTGTCAGCTGTCTAATGACACTCTTATCAGTGGTCATGTGAGTATTGTCACACCCATTGCTTGGTTGGTTGATTTGGGGGAAGGGACCAATCAGTGAGGTCATTGGTCCCACTGGATTACACAAGAATGGGGAAGAAAATCAGCCATACCCTTTGAAAGGCACCATCCCAGCATTTGCCTGAAGTTATTTAGGGCAATCATGGAAAACCTAAATCAGGATAGCTGGACGCAGGTTTGAACCATTATCTCCCAAATGTAAGTCCAGTATGCTAACCACTTCACCACCTCCCTCAGTGTGTCACTCACATGAAAGAGATCCTGGACTTACACACCGCACAGACAACTGTATAGACAGACATATGGTAAGGACTACAGTGGCAGTTCATAGAGCTACCACACACAGATAAGAGGTCTTGTGAGCCCATATGTGCCAACATGAACTGTTGAAAATTGGTTATTAGCAGTCAGGCTAGCCTATCTTCCAACCACGGCACAGCATCGATTTGCACTGTTCATGCTATCAGAGGATCATTTGGAAGACAGCATGGTGTGTCATTGACTTCAATGATGAAAGCAGATTCTGCCTGCAAGCAAGTGATGCTCATTTGCGTGTATGACAGACCTGGTGAGCGATGTCTCATAAACTTATTTCATTCAAGGCACACTGGTCCCACCACAGTCCTTACGTTTGTGGTTGCGATAAGCTACAACTCTCGTTTATCTTTGCATTTATGAAAGGGATGTGAACCATTGCTCTGTATGGGCAGAATGTTGTTAGCCAAGTTTTTTTGCCATTCTTGCACCATGAAAATTATGTGTTGTTCCAATAGGATAACGCTAGCCCAGACAGTGCCCATGGAACTCAACATGCTCTGCAAGACATGAAGAAAATCCTTGGGCCAGCACTTTCTCCACACTTGTCCCCAATGGAGCCCGAGCTGGACATGATGGTTGACGAATGGCATGAGTCATTTCTTGTCCCAACAGCTCTTACAGAACTACAAGAACAGGTCTGGCAGGTGTAGCATAGTGTATTCCTCTTCAATATTCACCATCTGTATGATGGACTGGATGCCAGAGTCAGTATCCGCATTGACACATTTGGAGGCTGCACCACATACTAAAATGGAAATTTCAGCATGGGCCGGTATCTGAGACCTCAGTACCACTTCGGCTACCAACCTGTAAATTTAGTCATTTCATGTACTCCATAAATACTGTTGCAACAATAAATCTTGAGTGAATTGGAAACCTCTGAAAGGGTTTACCTAATTCTTTTTCCAGGAGTGTATTTTCACACATGTCACTATTTGCTTTTAATTATGACAAAATCTGTATAAACCTGAAGTAAATATGTGGGTAGTGTCAAATGTATGGAAGAAACCAACACAGTTGCTCTCACAGCAGCAAAATACGTAATACACATTGGACATGTATGTAGCTATGTGTAGTGACAAACACACTTTCTCTCAAAAACTTAACAGCATCATGTTAACAGGGACATTACGCAACTAATTCAGATGTCCACATCATACCAGTGTTGAAGATGATGCTGGGAAGATGGTCAAATTAGCTTACATTGCAAACTCTGATAATTGTAAAAACCTGGTAGGGAAATACGTGGAGGCCATCCCACATATGATTAACAAACTAGAGGTGCAGTTAGCTGTCTATTATTTTACTCGCGTCTCTTGCACCTGTACTTGATACTCTAGTGACAAATTCTCTGCTGAATCTACCAAGAAGGATCTGTCCCCACAGATTGGGGATCCTGCATTAACTCAACAGAATGGCAACACTTGTCTGACACTGATGAGTGGATGATGCTAATGTAATTAGAGGCTCATGTGAGAAATCCTTACATGAGCAAAGAATCCACTTTCAGGACAAAAAGCCAATATTGGCTGAAGCTGGCAAAATTCCTCAGAATGCAGTGAAAGAAATATGCTCGAACAGTTTAGCCTGTTCAGAGAAAGTAATCCTCAAATTATGGCCGAATCAATGTAGTTTTAATTTCAAATTCACCTAGTAAATGATGACAAGAAGTAAAACACAGCAGTTATCAGAAGAAAATAATCAGTTTTTGAAAATATACTGCATGAAGTCTTCCAAATTTTCCCATCTCTACTCCTTTTTTCTAAACCTCACCAGTTCTTTTCCTTGACCCCTCTTCCTTCCCCTTCAACATTTCTGCCACAAGGAAGGTCCACTGGCTCCATGAGCTTGTAAACTTTAAGACCTTCTATATAGTAGATTCTCTATGTATCCAATTACATTATGAATTATCAGAAGAGTAAGTCAACTGAGGACAGAAAGACAAGATGGACACTCAACACAGTGAAGGTGGGACATTCGATGCACTCTGAGCATCGGTCAACCACAAAATACCTCGACCCAACTGAATTATGGCTCCTCCTCTCAAATGTCCTCAACCTTCTGTCATTACCTTCTTATGAGACAATACAACTACAGCCTGAATTAATCCTGTTTCCCCTCTGCTTAAGTCATCTGAATTCATCACCATTCCCTTTTACTTATTTATGTAGATTGTCCCTGTGAGTTAGTATGGATAGGTTATATTTGAAAACTTGAACAAATTAATGACTAGCTCATTTTACCAACCACCTGGAAGAGTTGCTGAACAGCTCAAAGACATGCTCAGTCATTTCAAATAGGTACCCCAGTCATAGAATTACAGATGGTGATGACTTCAATCTACCCTCCATATGTTGGCTAAAATACACATCACAAATTGATTGTAAGTATAAGATGTCATCTCAGATCATGCCAAAAGCTTTCTCAGATAAGTATTTCAACAATAATTATTAGCTCAGGGTCCCACTTTAAGCAGAAATTGTTTCAAAAGCATAATAGTCAAATTACCAAAAAATACGCCTGAGCAAATAGGGAGCATTATGACTGATACACGGGTTAGTGTCCAGACATATATTGTAGTGAATCTAGATATCATAAAATCCAAGCACACAAAAATAAACACTATATACATATATAAAAGCAGAAAAAATTTTGGTTGACCCCTTTTAAAGAGACAGCGTCAACTTCTTCTAATCTGACTATGTCGGCCTAGACAAGATGGTATGGATTCGAATAAATAGAATCGATGACAGTTGTGGGCTATATACCAAATAAAATAACAAGAGAATCTGCATAGTACACAAAACAGGTCAGAACACTATTACAGGAGCTATGAAGAAATGCATGCCAAATGTAAAATAATGTAAAATCCCAAAACTGGCAGAAAAGGTTTTACAAAAACTGGAAATTTAGTGCAAACTTCAGTGAGAGAGGCTTTTAATAGTTACCGCAATGAAACTGTCCTTAAATCTGGCAGAATTGAAAGTGATTCTGGTTGTATGTAAAGTACAACAGTGCCAACATGCAATCAATCCCTTCACTGCACGATAACAATGGTGATGTTACTGATGAAGTGCCACAGAAGCTGAGTTACGATGCATAGTTTTCTTTGCGGACACAATTTTGAAAACCAAGTAAATATTCCAGTATTCAAAACAAGAATGACTGCCAACATTACTGACTTAGTTATAGGTGTCCTCCATGTTGAGAAGCAGCTTACATCACTCAATAAAAGCAAGACCTCCAGTCCAGATTGTATACCACTCAGGTTCGTTTCAGAGCATCTGATACAATAACTCCATAATTAGCAATCATACACAGCCGTTTGCTCTTCATAAGATCCACACCTGAAGAATAAGCTGTAAAATTTGCACCAATACAAAGAAAAGGAATGGGAGTAATTTGCTCAGTTACAGACCTATATCAATAATGCACATTTGGTGCAGGATTTTTGAACATAAACTGTGTGTGTTCATCATGAATTACCTCCAGGAAAACAATCTGTTGACACACAGTCAGCATGGATTTGGAAAATATTTTTCTCATGGAGCACCACAATACAACTAGCACTTTAGTTCCATATAGTAATGAGTGCTATCGATAGGGGGATCTCAAACTGATGCCATATTTTTAGATTTTCAGAAGGCTTTCAACACTATTCCTCAGACATGACTTCTAATAAAATTGCATCACATCTTAGTTGTGCACTGGATTCATGGTTTCCTGTCTGAAAGGTCATAGACTATAATAATTTATGGAAAGCCATCAAGCAAAATGGAAGTAATATCTGGTGATCTCCACCAGAGGTTATAGGCCCTCTGCTGTTCCTGATCTACACAAATGATTTAGGAAACAATCTGAGCAGTCCTCTTAGATTGTTAGCAGTTGATGCCGTCATTTACCGTCGTGTAAAGTTGTCAGATGATCAATACGAATTGCAAAATGATTTAAACAAGATATTTGTATGGTGCAAAGTGTGGCTTTTGTCTCTCAATAAGGAGAAATGTGATCATCCACACGAGTATGAGGGGATACCTGCTAAATTTTGGTTTCACAATACATCAAAATAAAGGCTGTTCATTAAGCTTAATACCTAGAAATTACAATTACAGATGAATTAAATCGGAATGATCATATAGACTATGCTGTGAGGAAACCAAACCAATGACTGCAATGTATTGGCAGAACACTTGGAGGGTGCCAAAGGTCTACAAGAGAGACTGCATATAATCGAGCACATCCACCATCTTCTGAAGTATTGCTGTGCTTTGTGAGGTCTGTGCAAGGTATTATTGACATAGGACAACAATCAGTTCAAACAAGGGCCATTCGATTAGTATTATAGTGAAATTAGGGGAGACAGGGTCATGGATATAATACGCGAATTGGGGTGTCAGTCATTAAAACCAAGCTCTTTTTCATTGCAGTCAGATCTTCTGATGAAACTTCAATCACCAGCTTTCTCCCAGAGTGTGAAAATATTTTGTTGCCACCCACCTACATAGCGAGAAATGATCATCATCTTCACCACCACCAAATAAATTAGAGCTCACAGGGTGTGACTGAAGTGTTCATTTTTCACTCATGCTGACCCTGAGTGGGATGGAAAAGATAGCTTGAAGATGGGTAGACAAACAGTCTGCCACGCACTTTATTCTGAACTCCAGATCAGTCGCGGATGTAGATTGTGTCAAGCATCACAGTACTGTATTTGAACATTAATGGCTTGTTTCTCCTACTCATACACATTCACTTACATTTTTTTACATGTAAAACAAGCTGCCATTCATCACAATAAACAGAAATTCAGTCCACGTCAAAATATTTCCTCCTACAGTCCCTAAACAATGATACTTTTCTGTGTATTACAGCGTCATCAGCAGATGCTACTCTAGGTAAAGTGACCAAAAGGTGAAACAGCTGAACATAATGCATGTAAGTATAGAAGAATATAAAGATATCTTATTTGCTAATGGTTCTACAGTTCTACTAAAAGTTGAAAACAGCGAGAAGCTGCAACGGGCCGTTAACTGGTCCACAAGTCAAATCAGAAATCTGGCAGACCACATCCACCAATAAGATTGTATACAACAATAGAACAACCCACATAATCTGCAAACATTCACTGCAACTGCGTTTTCCTTAAGGGTGATAAATTGGTGAGTAGTCCTGTTACAAAAGTCAGTGGTGTTTGGCTGTGAGAGGCTATGAAACAGATTCCCACTGGTCCACTTATTGTGTTTAATCCACCACAGAAAATCTTGTTCCTAGAGACTGGATACTTGGTGACAGAACTCAACAATTCACATGTGTGGCAGTAAACAGAACAATTACGTGCAGCGTCTCTGCTGCAGAGAGATGCTATGTATGCTGCTGTAAAAAATTTTCAACCTCCTTCCCACTGAGCTGAAAACCTTATATTGTTTTCTTATTTAGTTCAGTATTGAATAGTTATTTACTATTCCATAATTGTCCCTTTAATCACTATGTTGTACAATATGTTTATAAACAACTTATCCAACAGAAGATATAGCTAACAAGTTGCATAACTGACAAAAGATTAATAAAAGTATTTCAGCTGTCAATGCAGCTTCACTTGCACATGTGTCAACCTTAGAGGACTCTACACATGATCCCTGGGTGGTACTACAAAACCAACACATCAAAAGCTCTTTAGCAGGTCCAAACATCTGCAGAAGTGAGGCCAAGTATTAAAACATGTCAACTGAACACCTAAGGCATTAGTTGAACCTAATGCCAAATTCTAGGAAAGATGCTGTCTAAGCATGTTATCAACATGGTTGTCCAACAACAAAGTCATACACATAATGGAGATCAGCTATGTGCAAGAGGAAAGTGGCTAGCAAGCATCAATGTGCAGTAGCGTGTGTGGCAAGAAAGGTCAGTAGAGGTTGTGGGCAAGTGGTAGTGTGTACTGGAGAATATGAAATCCACTGGCAATCCACAGACTGTGACAAAGGGTCAAAAGGAATAAATAAAGAGCTTCTTCTGCACAAGATTAATGCAGCATTAAATGAAATAGAGACTAACATTGACAATGCACCTCAAATAAATGTAGATAATGGAACTTTCAGGAGAATCAAAACAGGGCACAGGGTGTTCACCTTGGTTGGGTTCCAACAGTTCAAACTTTTCAAACATTTATTTCACAAACATTAAACCAAACAGGGCAAAGTAGACACGTGCGTTAGCCACATGTAGTGTTAAGCAAATGTATGGGTCATTTGTGTAATAAAAATTTATTCCAACTGTGAAGAATTTTAACCACATTCTTAAAAAAAATTTGGTTGTGTGAAAAAAAGCAGGATTAAAAATAAAAATTTCCAACATATGCCAGAGACAGAGTGCAAAACCAATGGCCGCAAATTCCACAAGTCGAAGTCATAATATGTGAAGTCATTATTCAGTAAACTAAATGAAGTTATCGAAGGAGGCCACTCAGAAATTGAAATTGTCAGAACTGGGTCAGAAGTTACAATGAACACTACCTAGTGCAAACCTGTCACTGAAGTGAAAGAGGATTTATAGAGGGAGGAAAAATAGAATCATGAATACATTTCAATGTCTTTCGTGTGAGGAAGATGGGAGCTATTACAGAAAATCTACATCCTTGCATTTTCAATATTTACTGTTAATGATCTGTGTATTGAGATTGCTGTAAACAATCAAAGTAAACCCACTAAAGGTCAGGCACTGTTAAAGTTCAGAGTTTAGGAGAGTATGTATGATCAGAGTGTATTCATTTTTGGATGACTTAACATCAGTTTGGTTCTCAGAATTCACTGATTCTGAATAGGTTTGTAAATGCATTCTTTCACACTTCTGTTCCTTCCACTAGTCAGACAGAAATGAAGAGGACAGTGTTTCAGGACTCATCAAGGGAGACGATTAGGTTACTCCATTCGTAAATATGAGTTTGGGAACTGCATCATTAAGTAAGTCGGAGGAAGATGCTGGGCTCCAGGAGAATAATGATGATTAAAATGCTCTGACCAGCACTCAAAGTATGATTCAAACATTAGGGGACATGCCTGAAGCTAAACAGAAGGAACAGGTAAAAATGTAAGGGTGTTATGTCGATCTATTTTAAGAACATCTTGTCCAATCAGATGATGTGCTTGTAAAACTCGAGTTAAGAATCATGAGCCATTCCATAGTAAATTGTACCCAGTACCCTTGCCCTAGAAAGCCATAGTTAATAAAGCAATTAAGGGTGTGTAGACGAATCAGATTATTTAACACTCAGATAGTGAAAGTTCTAATGCAATCCACACTGTAACAAAAAGGGATGTCAGTGTGCATTTACTAACTGATGCCCATGGAGAAATGATGCAGTTTACTGTACAATGTGACCAACTGGAAGATGAAGGTATAGCAGGAAGAACACATCCTTTCTGTGGAAAGGAAGGTGTTAGCAGTTTAAAAGAATGGCCTTCGGGCTGTGAGTATCATCAGTGGCCTTTATGACAGCACTCACAGAAGTTCTAAGAGAAGAATTATTGATACACTTATCACCTACATAATGTTATTCTAATTAGTACTACCTTTAGGGAGAACATTTATACTTTCTATGCTGTGTAATTTAAGCATTTAGTGGATGGGTAAATAAGAATTTGCCAAATCGCAAACCAGTTTCCTTGGCCATGTATTTTCTTTGCACAGAATCAAACCTGATCCGATGAAAATGAACCAGTGAGAAATTTTCCTGCACATAAATGATGTAAACAACAGAAAATCTCTCAGTTTGTGCAATTTCTATCACAGTATTCATCCTCAATTTTTTTTATCTTCACAAGTACATCTCCACTGGAAATGGAATAAGGAATATCAAGTAGCATTTGAGTTAATTAAAAACCAGCTGCATGGGGCACTGATACTTCATCATCATGATTGAAGCAAAAATTTCTACACTGGTTGTTGTTGTTATGGTCTTCAGTCCTGAGACTGGTTTGATGCAGCTCTCCATGCTACCCTATCCTGCGCAAGCTTCTTCATCTCCCAGTACCTACTGCAACCTACACCCTTCTGAATCTGCTTAGTGTATTGATCTCTTGGTCTCCCTCTACGATTTTTACCCTCCACGCTGCCCTCCAATGCTAAATTTGTGACCCTTGATGCCTCAAAACATGTCCTACCAACCGATCCCTTCTTCTAGTCAAGTTGTGCCACAAACTTCTCTCTCCCCAATCCTATTCAATACCTCCTCATTAGTTACGTGATCTACCCACCTTATCTTCAGCATTCTTCTGTAGCACCACATTTCGAAAGCTTCTATTCTCTTCTTGTCCAAACTGGTCATCATCCATGTTTCACTTCCATACATGGCTACACTCCATACAAATACTTTCAGAAACGACTTCCTGACACTTAAATCTATACTCGATGTTGACAAATTTCTCTTCTTCAGAAATGATTTCCTTGCCATTGCCAGTCTACATTTTATATCCTCTCTACTTCGACCATCATCAGTTATTTTACTCCATAAATAGCAAAACTCCTTTACTACTTTAAGTGTCTCATTTCCTAATCTAATCCCCTCAGCATCACCCGATTTAATTTGACTACATTCCATTATCCTTGTTTTGCTTTTGTTGATGGTCCTCTTATATCCTCCTTTCAAGACACTGTCCATTCCGTTCAACTGATCTTCCAAGTCCTTTGCTGTCTCTGACAGAATCACAATGTCATCGGCGATCCTCAAAGTTTTTACTTCTTCTCCATGAATTTTAATACCTACTCCGAATTTTTCTTTTGTTTCCTTTACTGCTTGTTCAATATACAGATTGAATAACATCGGGGAGAGGCTACAACACTGTCTCACTCCTTTCCCAACCACTGCTTCCCTTTCATGCCCCTCGACTCTTATAACTGCCATCTGGTTTCTGTACAAATTGTAAAGAGCCTTTCGCTCCCTGTATTTTACCCCTGCCACCTTCAGAATTTGAAAGAGAGTATTCCAGTTAACGTTGTCAAAAGCTTTCTCTAAGTCTACAAATGCTACAAACGTAGGTTTGCCTTTTCTTAATCTTTCTTCTAAGATAAGTCGTAAGGTTAGTATTGCCTCACGTGTTCCAACATTTCTATGGAATCCAAACTGATCTTCCCCGAGGTCCACTTCTACCAGTTTTTCCATTCGTCTGTAAAGAATTCGCATTAGTATTTTGCAGCTGTGACTTATTAAACTGATTGTTTGGTAATTTTCACATCTGCAAGCACCTGCTTTCTTTGGGATTGGAATTATTATATTCTTCTTGAAGTCTGTGGGTATTTCGCCTGTCTCATACATCTTGCTCACCAGATGGTAGAGTTTTGTCATGACTGGCTCTCCCAAGGCCATCAGTAGTTCTAATGGAATGTTGTCTACTCCCGGGGCCTTGTTTTGACTCAGGTCTTTCAGTGCTCTTTCAAACTCTTCACGCAGTATCTTATCTCCCATTTCATCTTCTTCTACATCCTCTTCCATTTCCATAATATTGTCCTCAAGTACATCGCCCTTGTATAAACCCTCTATATACTCCTTCCACCTTTCTGCCTTCCCCTCTTTGCTTAGAACTGGGATGGCATCTGAGCTCTTGATATTCATATAAGTGTTTCTCTTCTCTCCAAAGGTCTCTTTAATTTTCCTGTAGGCAGTATCTATCATACCCCTAGTGAGACAAGCCTCTACATCCTTACATTTGTCCTCTAGCCATCCCTGCTTAGCCATTTTGCACTTCCTGTCGATCTTATTTTTGAGACGTTTGTATCGTTTTTGCTTGCTTCATTTACTGCATTTTTATATTTTCTCCTTTCATCAATTAAATTCAATATTTCTTCTGTTACCCAAGGATTTCTATTAGCCCTCGTCTTTTTACCTACTTGATCCTCTGCTGCCTTGACCATTTCACCCCTTAGAGCTACCCATTCTTCTTCTACTGTATTTCTTTCCCCCATTCCTGTCAATTGTTCCCTTATGCTCTCCCTGAAACTCTGTACAATCTCTGGTTCTTTCAGTTTATCCAGGTCCCATCTCCTTAAATTCTCACCTTTTTGCAGTTTCTTCAGTTTCAATCTGCAGTTCATATCCAATAGATTGTGGTCAGAATACACATCTGCCCCTGGAAATGTCTTACAGTTTAAAACCTGGTTCCTAAATCTCTGTCTTACCATTATATAATCTATCTGATACCTTTTAGTATCTCCAGGATTCTTCCAGGTATACAACCTTCTTTTATGATTCTTGAACCAAGTGTTAGCTATGATTAAGTTATGCTCTGTGCAAAATTCTACCAGACGGCTTCCTCTTTCATGTCTTTCCCCCAATCCATATTTACCTACTTTGTTTCCTTCTCTCCCTTTTCCTACTGATGAATTCCAGTCACCAATGACTATTAAATTTTCGTCTCCCTTCACTACCTGAATAATTTCTTTTATCTCGTCATACAATTCATCAATTTCTTCATCATCTGCAGAGCTAGTTGGCATATAAACTTGTACTACCGTAGTAGGCATGGGCTTTGTGTCTATCTTGGCCACAATAATGCGTTCACTATGCTGTTTGTAGTAGCTAACCCGCACTCCTATTTTTTAATTCATTATTAAACCTACTCGAGCATTACCCCTATTTGATTTTGTATTTATAACCCTGTATTCACCTGACCAAAAGTCTTCTTCCTCCTGCCACCGAACTTCACTAATTTCCACTATATCTAACTTTAACCTATCCATTTCCCATTTTAAATTTTCTAACCTACCTGCCCGATTAAGGGATCTGACATTCCACGCTCCGATCCGTAGAATGCCAGTTTTCTTTCTCCTGATAATGACGTCCTCGTGAGAAGTCCCCAAGTCCCCCCCCCCCCCCCCCACCCCCACCCGGAGATTCAAATGGGGGACTATTTTACCTCCGGAATATTTTACCCAAGAAGACGCCATCATCATTTAATCATACAGTAAAGCTGCATGTCCTCGGGAAAAATTGCGGCTGTAGTTTCCCCTTGCTGTCAGTCGTTCGCAGTACCAGCACAGCAAGGCCATTTTGGTTAATGTTACAAAGCCAGATCAGTCAATCATCCAGACTGTTGCCCCTGCAACTACTGAAAAGGCTGCTGCCCCTCTTCAGGAACCACATGTTTGTCTGGCCTCTCAACAGATACCCCTCGGTTGTGGTTGCACCTACGGTACGGCCATCTGTATCGCTGAGGCATGCAAGCCTCCCCACCAATGGCAAGGTCCATGGTTCACGGAGGGGGTCTACACTGTTACCGATTCAATTTATTCCTACTGGTAGCTTAGTACATTTAATCCACCACGGAAAATGAATATGAGTATAGCAGTCTCTCTAAATAGCCACATTACAAGTATTTAGAAACATTCTAGAGAAACACTCCAGCACTTTGCCTTCTTTTCAATTGTAAATGTACTGAATCACAGTAATAGAGGGGAACAATGAAAGAATGGAAGTGCGCAAACATGTCATAGCAGTACTCAGGCAGCAGTAGCTGACTGCGACAGATGCAGCAACAGATAAGTAACCGCATTTGTCATTTACGACTTCCTAACCAGGAGCAAATTTTATTATATCATCTGTCTACTTTAATAGTTTAATTTCTTGAGTTTCTGCGTGTAAATTTAACATCTAATAGCCACAGTTCTTGCGTTTTCATTTACGTCAGAAAGTAAACTGATTTTGTGACATATTACAAGCTCCAAATCAGGGTCAAATTATTTAGTTTCACCTGAGTGCTTCGGTAGTTAGGTTTTTGAATATACGCATATTACTAGACACAGTTCGTGTTTTTGGCAGGTTCTACAGTAGAGTTGCACAGCATGTGCTGACAGTTTGCATAGTTTAGTCTTCCATGGTCTTTTGTATGGACAGGGACTGTGATTGTTGTGTGCAGATGCGAGCCGAGTTGGTGACACTTCGCTCTCAGCCTCAGGCTGTGATGGCTTCCATTACAGAGCTTGAGGCTGCAGTGGATGGGCACCACTGTTGTGGGCCGGCCGTGGGGATCCAACGGACGTCCAGCACGTCAGAGTCCTCTGATCAGTCCTCACTGGTGGCCAACCCAGTTACTGCTTGCACTGAGGCTGACCCCAACCTGTTGTCGAGTGGGAGGTCGCCCCGGGGCGAAGCACATGGTGAAAGACTTCCCAGGCGGCTGCACATAAGGCCTCTCCAGTTTGTCTGACAGTTTCCAGGTGCTGTCTGTGGCTGACACTGTCACTGAGCTAGATGCTGTCACCTGTCCTGTTTCAGTGAAACCACTCAGCCTCCAAGATCTGGGCAATCACAGAGGCTGAAATTATTGGTAGTTGGGAGCTCCAACGTTAGGTGCATTATAGGGCCCCCTTAGGGACTTGGCTGACAAGAACAGTAAGAAGTCCAGTGTGCACTCCGTGTGCATACCGGGTGGAGTCACTCCAGATGTGGAAAGGGTACTCCCAGATGCCATGAAGTGCACAGTGTGCAGCCAACTGCAGGTGGTTGCTCAAGTTGGTACCAATTACGTGTGTCACTTTGGATCAAAAGAGATTCTCTTTGGTTTCGAGCGGCTAACAGAAGTGGTAAAGGCTGCCATTCTTGCTTGCAAGACTAAAGCAGAGCTGACCATTTGCAGCATAGTCGTCAGGACCAATTCTGGACCTCTGGTACAGAGCCGAGTGAAGGGTCTGAATCAGAGGCTCAGATGGTTCTGCGACCATGTAGGCTGCAGATTCCTCGACTTGCGCCAAAGGGTGGTTGGGTTTCGGGTTCCGCTGAATAGGTCAGGTGCCCACTATATACAGGTGGCGGATACACAGGTAGCAGGGTCTGTGTGGCGTCGACTGGGTGGTTTTTTAGGTTAGAGGGTCTCAGGGAAAACACAAGAAGCACTTCAGTTACAAAGGGTGCAGGTTGAACACAGGAAAAATGTAGATACAGGAACCACTGGTATAATAGATGTAAATTGTCGTAGCTGTGTTGGGAAAGTACCAGAGCTCCAAGTGCTAATAGAAAGCACTGATGCTTAAATCGTTATAGGCCCTGAAAGCTGGCTAAAGCTGGATATAAGCTCAGCCAAAATTTTTGTGAAGAACCTAACGGTGTTCCGAAAGGATAGGCTAAACATAGTTGGCGGAGGCGTGTTTGTTGCTGTCAGAAGTAGTTTAACTTGTCACGGAATTGAAGTAGATACATCCTGTGAATTAGTATGGGCAGAGGTCATTGTTGGCAAATGGAATAAAATAATAATTGTATTCTTTTACCGACCTCCCAATTCAGATGGCACAGTTTCTGAAAGGTTCAAAGAAAACTTGAGTTTGATTTCAAACACATACCCAAATCATACAATAATAGTTGGTGGTGACTTTAATTTACCCTCGATATGTTGGTGAACGCATAAATTATCATCTGAAATTGTGCTAAACACATTCTCTGAAAATGATCTCGAGCAATTAGTTCATGAGCCCACGCGAACAGTAAACGGTTGTGAAAACACGCTTGACTTCTTAGCAACAAATAATCCTGAGTTAATAACGAGCATCAAAACTGATTCAGGGATTAGTGAACACAGGACTGTTGTAGCAAGACTGAATATTGTAATCCCCAAACCATCATTCCTGTGAAACACAACTAGCTCTCTATTCACATGAAGCGCTGAGTGCTATTGACAAGGGATTTCAGATTGGTTCCATATTTCTAGACTTCCATAAGGCTTTTGACACTGTAGGTACCACACAAGCAGCTTGTAGTGAAATTGCGTGATTATTGAATATAATCTCAGTTATGTGACTGGATCAGTGATTTCCTGTCAGAGAGGTCACAGTTCATTGTAATTGTAGGAAAGTCATAGAGTAAAACAGAAGTGATTTCTGGCATTCCCCAAGGTAGTGCTGTAGGCCCTTTGCTGTTCCTGATCTATATAAATTATTTGGGAGACAATCTGAGCAGCAGTCTTCAGTTGTTTGCAGATGACGCTGTCGTTTATCGACTAATAAAGTCATCAGAAGATCAAAACAAACTGCAAAATGATTTAGAAAAAAGGATCAGAATTGTTGGAAAAGTGGCAGTTGGCTCTGAATAATGAAAAGTGTGAGGTTATCCACATGAGTGCTAGAAGGAACTCGTTAAACTTCAGTTACACGATAAATCAGTGTGATCTAAAAGCTGTAAATTCAACTAAATACCTAGGTATTACAATTATGAACAACTTAAATTGGAAGGAACACACAGAAAATTATGTGGGGAAGGCTAACCAAAGACTGTGTTTTATTGGCAAGACACTTAGAAAATGCAACAGACCTACTAACAAGACTGCCTACAGTATGCTTGTCAGCCCACTTTTAGAATACTGTTGCACGGTGTGGAATTCTCACCAGATAGCACTGTCTGAGTACATCAAAAAACTTTAAGAAAAGCAGCAGCTTTTGTATTATAGTGAAATATGGGAGAGATTGTCACAGATATGATACGAGATTTGGGATGGACATCATTAAAAGAAAGGTGTTTTTCGTTGCGATAGAATCTTCTCACGAAATTCCAGTAACCAACTTCCTTCTTCGAATGTGAAAATATTTTGTTCACACTGACTTACATAGGGAGAATTGATCACCAAGATAAGATAAGGGAAATCAGAGCTCGTACAGAAAGATATAGGAGAATGAAGAACCTTCCACAACTAGGAACTGCTTCTATCATTAGCCATAAATTAATGGATTGAGTAAATGATTTATGATCACCCAACAACCATCTACGCAAACAATATCTACACTAATCAATGTTCATGTACCCAAAATTCTGACACATTAAGTAAGAAATGTGCATAGAGTGGACATGCACTGATGGAGAAAAATCTGTAGCCAATGGCTAGTGTAATAAAAATAGACAAGAGCCCCAATGAAGATGCACTGATATTAATAACTCAAGGCTTATTATGTTAAAAAAGTCACTTTACAATCAGACAGTATTGCGAAACAAACTTTAGGCACAGAAGTTACTTACATAACAATGAATGACATCATCACTTATTAAACTAATGCTGTTCCAGTAACTGACCTTCAAGTTAACTCTTACACTGGGCTACTGGAGATTCAGCTGTATATCAGGGAACCCGGTACCAGTTGCAAGTTGCCTAATTAATGCCTTCCAGGAACTATAAAAAAATATTTTGAATAATTATTGACAGACTTTAACACAACAAGACATTTTTAACATAAGACTACACATCTTAGCGAGTAGGTATTGGCAAGTAGTACAGTGGGAAACAGTGTGCTTGCCAAGGCAGTGTAACTGATCATGTGTGCAAATACCCACACTCTATTTGTTGAGTATTTCCGGTTGAGTGCACTTACAGACTTCTGATGAACTTCAAGCATGTAAGGAAGAAAAAGTTTAGCAGATGATTGCACTTATGCTTTAAGTGGAACATTTAGCTCATTAATTATTTGCAAACCAGTCAGAAGTTTAACTCTTGTGTACAACAGGGCATCAGAGTCTAAACAATTAGCAATTTACTGGTACCTTTACAATATCTGGATGGTAAGGTACTAAATTTTCACATATGAATGACAGGAACATGGAAATATCACTATAATTGGTGTACATACCATTGTCACGATGGTGTTGATATTGTGAATACAAAGAAATTATTGCAGTAACTTGTGAACAACAAAAAAGTTTGTTGTAATAGAATAAAGGTGACATGTATACTTTCTTGCTAACAGCACATGCACTCTGAACATATCTATGAACAAAACATTGTACTATTACCTATTGTGTTCAATCACATTCTTCATCACTGTAATACTGAATTTATAAGGGAAACATGGAAGTCGATAACTGACAAATCCAAACTGGGGTAACATTTCCACAAAAATATCTAAACTGACAATAGTATGGACATCACAGAATAACGATGTATTTGTATTATTGCATTTTTATATCCATTAGGTAAGACTAAAGCAAAGCTTCCTAACTGCAAGCATTTTTTTTCACTGCCAGGTAATGAACTGCTTGCAAAGCAAAGTTTCAAGAATTTACAAAACCCTTACAAAAACTTTCATCACTACATTGGCAACAAAATAAGCTTTACTGCAAACAACAAGCTTCTAAGGAATCCAATTAACCAATTGGAATCATGACAAGAAACGAACTCACACACAAAATTAATATAAAATTTCTATCTGTGTAGTACTATTTATAACACTTGTATCAAGTGGAATGACGTCCACAATAGATATAAAGGAAACTGACTACTGAGCATCAGTTAGTCTACACTCAACACACGGCATCCATCTGCTCACTAAAAATCCTATTACAGAGAGGTTCCAGAGCAAACTTTATCCACCAGGTTTCATTACTGAACCCATTTCTGGAAATGTACAAAGTCCCTTCTTCAACCCTTACACACCTGTAATAGGAATTCTGGCATGCCCTGGGTACAGCAAGAAAAACCTGTAGCAATTTTACAACAGATTGTATAGTTTAAATTAAATGCACCAATGAAAATATCCCAAGAGCATATGGTATTTATGACTACATAAATAAATGACCAAAATAGTGACTTTATCATTTCTTTTATCCTTGTAATTCTGAAGTTATGGTAGTATCTGGGAAACTGTTTACTGAGGAAGTACTCTTTTGTGAGGAAGTACAGCAGTACCTCATATACTTTCAACAATGCTCAACTACAAAGTCCTGTCCTCATATTCATTTCAGTCTTCTCCGAATACCTGGCACCTCCAAATTACTTTTTTTGTGCATCAGGAATGTCCATCCTTTTGCACAACTTCACAGAAATTTAATAATGCTCCTCCACAGCATGGTCATCACTGTTCTGATACAAGCATGGCTAAAGGTTTCTCTAGCCACATTGTGGAGATACAAAGTAGTATCACAACTCGTTCCTCTTCCTCTTCCTCTTGTTCTTGTTCTTGTTCTTCAATACCCGAGCAGGTCCTCCCCCATCAGAGAGAAGATTAAATAAGAAAAATGAAAGACACCCTCTGGCCTCGTAACCTAATACCGTCGGGGTCGAAAAGATCAAGAGTTGGTCAAGAGAGACCGACAGAAAAGAAAACAGAATACGTCTGACACAAGTAAGTGGAAGCAATGTCAGACGTTTCTAGAAAGAAGATAGTGTGACACATATGACTGCCCTGTTTATGGCAAGTGGTACCTGACCATATTTAAAACCAAAGTAATGTCAAATTTAATATGTGAGATTTACATGTTTATGCTGAACTAACAAGTTGACACAATACCATGTTCTCTAACATCACAAGTACATTCTTCGGACATAACACAATTAACAATGGGTAAATATACAAAAGTGAAACATTAAATGATTTAAAAATGTAACAGCACTTTATGCATCGATATATGCTGTTAGATATTCCTTCCAAGTACCTGGTACCTTGCTGATATTAAATTTTTTAAACTGTAATATTTGCAACATAGAAACATTAATGAAATGTAACATCTAACAAGCCTCTGTAGCCACTACAGAGAGATATAACATTAAATACTAAGTGTTAAAAGAAATTTCCTGACATCTATTACACTTGAAGTAACTATGCAGATTGTTTGAGCTAATCATAACACACAAGATAGTACATTCCATATTACTAATTTGGAACATTCGATTGTCTAAAATGCTGGCTTAATTATATGAGGGGTGTTCAGTAAGTAACGCAATAATTTTTCTGAAAGCAGGTTGGCTTTATTCAGGGTCCCATTACACCACATTATTTCCTATGATCTTTGATACAAAACCTGAGTTTTCAGCACAATTTCTGTCGAATTTGATGGCCTTACACCACCTTACTGGGAGGGCCTGTATGCCTCATGACACCATTCTACTAATTGATGACAGCACCATCTTGTTGCATCAACAACCGCCCCCATCATCCACACACTGCTTTCTGCAGAGTGCAGAATGGACAGTTCTTCCTTGTCTCCCCAACAGTCTGGACATCGCACCATCTGGATTTCATCTCTTTGCCCCAATGAAGTATGTGTGCTCCTCTCAGGTGTGCAGATTTGGTGAGGTCTTGCAATGTCATGGAAAGAAGAGTTCATTTCCATTTTTGTGGTGATGTACATGCTGAAGTTGTTTCATCAACTTCATGATGGTAGTGCAAACACTACACCATGATGGAGATAATCACACAGAATAACAACTTCAAAATTCGAGAAGACCACCACCATGACTTCACTGGTTGAGGATGCAGCTTTGAACTTTTTCTTCAGAGCAGGTGATGTGGTGCCACTCTGTAGATTGCTCTCTCGTTTCTCAACTCGGAGTGTTTCACCGTCTGACAATGTTTGACAAAAATTATCACTTTAACCCTTGTAATGTGCAGACAGTTTGGCACAGGTGGTCATTCGTTGGTATTTACAGTCTCCAGTTTGGTGGAACAGAGCGGGGCACACCTTTGAGTACCCTAACTGGTGGACGAGTGTGTCTGCACTGACAACAGAGACGTCCAGCTGAGCAGCAAGGTGTTCCATCCTTCATGATTGCCAGATCACAATCAGAGTGTTCGCATGTTCCAACATTGCAGAATCACAGCTGTGTGCAAATGGCATGCTTCTTTTTTCCACTACCAGGTCTCTGCAGATATTCTGCAAGTGCCTATGAATATCTGTGATGGTCAGCTTTTGCACTGAAAACTCAACAGGTCCCTGCTTGCAATACACCTCTGTTACAGACACCATTTTTAAGGCACAAATAGTGCTGCCACTTATTGCAACTTTTTTTTCCTACTTCAGCCCCTATAGCTTCATCATATCCAAAGATGTTAAATGCAGAATTTTTCGAAGTGACATTGGCCGAGAATAGAAATATGTTGCATTACTTATTGAATGCCCCTCCTACATTGTGTTACAAATGCAGACTGTCATTATGTAGAAAATCATCAAATAGAAATATCAAAGTTGAGAGATACCACAATTTTAGGAAATCATACTGCTATTGTGGTAATGATATAAATGTGTGCAGGTAACAATTTAACCAAGGCAAAATATGGTAATTCCCTGTCCACACAGGTTACCTAACACAAAGTGAATATAACTTGCCATAAATTCCTGTGTGTGTTTCTAAATTATGTATTCATAGAAAACATACTTTAGCATAAAATTTAAAAAGTAATGACAATAACATATTTACAATGTCATTAACAAATTCACATCTGCAGATATTCCTTCTTGACCAGCAGTTATTGTAGCCACATTTGATTATATGCAGGTCCACAGCCTCCAAACATGATAATCATTTTGAAAAAGAAAATACCGTCCATGAACTGCTTCTTCAAGTTGTAATGCATGTAACTGTGTAACAGACAACTAATATTCAGATTATTAGGACAATGGCAAAATACATTTCAGCAAACATATGTACCCATTACTTATCTGTGCAGTACATTTAGAAGAGTAATGTATAACTGAAATTTTTAATAATACTTTGTAATCATTTAGTATGTATATTATTGTTACATCTGCATAAGAGAATTTCTAGCATGAGTGATGAGCCACATTATTATAAAAATACGCTCAAATTATGATGCATAATAAATATCTTCCGCATAAATCATATTCAGTATGTTTAAAGACTTAAACTACAAGGTATAAAACAACTTCATACTTCTGACTGCTTTAGAAATGAACAACTATGTTCTGACATTAAGCATTTAGGAGAGGTTTGAAATTATGTTAGAAGTTTTTTGCAAATCACATAGTGCTCTCATTATGAAACATGGGATATATGCAGTGTGTACAATTTGTGCAACTTGAGCTACACTGCTGCAAGACATATACGCACTGTTTCTGACTGTAATACTCGTCCTACAGGGTTAAATTTTTGTTATAAGTACTAAGCCCTGCAGGATTAGCCGAGAGGTCTAAGGTGCTGCAGTCATGCACTGTGCGGCTGGTCCCGGCGGAGGATCGAGTCCTCCCTCGGGCATGGGTGTTTGTTTGTCCTTAGGATAATTTAGGTTAAGTAGTGTGTAAGCTTAGGGACTGATGACCTTAGCAGTTAAGTCCTACAAGATTTCACACACATTTGAACATGTTATATGTACTAAATTATGGCAGGAATTTAAATTCACCTCACATTTTTATGAAATATTGAAAATCAAAGAAAGCACTTATGTAGGCTACATGCAACAGGCACTGTGTGTCATGAACCTGATTAGTCACTTAGTAATACAGCTGGAACAGTGTTTGGGTAAAGTAACACCTTCTGCCCTTCTGAGTCCTTCAGTGTCTCTGGTTTATGCTAAGATCTGCCTGCAGTAGTCAATGGTGCACAGTGGAAATGTACCATGTTTACAGATGACACCATCATTGTAATAGAATATCTGTCTAACACAATCTCCAATGACATTTCACCAAAATTCTGTAGCAGGTTTGTTAACTCCCTTCCTGCCAAGCTAAACACAATAAATTTTACGCAATTTACATGAAGTCATGAAAAGCCAGACAAACACTCAGTGACACTGAATAACCAGCACATAATCAGGTGATAGAAATATGTCCTGGGGGAACTCTTCCTTAATCAAATATCATCTCCCTACTGAGCAGTAAAAATAATCATATATAGAATGAGTCCATCAACCTCCCATTGCAAGTAATTTAGCCAGCTGAGATAACTGACTACTGTTTCTCAACACTGATTTTCTCTAATGTTTCGTGTTCCTGGAGACTGGATCCTTCGTGACAGAACTCAAAAATTCACAGGTGTGGCACTAAACAAAAGAATTGCATACACTGTCTCTGCTGCAGAGAGATGCTATGTATGCTGCTGTAAAAATTTTCGATCTCCTTGCCACTGAGCTCAAAATCTTATGGAATAGTAAATCTCTTTTAAAAACTAAATGTCCTAACTTATCAATATGTTGTACAATATGTTTATAAACAAGTTATCCAACGTAAAATATATTTTTATTAACCTTTTGTCAGTTATAAAATTTGTTACTATTTCAGGGGTCAATGCAGCTTCACAAGCACACATGTCAACCTCAAAGGACCCTACATGTGATCACTGAGTGGCACTAAAAAAGAAACACAAGTGGCTAATCTCCCAACTACATGAGAAGTACATACCAGTCAGGGAACGAATGACTCATCATCACATCAACAGCTCTTTACCAGGGCCAAAGATCTACAGAAGTGGGACCAAGTAATAAAACACGTCAACTGAACATTGAAGCATTACTTGCACCAAAGGCCAAATTCTAGGAAAGATACTGTTTAATCATGTTATCAACACGGTTGTCCAAAAATGAAGTCATACAAGTACGTGCAAGGGGAAAGTGGCTAGGAAGTGGTGTCGTCATTACAAAGTACCACAGTACCTAATGAAGGGAAAAGTACCTGTACATCTTCAAATCTAATATCCCTTACAGCATCAATGTGCAAGAGCATGTGGTAAAGATCAGTAGAGGTTGTGGGTGAGTGTTAGTGTGAACTGGAGAGGATGAAATCCACCGGCAATTCACTCACTGCAATGAAGCATCAAATGGAATAAATAAAGAGTTTCTACTGCATGAGATTAATGCAGCATTAACTGAAGTACAGACTAACATTGATAATGCACCTCAAATAATTGTAGATAACGGAACTTTCATGACAATCAAAAGAGGGCACAGGATGTATGCCTTGTTTGGGCTCAAACAGTTCAAACACCTATTTCAGAGACATTAAACCAAATAGGGCAAAATAGACACATGTGTTAGACAAATGTTAAGCACATATCTGGGTCATTTGTGTAATCATAAATTACTCCAAAGGTGAAGAATTTTAAACCATGTTCTTAAAGTTTGGTTTTGTGCAAAACAACGCGATTAAAAATAAAAAATTCCAACATATGCCAGAGACAGAGTGCAAAACCAATGGCTAGAATTTCCACATGCACAAGGCATAATATGAGAAGTTGTGATTCAGTAAACAAAATGAAGTTTTGGAAACGGGCTGCTCCGAAACTGAAGTTGTCGGAAATGGGTCACAAGTGCAAACCTGTCACTGAAGTGAAAGAAGATTTATAGAGGGAGGTAAAAATAGATTGACAAATACATTTTAATGCCTATCATGGAAGTCCAAATATGCTGGATTATGGACGCAACATCTGTTTTGGTGAGGACGACGGGAGCTTTTACAGAAATCTACCTCCATGCATTTTCAATATTCCTGTTAATAATTTGCGTATTGCCACTGCTTTAAAAAAAATTGAAGTAAACACATTAAAGATAAAGAGTACTTTAAAAATTTCAATTTTTCCACAATATATATGACTGTATTAAATTCTATAGTCTTTCCTGATCCCAGAGGGAAACATTCCACATGGGAAAAATATATCTAAAAACAAAGATGATGTGACTTACCAAAAGAAAGCGCTGGCAGGTCGATAGACACACAAACTAACACAAACAAACACACAAAATTCAAGTTTTCGCAACAAACTGTTGCCTCATTAGGAAAGAGGGAAGGAGAGGGAAAGACGAAAGGATGTGGGTTTTAAGGGAGAGGGTAAGGAGTCAGGTCGGGAGGGTAGTTGTGGGATGCGACCTGGTACAGAAGCAAATAACCAGAGCCACTTCCTCGTCCCCTCAAACCCAGAATCCCCCACAGAAGAACCACAAAAGTGCCCCGCTTGTGACAGGATACTTTCCGGGACTGGACCAGACTCTGAATGTGGCTCTCCAGCAGGGATACGACTTCCTCAAATCCTGCCCTGAAATGAGATCCATCCTTCATGAAATCCTCCCCACTCCGCCAAGAGTGTCTTTCCGCCGCCCACCTAACCTTCGTAACCTGTTAGTTCATCCCCATGAAATCCCCAAACCACCTTCCCTACCCTCTGGCTCCTATCCTTGTAACCGCCCCCGATGCAAAACCTGTCCCATGCACCCTCCCACCACCACCTACTCCAGTCCTGTAACCCGGAAGGTGTACACGATCAGAGGCAGAGCCACGTGTGAAAGCACCCACGTGATTTACCAACTGACCTGCCTACACTGTGATGCATTCTATGTGGGAATGACCAGCAACAAACTGTCCATTCGCATGAATGGACACAGGCAGACAGTGTTTGTTGGTAATGAGGATCACCCTGTGGCTAAACATGCCTTGGTGCACAGCCAGCACATCTTGGCACAGTGTTACACCGTCCGGGTTATCTGGATACTTCCCACCAACACCAACCTATCCGAACTCCGGAGATGGGAACTTGCCCTTCAGTATATCCTCTCTTCTCGTCATCTGCCAGGCCTCAATCTCCGCTAATTTCAAGTTGCCGCCACTCATACCTCACCTGTCTTTCAACAACTTCTTTGCCTCTACACTTCTGCCTCGACTGACATCTCTGCCCAAACTCTTTGTCTTTAAATATGTCTGCTTGTGTCTGTATGTGTGGATGGATATGTGCGTGTGTGCGAGTGTATACCCGTCCTTTTTTCCCCCTAAGGTAAGTCTTTCCGCTCCCGGGATTGGAATGACTCCTTACCCTCTCCCTTAAAACCCACTTCCTTTCGTCTTCCCCTCTCCTTCCCTCTTTCCTGATGAGGCAACAGTTTGTTGCGAAAGCTTGAATTTTGTGTGTATGTTTGTGTTTGTTTGTGTGTCTATCGACCTGCCAGCGCTTTTGTTCGGTAAGTCACCTCATCTTTGTTTTTATATATAATTTTTCCCACGTGGAATGTTTCCTTCCATTATATATATATATATATATATATATATATATATATAACTTTCTGTTTCCAGTGATGATACATTGTATATGTTGTAACAGTGCAGGTTTCTAGTGTCCGTAAATGATTATCTTTGCTAGTATTTGCTTTTGTTTTGCTGAAGCAATTTGTTCATATGTTACTGAATGTTTGTTGTCCAAGTGCTACATATATTTGTGGAAGTATATATCATTTAGTGCGCAATAAGTGCAAACTGTGCCATGCATCAGGAAATTCAATAAAAGGAAATTCCATGGTAACCAGTTCACAAGCAAAGGAAGCCACACTATTGAAAGTAACATATGTATCATCTCCCGCCAATCCTACTGCTGATTCAAATTTTTGTGTTAGTGGTGACACTGTTTGTAGTGGATTTGTTGTTGTTGATGTGGGCACCTTATCTGCTTTGATAAAGGAAGTGGTGAAATGTAAGCAGTGTGATTTTATAGGCTGTCTGGAAATAACTGAACAACAAACTAGCAGGAAGGGTTTAGCATCAAAAGTAGTTTTTCTGTGCAGATCCTGCAATAAATCTCGAAAATGACTTCGTACTTTGTGTGTAATTCATATAATGTGATTTTGAAGTTGGTGTATGCATGTGTGCAATACGAAAAGGGAAAAAGGCTATCAAGTGTTTTGTAGTTTGATGGACCTTCTCCCTCCTCGCACTAGGAACAATAAGTACATAAAACACTTTTAGGTGCCTTGACTGTTGTGTCTAAAGCATCTATGAAATGTGCAGTAGAAGAAACTGTAAATATTATTGGAACCAGAGACATTGTTGTTGCATTTGATGGTACATGAAAACGTTGAGGACATTGTTCTTTGAATCGTGTTTTAAGTGGTACTTCTCTAGAGAATGGAAAAGTGGTTGATGTTGAGTGCTTATCTAAGTACTGCCATACCTGCCATGGTAACACTGGAGGACATATTGAACATCAGTGTTCTAAGAATGATGATGGTTACAGAGGAGGTATGGAGGGGTGTGGTGGAGCTCTTAAAATATTTCTGAGAGTGATGCCTATTTATAATGTTACATATATGGAGTACCCAGGCAATAGGGACTCTAAAGATTTCAATAAAATTAATGAGTTCAATGTTTATGGTGATACCTTGGTAAAGAAACTTGAGTGTTGTAGACATGTACAAAAGAGGATGGGTGCTAGATTGAGGAAGCTACAAAGAGAAATGACAGGAAAGTTGTTATCAGATGGATGATCTCTGTCTGGCTGAGGCATGTCAACAGAAACTGGAATAGACCTCCTTCAGAGTTACTATGGACTGGCTATTACATGAACTGCACCTTTTTTTTTGTGGTTTTAGGGCACACAACTACAATGGTCATTAGCGCCCAGACTAAGTTAGGAATGCACCACGAAGCACAAGGTTAAAACAGCAACTTAAAGGGACAACACTATATAAGATGTAGTAACAGGCATAGGATTAAAAAAAAAAAACAGCATAATCAAATGTCGTTAGACAGGTTTGTCAAGTTGATAAAACGAAGAACGCGAGCAGCTGCTCCTAGGTCATCTGCTAAAATGGCATCCTGAGTACATGGCAGGCCAAGATCAAGACGCAGTGTAGTAAAATCCGGACAGGACGTTAAAATGCGGCAGACCGTCAGCAATTGCCTACATGGACAGAACGGCGCCGGCGCAGCCGTCAGCAGATGGCGATGGCTGAACCGGCAGTGTCCAATTCGTAACCGGGCCAAAACGACCTCCTCCCGCTGAGAAAGGCGTGAGGAGGGCGCCCAAGCCGCGGAAAGAGGTTTCAAGGTCCGAAGCTTGTTGTCCATAAGTGCAGCCCAATCGGGATGCCACAGCAATAAAATGCGCTGACAAATGACCCTCTACAATCTGATGAAGCGACACAACAAGAAGCTGTCCGAGGCTGGAGGACCGCAGCCTTGGCCGCGGCATCTGCAGCTTCATTCCCAGGGATACCGACATGGCCAGGAACCCACATAAAGCTAACCCGAGAACCATCGTCCACCAGCTGCTGAAGAGAGCGTTGGATTCGGTGCACAAAAGGGTGAACCAGATACGAATCACTGAGGCTCTGGATGGCGCTCAGGGAATCAGAGAAGATGACATAAGCAGAATGCCGGTGGCAGATGTAAAGAACAGCCTGGTAGAGGGCAAAGAGCTCAGCTGTGAAGACCGAACAATGGCCATGGAGCCGATATTTGAAACTTTGTGCCCCAACAATAAAAGAACACTCGACCCCGTCATTGGTTTTAGAGCCATCTGTATAAATGAAGGTCATATTAATGAACTTCGAACGAAGTTCGACAAAACGGGAGTGGTATACCGAACCAGGGGTAGCCTCCTTTGGGAGTGAGCTGAGGTCAAGGTGAACGCAAACCTGATCCTGGAGCCAAGATGGCGTGTGGCTCTCGCCCACTCTAAAGGTTGCAGGGAGTGAAAAATCAAGGTGTTGAAGGAGGCGACGAAAGCGAACTCCAGGGGGTAGCAGGGCAGAGACATACAACCCGCATTGACGGTCGAGAGAGTCATCAAAAAAGGAATGATAAGACGGGTGGCCGGGCATTGACAGTAGCCAACAGGCATACCGACAAAGCAGTATATCGCGCCGGTAGGTGAGTGGCAATTCACCGGCTTCAGCATGAAGACTCTTGATGGGACTAGTATAAAACGCTCCGATCGCAAGACATAAACCCCGATGTTGCAAGGAGTTGAGGCGGCGTAAGATGGACAGCCATGCAGAGGAGTATACAAAGCTCCCATAATCCAGCTTGGAGCGATCGATCGACCGATATAGGCAAAGTAGGACAGTTCGATCCACTCCCCATGACATACCACTGAGAACACGGAGGACATTTAGAGAACAGGTACAACGGGCAGCCAAGTATGACACATGTGGAGACCAGCTAAGTTTCCTGTCAAATGTAAAACCTAAAGATTTTGTTGTCTCCGCGAATGGGAGAGCAACGGGACCGAGTCATAAGGATTTTTTATTTTTTTTTGTGGTTTTTAGGGCGCAAAACTTCTATGGTCATTAGCGCCCAGTCCGTGACGTAGAAAACAGGAAAAAAACGAAATTTAAAATCAGCAGCAATGGGAACAAACTCATAAAATTTGAGAAACTAAAGGCAGAAGGAATGCTTAAAAATCCACTACAGAAAGGGGTTGGTTGTCCCCCAAAAAAAGCTTCAAATGACTGACGTCATTTCACTGTCACTAATAAACTGTAGAACGCGGTCAGCTGAGCGCGTGTCATCTGCTAAAATCGACGATAGGTCAGGCGATAGCTGTAGACGGGAGCGTAACGGATTAAAATAGGGGCATTCAATTAAAAGGTGTCTGACCGTCCACAGCTGAGAGCAGTGGGGACAGAGAGGGGGAGGATCACCGCTTAAAAGATGTCGATGACTAAAAAGACAGTGCCCTATCCGGAGTCTAGCTAAAATTACCTCCTCCCGACGACGCGTTCGGGAGGAAGAGGTCCAAGCGCAAGGAAGGGCTTTCACTTCCCGCAATTTATTATGGGGAAGTGTTGACCAATGCGCATGCCATAAATGAGCAACTTGGCGACATAAACCGCTCCATAGATCGGTAAATGGAAGAGACTGAATAGCTGGCCGAGGAAGAGAGACTGCAGCCTTGGCCGCTATATCGGCCGCCTCATTTCCACAGATACCAGCGTGTCCCGGGAGCCAGAGGAACGCCACTGAGACGCCCTCCAGGTGGAGCAAGTGCAGACAGTCCTGAATCCGGTGGACCAGAGGGTGCACAGGGTAAAGAGCTTGGAGACTTAGGAGAGAGCTGAGAGAATCTGAGCAGATTACGTACTGTATCCGCTGATGGCGGCGGATGTAGTGGACAGCCTGGAGAACAGCGTAAAGCTCCGCAGTATAAACCGAACACTGGTCGGGAAGCTGAAAGTGATTTGGGGTGTCGCCAACAATATAGGCACTCCCTACACCTAACGATGTTTTCGAGCCATCGGTGTAAATAAATGTGGCTTCCGTCATTTGTGCACATAGAGCAGCAAATGCCCGACGGTAAACAAGTGTAGGGGTACCATCCTTGGGAAATTGACATAGGTCTCTGAGCAAGTCGATCCGGGGACGGAGCCAAGGCGGTGCTGTACCCCAAGTTGTCAAGAAGGTTTTAGGAAAGCAGAAGGAAAGAGAATGGAGCAGTTGACGGAAGCGGACTCCCGGGGGTAGTAGGGAGGAGGAGCGGCCTGCATACCCGACATCAAAGGAGGCGTCGAAAAAAAGGTCATGGGCTGGATTAGCAGGCATGGAAGACAGATGGCTAGCATAACGACTCAGAAGGACTGCCCGCCGATTGGACAGCGGAGGTTCAGCAGTCTCAGCATAAAGGCTTTCCACAGGGCTGGTGTAAAAAGCTCCAGACACTAAACGTAATCCACGGTGGTGGATAGAGTCGAGACGCCGAAGAATAGACGGCCGAGCAGAGGAGTAGACAATGCTTCCATAATCCAATTTCGAGCGCACTAAGGCGCGATAGAGGCGGAGAAGGACCACTCGGTCCGCTCCCCAAGAGGTACCATTCAGGACACGGAGGGTGTCAAGGGAACGCAGACAGCGAGCCGAAAGATAGGAAACGTGGGAGGACCAGCACAGTTTTCTGTCAAACATAAGACCCAAGAATTTAGCGACGTCGGAAAACGGAAGGTTGACAGGACCTAGATGTAAGGAGGGCGGAAGAAACTCCTTACGTCGCCAAAAATTAACACAAACGGTCTTACTGGGTGAGAAACGGAAGCCGGTTTCGATGCTCCACGAGTGGAGGCGATCGAGACATCCTTGAAGACGTCTTTCAAGAAGGCTGGTCCGTTGAGAGCTGTAGTAGATCGCAAAATCGTCCACAAAGAGGGAGCCCGAGACATCAGGAAGGAGACAATCCATAATTGGATTAATGGCGATAGCAAACAGTACAACACTCAGCACGGAGCCCTGGGGTACCCCGTTTTCTTGGGAGAAAGTACGGGAGAGAGTAGTGTTCACCCGCACCCTAAATGTGCGCTCTGCCATAAATTCGCGAAGAAAAAGGGGCAGCCGGCCTCGAAAGCCCCAAGAGAACAGTGTGCGGAGGATGCCTGTCCTCCAACAGGTATCGTATGCTCTCTCCAGATCAAAAAATATTGCTACCGTTTGGCGTTTCCGGAGAAAATTGTTCATGATATAAGTGGAGAGAGCAACAAGATGGTCAACGGCAGAACGATGCTTTCGGAATCCGCATTGGGCTGGTGTTAAAAGACTGCAGGATTCCAGCCACCAAGCTAAACGGTAATTCACCATACGCTCCAAAACCTTACAGACACTACTCGTGAGAGAAATGGGGCGATAGCTAGAGGGGAGATGTTTGTCCTTTCCAGGTTTCGGAACGGGAACGACAATAGCTTCCCGCCATCGCCTGGGAAAGGTACTGTCGGTCCAAATTCGATTATAAAGGCGAAGGAGGTAACGCAGACTATGGGTTGATAAATGCAGCAACATTTGGACATGGATACCATCCGGTCCTGGGGCGGAGGAGCGAGAAGAAGAGAGTGCATGTTGGAGTTCGCGCATGGAGAAAACAGTATTGTAGCTTTCGCGATTTTGAGAGGAGAAAGCAAGATGTCGCACTTCCGCTGCACGTTTCTTCGGGAGAAACGCTGGCGGGTAATTTGAAGAGCTCGATATCTCAGCAAAGTGCTGACCCAATGAGTGAGAAATTGCGACGGGGTCCACTAAGGTATCATGCGCGACAGTGAGCCCAGAGACCGGGGAGAAACTAGGCGCGCCTGAGAACCGTCGAAGCCGACTCCAAACTTCCGAGGAGGGAGTGAAGGTGTTTAATGAGCTAATAAAGAATTTCCAGCTTGCCTTCTTGCTATCGCGGATGACGCGACGGCATCGCGCACGGAGCTGCTTATATCAGATACAGTTGGCCAAAGTTGGATGGTGACGGAAAATGCGAAGAGCACGTCGCCGCTCACGTATTGCGTCGCGGCATGCCTCGTTCCACCAAGGAACTGGGGGGCGCCGGGGCAATTCGGAGGTGCGTGGTATTGAACGTTCCGCAGCTGTGAGAATAACGTCGGTAAAATGTGTGACCTCATCGTCGACGCTGGGAAAGCGACGGTCATCGAATGTCGCTGGAGACGAAAAAAGTGTCCAATCGGCTTGGGCAAACTTCCAGCGTCGCGAGCGCATATATGGCAGTTGAGGCTGCAGTAGAAGAACACATGGAAAGTGGTCACTCGAGTGTGTATCATCAAGGGCGAACCATTCGAAGCGCCGAGCTAGCGGAACAGTACTGACCGCAAGGTCCAAATGAGATAGATTTGCCGTGGAGGCAGACAAAAATGTGGGGACCCCAGTGTTGAGGCAGACTAGATCCGCCTGGTGGAAGACGTCTAGCAATAGTGAGCCACGTGGACAAGGATGTGGAGATCCCCAAAGCGGGTGGTGGGCATTGAAGTCCCCAACCAGCAAATAGGGGGGTGGAAGCTGATCAAGAAGATGAAGGAGATCAGCTCGTGCCATTGGTGTAGACGATGGAATGTATACCGTAAAAAGAGAGAACGTGTATCCAGAAAGAGAAAGACGGACGGCGACAGCTTGGAAGGAAGTGTTTAAGGGGATTGGGTGATAATGGAGAGTATCATGGAGCAGAATCATGAGTCCTCCATGGGCTGGAGTGCCTTCAACAGAGGGGAGGTCATATCAGACGGACTGAAAATGAGGGAGAACAAAGCGGTCATGGGGACGCAGCTTTGTTTCCTGAAGACAGAAGATGACCGGCGAGTAGGATCGTAAGAGGATCGACAATTCATCCCGATTGGCGCGAATGCCGCGGATATTCCAGTGGATAATGGACATAGGGTGAACAGAAAATGGAGGAACGTGACCAAGGGTGCTGTCAACTCAACGACTGCTCAGAGCTTGCGACTGACAGCATGGAATGGCATTCAGTCGAAGGCAGAAGATCCTGATCCATAGGTTGGTCAGGAGCAGCTCCTGCCACCAACGATCGGCCAGTTGACCGGCCACCAGCAGTGCGCCTCGGCGACACAGAAGATGGCCGAGGGCGATTTCCGCCAGGTGGTGCTGTAGATGGGACACGCCTTGGCGGAGAAGGAGAGGAACTGTGTTTCTTCGTAGCTTTCTTGGAGGTATGATGTTTAGATGAAGGAGGAACCGATGGTTGTGAAGTTGCAGTACGTAAAAACTCTTCACGAGAATGCTCTTTTTTCGAAGACTTGGCGTCTGACTTTTGGGCTCGAGATTTAGCAGAACCCGACGAAGGGTGAGCCATAGAGTGGGCAGGCGAAAGTGGTGAGGTTGAACGGGCGATCTTTGCACTGGCCGACCTGACGACCGTGGTACTAAATGTGAGGTCGCAAGTCTGCGTGGCTGCCTCCTTTGTTGGCCGAGGAGAAGCAAAGACAGTGCTGTATTTTCCTTTCTGAGAGACGGTGGGCTGTCGACTGGCGAGTAACTTTCGAGCAGCAAAGGTCGACACCTTTTCCTTCACTCTTATTTCCTGGATCAGCTTTTCGTCCTTAAAAACGGGGCAATCTCGAGAGGAAGCAGCGTGGTCACCCATACAGTTGATGCAGCGAGGGGATGGAGGTGGACAAGCACCCTCATGGGCATCCTTGCCACACGTAACACATTTGGCCGGATTGGAACAGGACTGGCTGGTGTGATTGAACCGCTGACATCGATAGCAACGCGTAGGGTTTGGGACATAAGGGCGAACGGAAATTATCTCATAGCCTGCTTTGATTTTTGATGGGAGTTGAACTTTGTCAAATGACAAGAAGACAGTGCGGGTTGGAATGATGTTCGAGTCAACCCTTTTCATAACCCGGTGAACAGCTGTGACGCCCTGGTCAGACAGGTAGTGCTGAATTTCTTCGTCAGACAATCCATCGAGGGAGCGTGTATAAACGACTCCATGCGAGGAATTTAAGGTACGGTGCGGTTCCACCCGGACAGGGAAGGTGTGGAGCAGAGAAGTACGCAGCAATTTTTGAGCCTGGAGGGCACTGTGCGTTTCTAACAACAGGGTGCCATTCCGTAATCTGGAACAAGACTTTACAGGACCCGCAATTGCGTCGACACCTTTCTGAATAATGAAAGGGTTGACCGCGGAAAACTCGTGACCTTCGTCAGACCGAGAAACAACAAGGAACTGTGGCAACGATGGAAGAACCGTCTGTGGCTGAGACTCAGTGAACTTACGTTTGTGAGCAGACATAGTGGAAGGTGAGGAAACCATTGCGGAAGAATCCCCCATGATTACCGGCGTCTCCGATGGCGCGCTCCTCCCTTGTGGGGGCCCTCACCGAGGGCACACCCGCCTTAGGTGATTGTTCACAACTCAGGTCACACCTCCCGACAAACGGACGGAGGGACCAATCGGCACTTTCGGAAGGTATCAGCTCGGGTAATCACCCCTCCCTGGGCCTGGCCGTTACCAGGGGGTACGTACGTGTCCTACCTGTCTACCCGGGGCGGGGAATTACGCGTTACCCCGTCACCGGCTACGCATGGAAGTGCGTGGGTCGGCCTTCAGACACGCACAGGGAGGAAAAAAGAGAAAGGGAAAGGAAAGAAAAGGGGGTCTCAAACGCCGCAGCGGAGAAAAGGGCAAGGAAAAGAGGGAAGGAAAAGAGAAGGACAGAGGAAGGACGAGGACTTGCAAGAGTAAAAGCAAGGAATTTGGAACAGTTTCGAGCGTCCGTCTCCGGACGTAGGCACAAACCATACTCCCAGAGGGAGAGAAAGGGAAGGAAAGAGCCAGAGGTGAGGGGGGGGGGGGGGGGCGAAGATGGGGGACGAGGAGGGATGCGGAAAGGGAAGGGAAGGTATGCAGCCCGGAAAGGAAGGAGGGCCACATTAGCTCGGGGTCCCGTGCTCGCTACGCACGTGTCCACAAAAGAGTTGTGGACCCCCTGGGGGGGAGTGATAGGGATGATGGGAGAAACTTTTTGTAGCGCCAGAAGTTAATACAGACCTTCTACTCGGCAGAAAAACAGAAGCCATTGGCGACAGTCCAGGAGTAAAGACGGTCAAGAGAACGCTGAAGACAGCACTCGAGGAAACATGAACACTGCGTGCTGCAATAGATGGTAGAATCGTCCACGAAAAGGGAGCGTGATACATCAGCTGGGAGGTGATCCATTATCGGATTGATCGCTATGGCGAAGAGAGCAACGCTCAAAACTGATCCCTGTAGCACTCCATTCTCTTGGCGAAAAGTGTCTGCCAGGACAGAACCCACACATACCCTGAACTGTCGATCCATTAAAAAGGAGCGAATAAAAAGAGGGAGGCGACCGCAAAGGCCCCATGTATTCATGGTGCGGAGAATGCCCGCCCTCCAACAGGTGTTGTAAGCCTTCTCCAAATCAAAGAACACAGCCGCAGTCGGGTCCTTCCGCAAGAAGTTATTCATAATGAAGGTCGACAAGGTAACCAGATGGTCAACAGCAGCGCGGCGCCTACAAAATCCACGTTGTACATTGGTAAGTAGGTGTCAAGATTCAAGCAGCCAAACCAAACGAGAGTTAACCATTCGCTCCATCACCTTACAGACACAGCTGGTAATCGAGATGGGTCGATAACTGGAAGGCAAGTGCTTCTCCTTCCCCGGCTTAGGAATCGGTACAACAATAGACTCGCGCCAGCATGCGGGAACATGTCCCTCAATCCAGATGCAATTATAATTACGAAGAAGGAAAACCTTTACCTGCAGGAGAAAGGTTCTTCAGCATCTGAATATGAATAGAATGAGGCCCTGGAGCGGAGGACCGTGACCGGGAACGTGCATTTTCGAGTTCCCGCATCGTGAATGGGGCATTATAACTTTCACGATTTGAGGAGCGAAAGTTAGGTGGCCTAGCCTCCTCTGCCTGTTTTCGGGGGAGGAAGGCAGGGTGGAAATGAGCGGAACTCGAAACCTCTGCGAAAAAGCGGCCGAAGGCATTGGAGACATCCTCAGGGGCCACAAGGACGTCATTCGTGACCGTCAAGCCAGAAACTGTTGAATGGACCTTAGTGCCAGATAGCCGGCACAGGCTACCCCAGACAACAGAAGAAGCAGTAAAACTGTTGAAGGTGCTTGTGAAAGCAGCCCAGCTGGCTTTCTTGCTTTCTTTAATAACACGATGACACTGCGCACGTAATCGTTTATAATTGATACAATTCGCCACTGTAGGGTGGCGTTTAAAGGTGCATAAAGTACGTCGACAAGCATGTAAAGTGCCTCTACATGCTGCATTCCACCAGGGAACCGGTACACGACGTGGAGAAGAAGTAGTGTGAGGGATGGAATATTCAGCAGCAGTGAGAATGACTTCCATGAGATGTGAGACCTGACTATCGCAGCTTGTGAAGGTTTGATCCTGAAAGGTCGCCCTGGAATAGAAGAGCCCCCAGTCTGCTTTGGAGATGTTCCAACTAGTTGAACACGGAGAGGGGGTATGATGCAGGAGATGGATAACGCACGGGAAGTGGTCGCTCGAATATGTATCAGAAAGTGCATACCACTCAAACCGGCGTGCAAGTTGGGTAGTACATACAGAGAGGTCTAAATGGGAATAGGTGTGAGATGTGTCCGAAAGAAAAGTAGGGGCGCCAGTATTGAGGCAGACAAGATTGAGCTGGTTGAAAAGGTCTGCTAACAGGGAGCCCCTCGGGCAGGATGCTGGAGAGCCCCAAAGGGGATGGTGGGCATTGAAGTCTCCAGTTAAAAAAATGGTGCAGGTAGCTGAGCAATAATTTGCATCATGTCTGCCCTGGTAATGGCAGACGACGATGGAGTGTAAACGGTACAAGTGGAAAATGTAAAAGTGGGGAGAGTAATTCAGACAACAACTGCCTGCAGGCCGGTGTGCAATGTGATGGGATTGTAGTAAATATCATCCCAGACCAGCAACATAACCCCTCCATGAGCCGGAATACCTGCCACAGGGGGTAGGTCAAAATGCACAGAGGTGTAGTGTGCCTAGGCAATTTGATCGTATGGGCGTAGCTTCATTTCCTGGAGGGCTACAATGAGCGGACGGTGCAAGAGGAGAAGCAACTTTAAGTCCTCTCGGTTGGAGCGAATGCTGCGAATATTCCAGTGAATAAGTGCCATTGTGAGAAGAAGAAGAAAAAGAAGATGCAAGAAGGGGTCACCTCGAAGGACGCTGATGGCCTGGCTTCGAGCAAGCACTGCCACCGCTATCAGTAGGTGCACAGTCATCGTCCACTGGTTCTATAGGTTCATCGGCCATCTTGTTAAGACGGCCGGGAGGGAGAGCTTCCTCTGCAGGTGAACGGCCAGATGTTCGCCTACCTGCAGTGTGGCCAGGCGAAACGGATGACGGCTTGGAGCGGCAACCGCTGGGTGGCGCAGGAGAAGAAATGCGCCATGACGGAGAAGGAGAATTGTGCTTCCTATGAGCCTTCTTGGAAGGTCATTTAGTGGAAGTACTGGTCGATGGCTGGGAGTTCGAGGTACGTAGGAAGTCTGCATGGGACGGTTCCTTCTTGAAGGCCTGTGCATCTGACTTCTGGGTCTTCGTCTTGGCCGAAGCTGATGAAGGTGCTTGTGTCTGAGGGGTGACGGGAGGAAGAGGAGCTGTCGACCACACAATCTTAGCACTGGCCGAATGGACGACCGTAGTGCTGAAGGTCAGATCGCATGTCTGCGTCGCTGCATCGCCACCTCCCTGGTAGTCTGAGGAGAGGTGAGGAGAGTACTGTATTTCCCCGCTGGGAGCAGCGTGGGCTTCCTACTAGCAAATAGCTTGGTGGACAGTCACCGTCATGGGCATCCCTGCCACAAGCGACACATTTAGCCGCATTGGAACAAGACTGGCGAGTGTGATTAAAATGCTGACACTGGCAGCAGCGCGTATGTGTCGGGACATAGGGGCGAACAGAAATAACCTCGTAGCCCGCTTTGATGCGCAACGGCAGCTGAACACTATCAAAGGTCAAGAAAAGTGTCCAGGTCGGTACAAGGTCATTGTTGACATTTTTCATGACCCTATTGACAGCCATCACTCCCTGCTCAGTGAGGAAAGACTGAATCTCCTCGTCAGTCAATCCGTCGACTGATCTAGTATATACCACACCACGAGACGAATACAAAGTGCGGTGAGCCGCCACCCAGACAGGGAACGTGTGCAGGAGTGTGGCCCGAAGCAGTTTTTGTGCCTGTAAGGCGCTCTCAGTTTCTAGTAGGAAGGTACCGTTACGCAACCTGGTACAAGACTTGACAGATCCGGCTATGGCATCTACGCCCTTCTGGATAAGGAAAGGGTGACAGAGGAAAAATCCTTTCTGTCCTCAGATCGAGAAACTACGAGGAACTGTGGGGCAGGCGGTAGTACTTTTGTCACTGGTGGCTGGTCAAGTTTCCGTTTGTGGGCAGAAGTCGAGAGAGAAGAAGAAGAGAAATCCATTGCGGAGGAATCCCTCATGATTGCCAGCGTCTCCGATGGCGCGCTCCTTCCTTGTGGGGACCCTCTCAGAGGGCACTCCCACCTTAGGTGAATGTTTACACCTCAGGTCACACCTCCTGAGAAACAGACGGAGGGACCAATCGGCATGGTCAGAAGGTATCAGCTCAGGCAATCGCCCCTCCCTGGGCCTGGCCTTTACCAGGGGGTACGTGCGTGCCTTACTTGTCTACCCAGGGCGGGGAATTACGCGACACCCCGTCACCGGCTATGCGTGCAAATGCGTGGGTCGGCCTTCAGGGGCGCACAGGGAGGAAGGAAGAAGAGGAAAAAGAAGAGAGAGAGGGAGAGAAAGGACAGACTGTCTCTAACGCCGAGGCGGAGACCAGAGAAGGCAAGGAGAAGAAGGCAAGGAGAAGAAGGCAAGGGAAAGAGTAAGTGAGACAGTGAGATGGAGAAGAACAAAGAAAGGAACCAACCAAAGGAAGGAAGAAACGAGAAGAAGTGAAAAACCAAAATGACCGCAAATATAGGTCATGGAACTGTCCGTCTCCGGACGCAGGCGCTAACTACCCCCTTGAGGGAGAGGGACTCCTTTTAGTCGCCTCTTACGACAGGCAGGAATACCTCGGGCCTATTCTGACCCCCGGACCAGCAGGGGGGGAACAGCACCTCTGAATTATGTTACAGCAATATGAGAAGCTGCATGGCCCACTTTCATGAGCTGTCTAGAGATGACCACCCTGTTCATGGTCTTTGCCCTAGAGGAGCAGATTCTTGGTGTGGTTACCAAAAAGCAAAAGAAAATCATCAAATATACCATCATAAACACCATCATAAACATTCGCTTCCTGAGCCTATTATGATTGAAATGAAACAAATTTTCAGAGATCTGAGTGACCCTTTTTTGTTATTATATGTCCTCATGTGGGCACTCAGAATACAAATGAAAATTTCTACTATTTCATATGGGAAAGATTACCCAAGAATGTTTTTGTAAGACTAAATACATGAGAAGTTGGTGTACTAGATGCATTGATATGTTTCAATGATGGAGTGATAGGAAGGTTGGAGGTCCTGAGAAATTTAGGCATAAAATGTGGCTCTAATATGGAAGATAAATTGCTTGTGTACGACAGACAGCGGGTGCATGAAGCTGAAAGATTCAGCACTTAAAGTTACTGAAGAAACAAGAAGTGCTGAAATTAAATTCGAGGGAAAGCTTGAAGATGAAGAAATGCTGCAGGATGAAGACTATGCTTCAGGAATATTCTGAGGCACAGTTTAATTGGACTCATATCTTCATTCGGAATTTCCCATAAGCTGTATTTTTCAGATTCCAGGAACAAATATTTCCTAAAGTTATATAGCATTGCTCTAATTTTTTTCTGTATCTTTCAATAGTCCATACTTAGGCAGTAGACCTAAGCTTTATTGCAGAATCAACTTCATTATAGGAAACATAATATTTTATTAGGATAAAAATTGTAAAAATTAAAATGTAATGTGATTTTTTTATCCTTGTAATATACATAATAGGTGGAATTTAATAGGTCTAGCTTCTCAGCCATCATGTCATGCATATCTGGTAAAAATTTGGTCTCCTTCAAATGTATAACATTGGATTGAATGGTACCCCAATTTGAGGAAGCATTTTGGAAAAAAAATTGCTTCAGTTTCTTTGTAATTTTTTTAATAACCCTAAAAGGTCCAAAAACATTGAGAATACTTCTAAATTCTTTAGAAAGTGTGCTGCATTACCTGATATCAACCAAAAATCTGTGAAACATATACATTATAAACAAGCCTATCTCCATCTGGAAATGGAATAAGGAATATCAAGAAGCATTTAAGTTAATTAATAACCAGCAGTGTGAGGCACTGGTACTTGACATCATCTCGATTTAAGTGAAATTTCTACATTGGTACTGATTCCATTTAGTTTTGCCTTGGCGCACAAAAGTATGAGGGTAACAGAGTAATTGGAAATTTTACTGTGGCATTTACAACTCATGTACTCACTCACTCACTGGGAGAGGAAGTACGTAGATACTGCCAGAGATGCACTTTCTGTGGTGTCATCGCCAGACACCACACTTGCTAGGTGGTAGCCTTTAAGTCAGCCGCGGTCCGGTAGTATACGTCGGGCCCGCGTGTCGCCACTGTCAGTGATTGCAGACCGAGCGCCGCCACACGGCAGGTCTAGATAGACTTCCTAGCACTCGCCCCAGTTGTACAGCCAACTTTGCTAGCGATGGTTCACTGCCTACGTACGTTCTCATTTGCCGAGAAGTTAGTTTAGCATAGCCTTCAGCTACGTCATTTGCTACGACCTAGCAAGTAGCCATTATCAGTTACTATTGATATTGTGAACTATGTACCATCAAAACCGACGTTCATAATTAATGGATTAAAGTTAAGTATTCCACCAGCTATGTCTGTTGTTTCTGAATTCTAATTTCCTGGTCCTGTTCCAGACCTCAAGCCAGCCTGCGTGAGCTAAATCGTGTGCCTTTCGGCCTCCTCTAGTAACACGGTGTTGGCTCTCCTGCCAACCACAAAACTTTCCACGGCAAAGTTTTGCTGTTACTTGGATGTCATATTGCCACAGATAATAAAACACTATAGTTACCAATTTAGTAAGAATCAATGAACAGCATACCATACTCATTGAGAGTTAGCATTTGAACAGTGTGATTTTTAATTCAGTGTATACCACTACAACAAAAATAATGTCTCAGCAAAAGCAAGTGATAAATCTTGTGAGAGATTTAGGAGGTGAGCATCTTACAGAAAAAATTCTATGTAATATCAGATGGGAGCAGGTGGTGGTTGAAATTCTTAAGAGGAATAAAAAAAAATTTGGTGGCCCTGATGCAGATGATGCTTTTAATGCCAGCACTAGTTTCCTGTTGTACAAAAAAAAAAAAAAAAAGTAAAACAATTTGTGCTCAATGATAGAAGAGTAGGAGCTTTGTGAACACAACTCACATAATATGTTCAGCCACATTTTCAATCACCCCCACCCCCTCCACAATCAACAAATTGTGTGAGCTTAATTAACAAATGTGAAAGCCAAAAATTTTATCTCTCACCTCCCACTCTTATTTTGAAACCTGGAAAAAGTAGTAGCGTTTATATCCCATCTCTCATCTCTGTGGTGTTGACTTGTGTCACTACTGTGTCCAGGTCACTGGCAGCACCTCCATCATTTACCACATTTAACATGTTTTTGCTTTTATGTTCATTCAATCACAAATTTGTGGATTATTATTTACATGAAAGATAGATAAGTAAAGCAAGAGAAAAATAAAAATGGTATGCAGAGCAGCTATAAAATTTTCAGTTCATGCAGAATATAAAATGTATTTATGTTAGTATCTTAACGACATGTACCTACAAGGAAATGGTGTCCAATTACTTGTATCTGAACAAGTGTGTTCTTCACATTTGCAACATTTGAAAATCCTTATTAAATTTGGAATGGTGGACAGGCATGTGCTAACAGTGGATGAAGGATGCCAGTGACAAGATAGTTGAGGAGGGAGCAGATAGAGCACGTATTGTTGTCCTTTGGTCGTCGTTCTTGGCTGGGTAAGGTATTAAGAGCTTCAGCGTATGATGTGTAATCTGTGTGCTGAAGTGTTCAGTGCATTAGTTAAACTAACTTTTGTTACTGAACTTTGAAGTCAGTCTGAATTGCAATTCAGCAGTATTAAAAGTGAGGAATTTGTTCCTCTCGATGTTGCGGCACACGGCACAAGGACACTGGCACATGTTCAATGCTGTCTGTGCATGCCCTGCTTCCTCTGACTGCACCGGTATTTCAAATTACATTTATTACACTGTGTATAATGTTAGCCTCTGTAGTTGTCAGTACATCCCCGTCCTAATAGCCTGATACCATATCATCCAGTTTAATATTTGACATTTATTTGTGTTTTGCAATTTAGTCATTGACTTTCCCTTACAATTCTCATATTTCTTTAGGGTACAATGCAAGTTTACACAACCAGACACCTACATAAGTAGTAGAACCACTAAAGCAACATAATTTACTCAAATCAAACTATATAGTTCCAGAGGCCTCAAACACGGAGACTGAAATGACGAATGAAAATTGATTATGAATCACAGGATTTGAACCCAGGCCTCCTGCTCGTTATGCAGATGCACTAACCACTACATTTAATAACCTGACAAAGTGGTTTTGCATAACTGCACTGATTATCTTGCACGCTTCCCTCCTCAATCCAATTTCCCATTCATGCCACAGACCAGTTGGTATTCCCCAAAAACTAACAGCATTGCATAGACTTCCCAGCTGTACTGAAATAGTATCAAATGGAATCCAGTTTGTTACTATAAAACCATTGGAGAAGACATACACAACTGTAGTTTAATTTGCCTAATTTCAGTTTCAATTTTACTACCACGAACAAAACCAGTAGGCTGCACAGTGACCTGACAAATGCCAATGGCTGAATGAGTCATGGACTATAGGTCCCACAGCTCCTGGCTCCTCGTCAGATCGTATCACCACAGCAGGTAAGCCCTCTAGTCTTCCAGTACTTTAAAGTAATTAAAGAGAAATAAAACAAGTGCTCTCAGGAGAATGCTACCCGATGATGATGCCAGGGGTGCCAGATCCCCCATGCCATCCGACTCAGAACCCAATTTCATCAATGTTCTTCCATTTCAAATGAAGGAGGTGGAACAAAAAATTGGTCATCAACAGACGATACTACAATGGTAGCAAGCAATGATGGGTGCCATAATGAACAACACGACTCCCAACATTATACAAGCCTCCCATGAGTACAATCTTTTTCAGAGGCAAAATATTTGTTGTACAATTTGAGAGATTACAAGAAACTTGCAGGTATAATACTTCAATGGTTTTCACTTCAAACTCTTCTTTTCACGCCTGGAAGTTGTGTGTGTTTTGGAATGCTGGCAGTAATATACACCCTTGCCCTCGGATAGAACAGTTTGTGACAGGTAGGGCACAGGAGAGCCAGTGAGGAGTCAAACTCAAGGTTGATGTGCAGCTCCTTAGAAGGGAAATTGGGTATCAGCATCTGGCCTCTTCCTTACAAGTGTCACATGTCCTCTCATGTGTTCCTTTTGACTGACTGATTACAACCAATATAAGCTGATGCTCAGATATTTCCAGCAATCTGACATTTTAGAAGTCTTGCCCATTTCCTCAAATACATGGTTCAAAAGAAATCATAGTTTCTGACAATACATGTAGTCCTGTGAAACTGGTTATAACGTATTTGACAAAGTTACTTGTAAGGCTAAGGCACATGATACCAGAAAACCATTGCAAGGATGATATTTAAGCATTACAAAGCCTTCTACAAGAACCAGAATTTGTTAAACTTGGTTCCTGACTGATAAAGTTGACTAGCTACTGAGGACACTCAACTGTCTTGCTTCAGCCATACAGACCAAATAACTGAATCTCACTCAGTTATGAAATTTATATACCATCCAACTGCCACACACAATGGCTCTTGTACCCCCACAAAAGCATAAAAATAATTAATTCAGTTAAGTTAAGTAAAAGCAGCCACAAACAGGAGAGATCAGTGGCATACATTGGTGTAAATATTGTTAAGGTTACATCTGAGAACCCAGGAAATAATCCTACAAGAGAAAGTCTCTCACAACAGTGACTAGTCTAGTTGTAATTGACACGACAGTGAGGATAGAGGACAGAGATAATGAACAACCAGTTTCACTCTTTTAGTGATATCGCATTTGGTAGGTGTGAGAAAGATGGTATCTTGCCAAACCAATCACAACCAATAACAAAAGTTAAGAGGATGATTGTGAGGGAGGAGAAAAGTTTGAATGTCAATTACTTTGAACTACATGTGGCAATTACCTAAGTTAGCAGCAACTTTCCTCATTATTGCAGTTCTTACCCAACACATAATTTTAACAGTAGTTTAAATGAACAACAAGCAATATTCAATTTCAGCAGTGCAAAAATAGAATTGACAGTAAATAGCGTTTGTGCATTGTTAAAGAAAGCTGCATCGAACCAGTCTTTGGACTGAAGACAACAAGGACAAAATCTGTAAACCGTGTTTTGAGACAAGATATTGCAACTTAGTACAGTTTACGTCTGTCACTTTCTGCTGCACTGCTGTCACATCAGCAGCCTGCTGCTGCTCATTTATGGGTGGCAAGGGCTGTTAATTTGTGTTTTGCATGTTGTTATTGGAAGTGCTATGGATTTATTGATTGCTTATCATTTATTTGAGGTTCACCATTGCTTGCTGAGTTTATATAGAGTCATTTTTTCAGTTGGTGACAGAGAGTAGCTGTGGACATGAGAAAATGGAGTGCCAAGAGAAGAAATCTGAACATTTCTGACATATTCTTCTGTTTGAGTTCAGCTGAGGGGTTACAGCAGCACGGACAGCCAGAAACACTTGTGCCATGTATGGGAATAATGCCATTGGACACAGCACAGCAAGAAAATGCTTTTCTCGTATTAAGAATGACCATTTTGACATTAGTGACACTCTACATTCAGGAAGACCTTTGGGTTTAATAAAGATCATTTGACCACATTGACACACAATGATCCATGTTAGTGTACATGAGAACAGGGAAATATGATTAAGCGTGATCATTCCACCATATGTTACATTTGCATGCAAAGGGGAATATTCAAAAACTGTATTTCAGGGTTCGCGTGCTCCAAGCCAATATCACAAAAATCAACAGGTGGACATATGTGCCCCACCGCTTGATCAATTTCAATTGGCTAATGAAGGGAACCAACCATTCCTATCCTGTATTGTCACTGGTGATGAGAAAACTGTTGTAAAAAGTGAAGGAGAATACATTACAGGTGACGGAAGTCTCTTAAGTGTATCTCTTGTGTTGATCAAACATGCAAAAATTCTACGAACATATACACCAATGCAGTATTTGGTTTGTTACTGCCATGTCTTTCATCGAGTTCAGCATACACACTATAATTTTCTCTATCCAATGTAACAGATGTGCTGCTTGTGTTGAGCTTGACATTTGCTTACATTAACAATTCAATTTGGAGAGTGTAAGATGAAGAAGTCATAATCAGGAACATAATTTGATGACAGCTTCTCCCATTTACTATGAAATGAAAACAGATATGGAGGACATGAAAAAATCACACAATGAGAACCACATGATGAATGACTGAAAAGTGTACAGCACTTCAAATGGCCTCAGAACAGACCAGAATTGGGTTTCCAGAAGTCGCTATATGAGTATCAGTACCCCTGCTGTCATGCCCAATTGGAATTTGTATCTATCACGCTGATATCAAAACTCTTACTTTCTACACATTAATTTGTGTGGTGTTTGTTTTCTTTTCATTTGTTTTGTTTTCAGGTGCAAAAGCAACTACGATGATATGAGCACATATCATAACTATAGAACACAAAGACAAAGGGAGGATGTAGAAATGACTACACTAATCACAATCGATGGAAGAGAAAACTGCTAAAAACAGAGACGTGGAGAAAAGTCTATAAAGTACACCATAGAGAAATGGAGGTCCTGAAATAAAAATTAAATGGTCTTCACCATATTGCTTGTACAGATAAAAAGTAAAACATGGTTGACAGTCCACGCGTCATTTGCTAAAACAACCAATAATTCAGATGGCAAACTCAAACAGGAACATAAATGGTTAAAAAAAAGCCATTCCTTCGGGAAATGGATGACATTTAAAAGTTGTGCCCAATGTGCACAACTTGCTGGGGGAGCACCACTTAACAAATGGCGATGGCTGAAAAGGCAGTGCCCAATACGCAACCTAGTTAAAATGACCTCCTCATGGAGCGAGGGCTTACAGGAGTTCGTCCAAGCCACAGGGAGAAGCTTAATAACCCAGAGCTTATTCCATTGTTCCACTGAAGGGAGGACCAGTGATGATAAAGTGACACCGCCACCTGACAGACGGCAACACAGAGATCAGAAGAGGGACTGTAAGAACCAGTGGGCTGTGGTACAAGGACAGCAGCCTCGGCACCAGCATCAGTAGTCTCATTTCCTGTCACACCGACATGAGCATGAACCCACATAAACATCATAGTGGCTCCATCAAGAGTGAGCAAGTGACAGTTTTGCTGGAACCATTGCACTAAGGGATGGGTGGTGTACAGCCCACAGAGGCTTTGAAGGGCACTGAGAGTGTCTGACACATCTGTAAAGCCGGTGTCACCAAATTTATTCTGTGGCCTGATACAGGGCAAAATGCTCTGCTGTAAGTACTGAACAGACGGTTTTGTCAGTGGAAAAACAAAAGCAATTGTCTACGCTCCATGAGTAAAGACAATTAAGACATCGCTGAAGACGCCACTCAATGAGACTGGTCCATGGAGAATCGCAGTAGATGGCACAATCATCAACAAGAAGGGAGGCACAGATACCCGCCAGAAGACAGACCATTGTAGGGTTAATGGCGACAACGCTCAGGACGGAATATTTAGGAACACCAATTTCCGGGATAATGGTGTCTGACAAGGCAGAATGCACACAGACCTTGAAAACTCAAGTATTTGAAAAATGCCTCAACGAAACAGTTCGGGCGGCCCATGGAAGACCCATGTGTAGAGAGTACAGACGATACCAGTCCTGAAGCAGATGATGTAGGCTTTCTCCAAATTGAAAAACATGGTCACAGTCTGAGATTTTTGCAGAAAACCTTTCATGAAATGGGTGGACATAGTGACGAGATGGTCAACTGCAGAACGGAGCGCTCGATATCCACACTGTGCAGTGGTTAGTAAATTGCGAGACTTGAGCCACCATACCACCCAGGTATGAATTATACATCGCATCACCTTGCAAACGCATCTGGTGATAGAAATGGAGTGCTAACTAGAAAGAATGTGTTTGACCTTACAGGGCTTAGGTATGGGAAACGTGCCCTCTGCCCAGTTGCATACATTAAGGAGAAAGTGCTTGTCCACAAGAGAGTATAGCTCTTTCATAGCATAGGCGGCATTGTACCTCACGATTCAGAGAAGGGAAGGGTATCACTTGAGCTGCCTCCATTCATTTCCGATGGAAAAAGGCAGGGTGATAGTGAAAAGAGCTTAAATTTCCGTAAAATAGCGACCTAAGATGTTTGACATGCATCATATAGATGAAGAGCAATAATGGAACATTCCATGGTGGTAAGGATAACGTTTGTAAGATATTCTACCTGGCATCACAATTGGGGAAATGTTGGTCATCGGAGGTCACCAGGGAGGAGTAAAGCCCCCAGTCAGCTTTTTAAGGTGCCATTTGTGTGTGAGCGCAGGTGGAGTAGGTGTCACCAATCAGATAGCATACGGGCAATAGTCGCTTTAGTTGGTGTCAGGAAGGACAGACCACTCGAGATGTTGGGCAGGATGGCCAGTGCAGAAGAATAGGTCCAAATGGAAATAACTATGCGAGCAGTCTGATAAGAACATGAGTGGTCCTATGTTAAGGCAGAAGAGGTCAAATAGGTTACAAAGGTCAACCAAGAGGGCACCTCTCAGACAGGTTCTGGGAGAACCCTAAAGGGGATGATGCACATTAAAGTCCTGAGTAGCATAAATGCCTGAGGTAACTGCCCAATAAGCTGGAGGAAGTCTGTCCTGGTGATATCGAATGATAGAGGGCTGTAAGGGGTACAAAGGGGCAAGCTCTAATGAGGAAGGTTTCAAGACAGGTAGTCTGGGAGATGGGTGGACTATGCACATCATTCCATATGAGCAGCATGAATCTCCAACAAGATATAATGCCAATATCAGGGGGAAAGTCAGAACAGACCGGGACAAAATGCTAATCGTGAAGACGCAATTTTGTTTCCTGAACGCAGAGTACAAGTGAATGCTGCAATTCGAAAACAAGCCATAAATCCTCTTTGTTGGATATAAGCTGTTAGCATTCCATTGTTGGTTACAAACATGATGAGGAGAAAATCAAGGGGTTTCACCTTGGTGCACTGGCGGCATGGAGGCCGGCCAGGTGAAGGTAATACATAATGACACCATCAAAGAGTATCTTTGAGTCGGGGAAGGAGAAGACCGTTTGCCTTTGTTGGATTTCTTTGATCCTTTCCAGTTGGCAGAGGAAGTCTCAGATGTTGGTTGGCTGAAGGGATGTAGGAAGTCTTCATGGGAGTATTTATTCTGTCCTTTTCAGCCTGTCGGTTGTGTATCTGGTGACTTCTCCCCTGTGGCTAGACTTTGATGGCTTGTTGCACAGCTGGACAAGGGGATGACGATGCTACCATGACACGGGTGATTTCACAATCTCTGAGCTGAATTTGAGGTCGCATGTCTGCATGGCCATGTCCTTCATGGAGTGAGATGTAGCAAGACCCATATTGTAAGTGCCTGACAGTACGACACAGGGTTTTTGGCTAGCCATTAACTTGTAAGTGACCAGGAAAGGAACTTTCTCCTTTACCTAGACCACCTAGATAGCTGCTCATTGAGACATAAGAGACAATTTCGTCAGGAGGTGGCATGATCGCAATTGCAGTAGATACAGTGGCAAGGAGGTGGCAGAGAATAGGCTTTGATAGCATCCCTACCTCAAGTTACACAGTTGGCCGGTTCTTAACAACACAATCAAGTGTAGTTCAAAGGATGACACTGGGAGCACCCCATCAGGTTCAGAATGTACCGTTGGACTGTGGTAGCTTCATAGCCTGCTTTGATCCTGAACGGATGCTCCCACTCTAACAAATATGAGAAAAATAGTGTTTGTGGGCACTAAACCGGCATCTACCTTTTTTGTCACCTGATGGACTGCAATGCCACCCTGATCAGACGTACTGTACATTTGGATTTCGGCCTCTGTCAGACTGTCAAGCAGCATAGTGCAAGTACCACCATGGTAAGACTACAGAGTTCTATGGGCCTTGACACAAACAGGGTAGCTGTGGAGTAGCAAAGCGGCAAGCAGTTGTTACGCTTGAGAATCAAAAGTAGTCTCCAAAAGCAAAGAGCCATTCCGTAAATGAGAGCATGATTTCACAGGGCTGGCAACTGCATCAACAGTGTTCTGAATAATACATAGATTTACCATTTGCAACAGAATGTCTGTCTTCACTACATCAAACCATGAGACACTGTGATGAAGCTGGGAGGGTCTTTGAATTGGGAGCTTCATTCCATTTATGTTTGGTAGCTGTGGACTGTGAAGACAATGATTGGCTCATTTTGAGGAAATCCTCCATGATTTCCAGCATCTCTGATGGCTTGCTCCTTCCAACTGGGTGCCCCTTTCACATGGGGGCGCACAGCCTTAGGTGACTGTTCACTCCGTAGGTCACATCTCCCAAACACCTGACACAGGGATGAATCAACAATTTACGAAGGTAGCAGCTGAGACAATCACCCCTCTTTGGGCCTGGCCTGTACCAGGTGGTACATGCAAACCTTACCAGTTGGCCCAAGGCTGGGAATTACACATTACCCAGCCACCTATTACATTTCAGAGACGTGGACTGGCCTTCAGGTGCACTCAGGGAGGAAGAAGGAAGAAAGAGGAGCCTCAAATATCGAAGAGGAGGAAGGATAGGAGAAGGTGAATGAAGGAATGAAAATTGGCATGGAAAACCATGGTGAGACTGTTTGTATGTCAGCTACGGACAGTGTGGAACATTCCCAAAAACACCCCAGACATGTTCCCCAAGGGAAGGGAAAAATAATACTAAGAGGATATACATGCAACACAAAAAGGAAAGGATGCTGCAAAGGCTGGGAGCCCGTGGTAGCCAAGCATGAACCCATCAAAGAGCGGAGAGTCCCCTGAGTGTTGTGTGCTCAAGGTTGAAGAGTAATTTGTGCATTATGTTGCGAGCAGAAAGAACTGTTAATGGATGGAAAAGGAGTTTGTTTAAAAACAAAATACACAGCACACAGCTTCGACATTGGCAGTGTTATGATATTTTTAGTGCAATACAGATACTGAGCTAATTTACCATGAAAGCAAATGGAATGCAATAAATCTGAAATGAGTTACTGGAAAGCACAGTGCCCTTATGCCAAAATAATGAAGAGGTAAACCTGAATACACTCTGAAAGCTTGTCAACAGAGGACTGTTTCACCGTACACTTGGAGTATTGCTGGATCTGTCTTATGACAGATTTAAACTGGAGTCAGTCTGTCTGCCCTGTTCTGATGATCTTTCTTCATCTGTTTCTATGTGCATCTTCTCCTATGCCATCCATCACCCCAACTCTCTTCCTTACTCTGTCTCTCATTCTTTCCACATTTCTCTCTCCAGTTCTTTGTTGTAGACAATTCCCACACACTATATGTCCAAGGCAATACTACTAACTGAAAAAGTGAAATCTCTTGACAGATGGATGGATGGATCAGTGAATAACTGACTTTCTTGCTTCTTGTCAGCAGAGTGGCAGCAGCTCTAACAGGTGCAAGAGCTGGGAGACGCAGATGCTGTACATCAGCCACTCCTCCTTCTGCCCCATGGAGCTGCTGATTGATACAGGTGTGGCATGATATGTGTGGGTGTTCGTGTGATCAATCACAGTTGCTCACAACATGGAAAAAAATGTGAAAAATGAGGAGATGTTTGAAAACTGTCAATTAAAACACAACTGACACTAGAATAAAACTAGGAGACACAGGGGTGTTATGTATTTTTTTTTTTTTTGTGGTTTTAGGGCGCACAACTTCAATGGTCATTAGCGCCCAGACTACGTTAGGAATGCACCGCGAGGCACAAGTTTAAAACAGCAACTAAAAGGAAAAACACTGTAAAAGACAGATTGACAGGAATAGGATTAAAAAAAAAAAATACAGTATAATCAGATGTCCTTAGACAGGTTTGTCAAGTTGATAAAACGAAGAACGCGAGCAGCTGCTCCTGGGTATTCCGCTAAAATGGCATCCAGAGAACATGGCAGGCCAAGATGAAGATGCAGTGTATTAAAATCCGGACAGGACGTTAAAATGTGGTGGACCATCAGCAATTGCCCTCATGGGCAGAACGGCGCTAGTGCAGCCGTTAGCAGATGGCGATGGCTGAATCGGCAGTGTCCAATTCTTAACCGGGCCAAAACAACCTCCTCCCACTGAGAAGGGCGTGAGGAGGATGCCCAAGCCGCGGGTAGAGGTTTCAAGGTCCGAAACTTCTTGTCCATAAGTGCAGCCTAATCGGGATGCCACAGTGATAAAATGCACCGACAAATGACCCTGCTACAATCTGATGAAGCGACACAACAAGAAGCTGTTGTGAGTGGCAATTCACCGGCTTCAGCATGAAGACTCTCGACGGGACTAGTATAAAACGCTCCGATCGCAAGACGTAAACTCCGATGTTGTATGGAGTTGAGGTGGCGTAAAATGGACGGCCGTGCAGAGGAGTATACGAAGCTCCCATAATCCAGCTTGGAGCAGACGATCGACCGATATAGGCGAAGTAGGACAGTTCGATCCACTCCCCACGACATACCACTGAGAACACGGAGGACATTTAAAGAACAGGTACAACGGGCACCCAAATATGACACATGTAGAGACCAGCTAAGTTTCCTGTCAAATGTAAGACCTAAAAATTTTGTTGTCTCCACGAATGGGAGAGCAACGGGACCAAGTCGTAAGGACGGTGGGAGAAACTCTTTGTAGTGCCAGAAGATAATACAGACCGGCTTCTCGGCAGAAAAACGGAAGCCATTGGCGACACTCCGGGAGTAAAGACGGTCAAGAGAACGCTGAAGACAGCGCTCCAGGAAACATGTACGCTGTGCGCTGCAATAGATGGTAAAATCGTCCACGAAAAGGGAGCCTGATACATCAGCTGGGAGGCAATCCATTATTGGATTGATCGCTATGGCGAAGAGAGCGACGATCGAAACTGAGCCCTTTGGCACCCCATTCTCCTGCAAAAGGTGTCTGACAGGACAGAACCCACACGTACCCTGAACTGTCGATCCATTAAAAAGGAACGAATAAAAAGAGGGAGGCCCCATGTATTCATGGTGCGGAGAATGCCCGCCCTCCAACAGGTGCCATACAAAGAAAACAGCCGCGGTCGGGCGCTTCCACAAGAAGTTGTTCATAATGAAGGTCGACATGGTAACCAGCTGGTCAACAGCAGAACGACGCCTACGAAATCCACATTGTACATTGGTAAGAAGGCGTCAAGATTCGAGCAGCCAAACCAAACGAGAGTTAACCATTCGCTCCATCACCTTACAGACACAGCTGGTAAGCGAGATGGGTCGATAACTGGAAGGCAAGTGCTTGTCCTTCCCCGGCTTAGGAATCGGTACAACAATAGACTCGCGCCAGCATGCGGGAACATGTCCCTCGATCCAGATGCAATTATAAGTACGAAGAAGGAAACCTTTACCTGCAGGAGAAAGGTTCTTCAGCATCTGAATATGAATAGAATCAGGCCCTGGAGCGGAGGACCGTGACCGGGAACGTGCATTTTTGAGTTCCCGCATGGTGAATGGGGCATTATAACTTTCACGATTTGAGGAGCGGAAGTTAGGTGGCCTAGCCTCCTCTGCGTGTTTTCGGGGGAGGAAGACAGGGTGGTAATGAGTGGAACTCGAAACCTCTGCGAAAAAGCGGCCGAAGGCATTGGAGACATCCTCGGGGGCCACAAGGATGTCATTCGCGACTGTCAAGCCAGAAACTGATGAGTGGACCTTAGGGCCAGATAGCCGGCGCAGGCTACCCCAGACAACAGAAGAAGGAGTAAAACTGTTGAAGGTGCTTGTGAAAGCAGCCCAGCTGGCTTTCTTGCTTTCTTTAATAACATGACGACACTGCGCACGCAATCGTTTATAATTGATACAATTCGCCCCTGTAGGGTGGCGTTTAAAGGTGCGTAAAGTACGTCGACGACCACGTAAAGTGCCAGCAGCAGTGAGAATGACTTCCATGAGGTGTGCGACCTGACTATCGCAGCTTGTGAAGGTTTGATCCTGAAAGGTCGCCTTGGAAGAGAAGAGCCCCCAGTCTGCTTTGGAGATGTTCCAACTAGTTGAGCACGGAGAGGGGGTATGACGCAGGAGATGGATAACGCATGGGAAGTGGTCACTCGAATATGTATCAGAAAGTGTTTACCACTCAAACCGGCGTGCAAGTTGGGTAGTACATATAGAGAGGTCTAAATGGGAATAGGTGTGAGATGTGTCCGAAAGAAAAGTAGGGGCGCCAGTATTGAGGCAGACAAGATTGAGCTGGTTGAAAAGGTCTGCTAACAGGGAGGCCCTCAGGCAGGATGCTGGAGAGCACCAAAGGAGATGGTGGTCATTGAAGTCTCCAGCTAACAAAAATGGTGCAGGTAGCTGAGCAATAATTTGCATCATGTCTGCCCTGGTAACGTCAGACGACGATGGAGTGTAAACGGTACAAATGGAAAATGTAATAGTGGGGAGAGTAATTCGGACGGCAACTGCCTGCAAGCCGGTGTGCAATGTGATGGGATCATAGTAAATATCATCGCGGACCAGCAACATAACCCCTCCATGAGCAGGAATACCTGCCACAGGGGGTAGGTCAAAACGCACAGAGGTGTAGTGTGCAAAGGCAATTTGATCGCAGGGCGTAGCTTCGTTTCCTGGAGGGCTATAACTAGCGGACAGTGCAAGCGGAGCAGCAATTCAAGTTGTCTTGGTTGGAGCAAATGCTGCGAATATTCCAGTTAATAAGTGCCATCATGAGAAGAAAAAGAAAAAGAAGATGCAAGAAGGGGTCACCTCGAAGGCCGCTGAGGGCCTAGCTTCGAGTGAGCACTGCCACCGCTGTCAGTAGGCGGACAGTCATCGTCCATTGGTTCTATAGGTTCATCGGACATCTTGTTAAGATGGCCGGGAGGGGGAGCTTCCTCCGTCTGAACGGCCAGATTTTCGGCTACGAGCGGTGCAGCCAGGCGAAACGAATGACGACATGGGGCGGCAACCGCTGGGTGGCGCGGGAGAAGAAATGCGCGCGCCGTGGCGGAGAAGGAGAACTGTGCTTCCTATGGGCCTTCTTGGAAGGTCGTTTAGTGGAAGTACTGGTCGATGGCTGGGAGTTCGAGGTACGTAGGATGTCTGCACGGGACGGTTCCTTCTTGAAGGCCCGTTCATCTGACTTCTGGGTCTTCATCTTGGCAGAAGCTGATGAAGGTGCTTGTGTCTGAGGTGTGACAGGAGGAAGATGAGCCGTCGACGGACGACCGTAGTGCTGAAGGTCAGATCGCATGTCTGCATCACCACATCCCTGATAATCCGAGGAGAGGCGAGGAGAGTACTGTATTTCCCCGCTGGGAGCAGCGTGGGCTTCCAACTAGAAAATAGCTTGCAAGCAGCTGAGGTGGACACTTTCTCTTTGACACGAATTTCCTGTATACAGCGTTCTTCCTTGTAGATGGGACAGTCGCCGGAGGATGCTGCATGGTCACCCTGACAGTTCACACAACGAGGAGACGGAGGTGGACAGTCACCCTCATGGGCATCTTTGCCACAAGTGACACATTTAGCTGCATTGGAACAAGACTGGCGAGTGTGATTAAAACGCTGACACTGGTAGCAGCGCGTTGGTGTCGGGACATAGGGGCGAACAGAATTAACCTCGTAGCCCTCTTTGATGCGCGACGGCAGCTGAACACTATCAAAGATCAAGAAAAGTGTCCGGGTCGGTACAAGGTCATTGTTGACATTTTTGATGACCCTATTGACAGCCGTCACGCCCTGCTCAGCAAGGAAAGACTGAATCTCCTCGTCAGTCAATCCGTCGACTGATCTAGTATATACCACACCACGAGACGAATACAAAGTGCGGTGAGCCGCCACCCAGACAGGGAACGTCTGCAGGAGTGTGGCCCGAAGCAGTTTTTGTGCCTGAAAGGCGCTCTCAGTATCTAGTAGCAAGGTACCGTTACGCAACCTGGTACAAGACTTGACAGATCCGGCTATGGCATCTACGCCCTTCTGGATAAGGAAAGGGTGACAGAGGAAAAATCCTTTCCGTCCTCAGATCGAGAAACTACGAGGAACTGTGGGGCAGGCGGTAGTACTTTTGTCACTGGTGGCTGGTCAAGTTTCCGTTTGTGGGCAGAAGTCGAGAGAGAAGAAGAAGAGAAATAAATTGCGGAGGAATCCCCCATGATTTATAGCGTCTCCGATGGTGCGCTCCTTCCTTGTGGGGACCCTCTCAGAGGGCACTCCCGCCTTAGGTGAATGTTTACTCCTCAGGTCACACCTCCCGAGAAACGGACGGAGGGACCAATTGGCATGGTCGGAAGGTGTCAGCTCAGGCAATCACCCCTCCCTGGGCCTGGCCTTTACCAGGGGATACGTATGTGCCTTACTTGTCTACCCAGGGTGGGGAATCATGCGTTATCCCGTCACCGGATACGCATGCGAACGCATGGGTCGGCCTTCAGGCACGCACAGGGTGGAAGGAAGAAGAGGAAAAAGAAGAGAGAGAGGGAGAGAAAGGACAGACTGTCTCTAACGCCGAGGCGGAGACCAGAGAAGGCAAGGAGAAGAAGGCAAGGAGAAGAAGGCAAGGGAAAGAGTAAGTAAGATAGTGAGATGGAGAAGGACAAAGAAAGGAACCAACCAAAGGAAGGAAGAGACCAGAAGAAGTGAAAAACCAAAATGACCGCAAATATAGTTCGTGGAACCGTCCATCTCTGGATGCAGGCGCTAACTACCCCCTTGAGGGGGAGGGACTCCTTTTAGTCACCTCTTATGACAGGCAGGAATACCTCGGGCCTATTCGAACCCCCGGATCCGCAGGGGGGATGTAGCACTGTGTTACCAATGAATCTCCACCTAAGCATGGAGGCTCTTTTCTATAAGAAGGATTCATCATATTCATTTAGTTAGACTCCCTTCTCACTGCACCTGTAAGATGCAGCCACTCGATAAAACATTTATGTGACTGATGAAATCTGGCAATGACTTTGAGCACACAATTTAACACTAGCACTAACTAATGTTGCAGAACTCTGTGGTCCAATCTATATGAAAGTTCAGGATGTGGAACAGGTGCTTCTGGATGCCTTGATGACCAGAGGTTTCAGCCAATTGCAGATGGTGTCCCATGTCAGTACTAACACTGAACTGATCCAAAGCGACACACACAGTGTGTCTGCTTTTGGGCAGCTAGCTGATGTTATAAAGATTGCCAGTCTTGCTATTTGAATGTGGAGCTCACTATCAATAGCATCATGACAGAATTAACCATGGTCCTTTGAAACATACCATCAATTCAGCTCTGTATCAGGGGCTACGAAAATCCTGCACCCAGTCTGCAGACTCCCTGGCTTGCACCTTATGGTGGTGTGTTTCCTGGGTTATGTTTAATATGTCAGGGGACCACTACACACAGATGGTGACTACTCGGATAATGGGGGCCGTGAGGAGGTGACTGGCTGGCTTCTTACGTTAGAGGGTCTCAGTAAGCTATAGAAAGGGTGACAGTTTAAAAGAGTGCAGGGCAAAAACAGGATGAAGGTAGTTTTATATGCAGTTTGTATTGTAATTGTAAATTGTTGTTGCTGTGTTAGGAAAGATTCAGAGCTCCAATCACTAATAGAATGCACTGAGGCTCAAATTATTTTAGGTATGCAAACATGGCTAAACCACAGAAGACTGAACTGTGTTCATTAAGAATAGATTAAATACAGTCAGTTGTAGAATGTTTATTGCTGTCAGTAGTAATTTACCTTGTAGTGAAATTTATGTAGACAGTTCTTGTGAATTAGTATGGATAGGTTGTATTTGACAACTCAAAGAAAATTAATAATTACATAGCTCATTTTACCAACCACCTGAATGAGATGCTGAACAGCTCAAAGAAGTGTTCATTCCTTACAAATAGGTACCCCAAGTCATACAATTACAGATGGTGACGACTACAATCTATCTTCCATATGTTGGCTAAAATACACGTCGCAAGTCGACTGTAGGTATGTCATCTGAGATTATACCCAAAGGTTTCTCAAAGTAGTATTTACAACAAAAATTATTAGTTCAGATGCCCACTTTAAGTGTAAATTGTTGCAAAAGCATAATTGACTACCTAGCAACAAATAATTCAGAACAAATAGGGAGCATTGTGACAGATACATGGGTTAGTGTCTTCACTACATTGGCAACAAAATAAGCTTTACTTCAAACAACAAGCTTATAAGAAAACTGTGGTGTCACCGCCAGACACCACACTCGCTAGGTGGTAGCCTTTAAATCGGCCGCGGTCCACTAGTATACGTCGGACCCGCGTGTCGCCACTGTCAGTGATTGCAGACCGAGCGCCGCCACACGGCACATCTAGAGACACGTCCGAGCACTCGGCCCAGTTGTACAGTCGACTTTGCTAGTGATGCTACACTGACAAATACTCTCTCATTTGCCGAGACGATAGTTAGCATAGCCTTCAGCTATGTCATTTGCTACGACCTAGCAAGGCGCCATTACCAGTTTATATTGAGCATATTAATGTACCGTCAAGAGCGATGTACTCCAATTATGGATTAAAGTTAAGTATTACAGCAACTGCGTCCGTTTTTCTAAGTTCTCCTAGCACCTCCAAATTACTTTTCTGTCCGTCAGGAATATCCAACCTTTGCCACAATTTCACAGAAATTTAATAATGTTCCTCCACAGCATGGTCATCACTCTGTTCTGATACAAGCATTGCTAAAGGTTTCTCTAGACACATTGTGGAGGTACAAAATAGTATCACAACTACTTCCTCCAAAGGTCCCGAGTTAGAGTCTCAGTCCGGCACACAGTTTTAATCTGCCAGGAAGTTTCAGAGCCTCAAAGTGTTGACAGTTCCTGTTGGATAGGGATGTGTGGCAACAGTTATGAACTCCCTTACATTACAGGACATGATTTTTTTACAAAATAGGTATCTTGAACCGAGTGCACTGGAGGGATGATTGTTTCAGTGCTCGTGGTGAGTTTGCCCAATTGGCATACTGAAGCTGGACTGTATGTCCTTCTAATGGAAACTTTTTATCACTCATTATTTTGTATGTATTTAAGTACTTAGGGGTGTGAGTGTGTGTGTGTGTGTGTGTGTGTGTGTGTGTGTGTGTGTGTGTGTGTGTGTGAGTGAGTGTGTGAGGCAGAAAGAAAGAAAGAGAAAGAAAGAAAGAAAGAAAGAAAGGAAAGAAGATCCTCAAACACTGAAGTGGAGGAAGGATAGTAGAAGGGGAATGAGGAAACAAAAAATGAATGAAAAACAATGGAGAGACTGTTCTAATATCTGCCATCAAATACGCAGAACATTTTTCCAGAAACATTCCAGACATGTTGCCAAAGGCAGGGGAAGAAGTATGGCAAGAGGATATACATGCAGCATGTAAGGCTTGGGCATTATGGTAGCCAAGCATGAACTCACCAAAGAGCTGCGATCCCCCTGGATTAACTCTAGGACGTGACAGTAGTATCCATTACATTTCCTTTGAATAAGCATAACGTGCATATCCAAATGGGAGCAAATGATGTGGAGCCCATCAAATCAGTGGGTCACCATCCATCACCAAAGGCATCGGGGTGAGGTCCATAAATAAGAGGCCAGATTCACATTGGGAGTGGGAAGAAAACACCCTCAGCAGCACTGGAGGCTTTTGTCCTCCTCCTATTCCTCCTCCTCCTCCTCCTCCTCCTCAGGATGAGGATGTCCAGGCACTGAGGTAAAGCAGGATTCTACGAGATCCATAATTGAAAGACAGTGGGAGGACTTTGAGGCACACAGACTGTGTGCCAAATGGTTGTGGTGGCAGGCCTCTTGCCTGAGACACACCACAGGGGAGGGTTTCTGGGAGGGAGCCTCGTTAGCAGCAGTTGCTGAAGAAGAGGGCCACTACTTCAGCCGGGTTTGGGGAGAAGAGAGGGTGACAAGTTTGGCTAACGAAGAGGGAGGAGAGGAAAGGATATAACAGAGTCAAAAGTTGATGTCACTGACACAGAATGGAGGTGGTCAAATTTCTGTGAAGCCTCAGTGTAAGAAACAATCCAGCAACTTATACTCTTATCTCCTTTTCTTTTTTGTAAGGTGGGGAATTGGGTGGGCACGCAGACTGATGGTCATGATAACATGCGTAGCTGGTGGAACACAGGCTCACCTCTTGAGGTGGGTGTCCTCAGTCACCACATGGACTATCTGCTGTACATTGCCCAGAATGCAAGCATGCAAAGTACTTCAAGGGTGGGGAATGTATGGCTTCATATCACACCAGTAACACACAACTTTGACCTGCTCTGGGAGGGTATCTCCCTCAAATGCCAGAAGAAAGGTGGTTATTGGTGTATTTGTCCTTATGACCTTCCTGCACAAAATGAACGCCCTGTCATTCCAAATTGCCTCCGAGTTCCTTATCAGTCTGAAGGATAATGTCCATATGAGAAACGACTTTCTGTACCATGCTGAGGTGTGATGGACACTGGGGCATCACCAATATTTTCACAAGCAGGAAGAGCTGCAGACTGGGTGGCAGTGGTAGTTTTGATCTACAGGGAACTCAACTGCACTGTACTGAGAAATTCCAGTTCACCGATCTTGTCTCCAGTATTTCCTCAAAAGATAATGACTTTGTGGTGGTGGATGTATCCTTGTCCATCATAATACAGATTAGGTAGTGGGGAAAGTGTTTCACCACAACTCAGCGAACCTGGTCTCCTCCATGGTGTAGCCAGGGAAGTGAATGCCACAGAGTGTTAAGAAGCAGTGGTCAATGATCTTTTACCTCTTGAAGAGACAGCCACAGGAGAATGCCCAGATTTTTGGAGCTTGATATGTTTCATATGGATATCATCTGCCCTGATACCACCCTCTGATCAGGGGTCATCCCCATGGGCACCACCCAGGCACACAGTGGCCTTTGCTGGGAGTTTTGATGCTCCAGAATGACAAGCAACCACTCCTATGCATACATGTAGAGGCAAAAGCACTGGTACCAGAAGTGTGAGCCCTGTGTTGTCAGGAGGCTCAGCCAGATGTGTACATAACAGCCCTACCACACAGACTGGCTGCATATACTGGTGACCTGTGGAGCGGAGATGGGCTGTGACGAGGAAGGAAGTAGAGATGGAAGGGTGGAGAGGAATTCAGACTATAGACTCAAGGGAGGGAGTTCTTTCCCAAATGGTTCACACTACAGACAGAAAATTCAGAATTCAAGGTCGAATTCCCAAAGAGGGACCAAAAATGCCAAAAAGGAACGATGAGAATTAAGGGGCAACTTAAATAAAACAAGGAACACAAGAATCAAGGTGAACAGCCAGATCAACATAAGTAAGAACAGAGAGAGGATAGGCAAAGGTGTAGGGGAAGGAGCAAGGACAGGGAGTGAGGGGCACTGTGAAGGAAATGCAGCCCAGGGAGGAGGAAGGGGCAACAACAGTCCAGGGGCCCATGGGCACCATGCACAAACCCACAGAAGAACGTGTGCCCCCCTGGAGAGGAGGGAGAAAATGTTTTCATATGATCCCGGCATAACGCATTTATTTAGGATCAAGTCGGCTTCAGAAATTTATGATGTGATATTTTCCCATCAGCTTTGCAGATGAAGATGCTAGTTTAATATGCAATGATCCCCCTTAGGCCATGACAAAATGGTTGTCTATAATTCATTTTCATCTTTAACACCGATAGTTTGACCAAAACTTCATGTCTAATACGATTAACATGCTATTTATAACGTATGTTCCCGGCCATAGACTGCCAGTCACTCAGTTATTATGTATCTCATTTTCTTAGACTGAAGTGGAAAATGTTCAGGGATTATCATCTTAACATTACAAATGTCATTTGAAAAATCCATGGAGTAACCAATTTCATTATCGAAATTAACTCAGTGATGGTGCACAATCCATCATTTGTAATGTCCACTTATTGGCCTACACACTGAATTTCATGATTTTATTTGATCTGAATGCTGTAAATGTAACTGCAAAGGTCCACAATTAACTTCCAAATTACACTTACATTTTATTGAAAGTTATTGGTTACACACTGCCTGAAAAACTTTTGCCTCATAATTAATGGGGCTGGAACAAACACTGCAAAGTAGTTAACTTTCACCAACATTTTCCACATGCAGGGATTTTACTTTTAAAGCTGTGTTCTCAAGACAGTCACTAAAATTTTTGGCATTTCCCCATCTTGGAAAGTTAATTTTTGAAATGGAACAGAGTGTCACGGCAGCAGATCTGTTACTACATTAAAATTATTATCACAGGAATATTTGATACTACTAACAGTAGCACACTATATTTTAAAAAATACAAAAAAATTGGGAAGGAACTATCTGAATTTTCAGAACTCCCTGAGGTTAAATTTTACACTATCTTATGACTGTAATAGCGATGAGTTACAGGAGTAATAGATCAACCAATAGGACTACCTGTGTGCAAAAGTTCATAGGGTGAGGAATAAAAACCATATCGAGTCATCAGTAAATCATGCAGTAGACTTCAATACTGGGGAAATACAATCCATACACAAGGTGTACAAGAGACATATCAAACAGGACTAACAGGGAATGTGAAATGCATACAGAACAGGGCAGCACAAATTGTCACAAGGTTGACTCAAGGGAGAGAATCAAAAAGACACTGAAGAAAGGCAACTGGCAGACACTAAAACATGAACAATCCCAAGAGGGTCCACTAACAAAGTTTCTGTAAGTTACTTCAAATGATGGCTCCAGAAGTGTACTACAACCATCTTCATATTGCTGCCGTAGGAATTACAGGGAATGAGCATTGTTTTCGTACTACATATATGGGTGGAATGGAGAAAAAACCCTAGGAACTGGTACAATGCGACATACTCTCTGTCGTGCACATCACAAAGCTTTGAAGACTATGGGTGTAGATACATATTTATACATTCCAAAAAGTTAAATGAATACACACTAACACGAACTTGGAAACAAAAGTGAATAGTTTTTTTCACTCTTTTTGGAAGAATGCATATTAACAAGTTTGCAAATTTAAAAATATGACAAATGGTGATAATGTTAAAAATGGCGACAAAGTGAGTAGAGTGGCAAACTTCCCTTTAATTCCAGTACACCACTGCAAGATGAAGTTCCTGAAGTACAGAATAAAGACTTAGGTGCAAACTGTTTACACACTTACTACTGTTATTGATGCTGTCAGTGTCAACAGAGTAGGTGCATGACACTGGCTTCGATGTCAACATCTCTGTGCTTTGTGATTTCTGCTGTTACGGACATTAGACCCAGGCACTTGTCTTAGACCACACCTAACGTCTGTATAACTAAAAATCAAAGGAGAGTGTGTATTTTTTTCAGCATTATTATATAATACATAGCCTTGTATTATCTTTTGTGGATGCAGTCTTTCAGGTAAACACACAGTTTAGACACAACTCATCAGATTTTTTAAAATTTTTACATTGGCTGGTAAAATTTTTTTTTCAGTTTCACTTTAAAATTGATGGACTATGAAAATGTGATCAGTGGAGTTCAAGAACAAATGGTATTAATGCTGAAAGGGAGCGATTCCCTCAAAATAAATTTTTTATGGACCACATGCATAAAAAATTAAAAATTTATCCCGCTGGTCATTGAATGATTGATGTCTATCTCTATCTCTCGGCACACACAAATTAGGCTGTGTGGTAACAGCTATGTGATGGATGACAACTTTCCAGGCACTATGTCTGCCAGCCACCTTTTCACTAGCCTCTGTCATTTCTGTCCAATAAGGATCCCTTATTACAAAGCAATATTCCAGTACAGAATCGACAAGTGTAGTGTAGGCAGTGTGTTTAGTCAACATGCTGATTCTTCTCAGTGTTTGGCCAGTGAAACACAGACTGCTTCACCTTCCCACAAAATTTCATGTGTAACAGTTCCAATTTTAGTAATTGTAATCCCTAAGTACCTTTTCTGAACTTTTTCTTGTTTTCATGCTGCACATCAACACATTGATTCAATAACAGTTTGACTGTGATAACTTCATAACCCTCTTTGATCTCCAATGGAAGCACCACTCTACCCAAGGTGAAAAAATGAGTGCATGTGGGCACTAAAGAGACATCTACTTTTCTCATCACCCAATGGACTGCAATGACACCCTTATCAGAGAAGTGCATTTGGATTTCTGCCTCAGTCAGACCATCGAGCAACCAAGTGTAAATAACAACATGGGAGGAATTCAGTGTTCAATGGGCCTCGACACGAATAGGATAGCCATCAAGCGAAGCTGCAAGCAGTTCATGTGCTTTAGTATCAGAAGTAGTTTCCAAAAGCAAAGTGCATCTGCATAAATGAGAGCAGCATTTCACAGCACCACAACTGCATTAACACCTTTCTGAATAACAAACATATTTAACGTAGCGAAGGACTGACCATCTTCAGTACACGAATCCACAAGGAACCATAGTGCAGTTGGGAGGGTCTTTGAAATGCTAGCCAACTTCCATTTATGTTTCATAGCCACTGACTGTGAAGATGATTGGCTCACTGTCAGAAAATCCCCTGCGATTGCCAGGATCTCCGATGGTGCACTCTTCCTACTGGGAGCCCCATGAGAAGGGGTTCATACCTCAGGTCACATCTCCCAAACACCTCACAGAGGGACAAATCAGCAATTTGGGAAGGTAGCAGCTCAGGCAGTCACCCCTCCCCAGCCCTGGCCTGTTTCAGGGTTACTTGCGAATCCTACCTGTCGACCTGGGACTGTGAATTACATGTTACCCCATCACCTGTTATGCATCAGACACATGGGCCAGCCTTTAGGAGCACACAGGGAAGAAGAAGCAGAAGAAGAAGAAGAAGAAGAAAATCCTCAAACGCCAAAGGGGGGGGGGGGGGGGGGGGTGACGGATAGGTGGTGATTAACAAAGAAAAACAAAAGAACAAAAAACAGTGCAGAGTATTCTTATTCTGACTGCTGAAACTGCAGAATGCATTTCCAAAACAGCCCATACATGTTACCCAAGAGACAGAAATAAGAACTGATAGAGGATAGACATGATGCATGGAAGGTAAAAGATGCTGCAACAGTTGGGGCCCTGTGGCAGCCAAGCACGAACCCACCAACAAGCAGCCAGCCATCTGGGATGGATAAATGTAAAATGCAGTCAACAGCTCATGTGTCACTTGCTAAAATGGCTGATAACTCAGATGGAAAACATACATTAGAATTTCAGTGCTTAAAAGAAAGGGGATTCGGTCCTAAAATGGCAAACTGTCAATGGTTGATGACAATGAACACAATGTGGTGATGGTTCTCCAATTAACAAAAGGTGATGGCCTAAAAAGGTGATAGCTAAAATGATCTCTCAGAAAGGGCCAAGAGGAGGTCAGCCAAGCCACTGTGAGAGGTTGTTTTCCCCAGACCTTGTTGCCATAAAGGGAAGATGAGAGGTGGTGCCAAAGTGACACCACCTGCCGACAGACGGCAACATGGAGATCATCAGTTTGGAAGAACTAGTGGGCCAAGGTAGGTGTACTGAAGCCTCGGCAGCAGCATCAGCAGCCTCGTTTCCAGTCAGACGACGTCACTGAGGACCTACTAATTGTCAGAGTGGCTCCCTCGAGACTGAGGAACTGGAATCTTTCTTGGACCTGTTGCGCTAAAGGCTGAACTGTGTACAACACACACAGACTTGGAAGGGCACAGAGGGAATCTGAACAGATGACAATTGAAAAGCCTGTGTTGCCGAATGTACAGTGCGTCCCAATACAGTGCAAAGAGCTCTGCTGTAAACACTAAGCAGTGCTCTGGAAGCCAATACCAAAAATCTTCAGTGACAATGATGAAGGCACACCTGAACCACAGTCAGTCTGAGTGCCATTGTGTACACAAATGTACTTTCACGAAGTTCCCAGTGATGTTCGAGAAACTTACATCAATAGATAGAATTTGGATTAGGTTCTTTAGGAAGCCAATGAGGTCCAAGGTGAACATGGGCCGCCACACGAAGTGAAGGTGGTGAATGGTTCACACCAATGAGGAAAGTGGAGGTTAGCATGAAGTTAAGCTGCCAGAGCAATAGCTGAAAGTTAACTACAGGAGGTAACAGAAGAGAGACACTCCCCAAACTGGCAGTCAAAGCAGTCATTGAAGGAGGCATAGGAAGAGCGGCCGAGCATGGCAGACAAATGGCATGTGTATCTGCTGACTAGAAGATCATGCCAGTATGACAGCAGTAGTTTGGCAGCTTCTGCATAGGTACTTTCAACCAGGCTAGTTTAAAACGTACCAGTTACTAAACGGATTCCATGATGGTGGATTATATTTCGATGGTGTAAGGTCACAAGTCTGAATGACCATGTCATTTGTGGTACGAGGCATGGCAAGAATGGTACTGTAAGTGCCATATGGTAAATCACAGGGCTTTTGACTAGCCAACAACCTGCGAGCAACATGGTAAGGTACTTTTTCCTTCATGTGGATTTCCTGGACAGTCTGCTCTTCAAGAGGCACAGGACATTCTCGTGATGAGGTGTCATGGTCTCCATTACAATTGATACAGTGGGGAGGAAGAGGTGGGCAATCATCCTCATGAGCATCCCTACAACAAGTAACACATTTTACAGTGTTTTTACAGGACATTAGAGTGTGGTTTTAATGTTGACACTAGTAGCAAAGCATCACATTTAAAATGTATGGTCAGACTGTAATAACTTCATAACCTGCTTTGATCTTTGATGGAAGCACAACTTGATCAAAAGTGTATAGGAGTAAGGTGGCATTAACCATTTACATTGCCTGATGGACTACAGTGATGACCTGATCAGAGAGGTATTATGGATTTCTCCCTCGGTCAGACAATCAAGCATCCAAGTGTAACTAACAACACAAGAAGAATTTTGTGTTTGATGGTCCTCAACATGAACAGTATAGCTATGGTGGGGAGAAGGTTTATGTAATTGTTGGGCTTTAAAATAATTATTGGTTTCAAAAAACAAAATCTCATTATGTAGACAAAATCAAGATTTCACTGGGTCAGCAATTACATCAACACCTTTCTGAATAATGAATGGATTAACTGTAGCAAAAGAATGACCATATTTAGTACATGATATCATGAGATACCAAATTGCAACTCTGAGTGCCTGATTCTTCAACCTCATACCATTTCTGTTTCGTTGAATGAGACTGAGATGAAGGTAAGTGGCCAATTGTGAAAGAATTGCCAATGACTGCCAGGGTCTCTGATGGCGAGCTCCTTCCAACCAAGCAGAACAAGCCTGTTTGGTTCTGTGCCTGATGTCCACTTTCATGGAAGTTGCAACTAATTAATCTCGTCATTCAGATCTATTTTGAAGCCAGTCTCCTTGTTTGACAAATTTTCTAATAAATTCTGACCATAGACTGGAGGGCAGTATAGGTAAATTGAGGTAAGGGAGTATATGACTCAAATTTAGTCAGAAATGACTCAGTCTGTGCATCCAGTCTTTAAAACATTTTAAATGAGCTTTCAGCAAGAGGCAGCTAAGACTCTTAGGAATTTTGATAGTTACCTTAGGTTCCGATTTTACCTACTTGTGTTCCTACTTCCTTCACACATTATTAAACAGCCCTTAATATTTTCTGAGCCCAGACTCTCACCATTTTATTTTCCATTCACCAAACAGTGCAAAACATCTGTGGGAAAACAGATGTGATTGTAATATTGTTGAAATCAACAAGGTGGGACAGAATGATTTTAAATAAACACTGTAAAGCTCTTGCATGTTAGTACAACCCATCTAAGTCAGGAATCACTATATGTAAGCCCCATATCCCAAAGTCAGTAAATGCAGGACCCTCTGGATTACCCTAGACTTTGAGCTCTTTAACTCTCTTGGGAATGCCATTAGGGGCATCCACAGACACCTAAGAACTCGTCTTTTCACTTTTACTTAGACTAGCATTCACCTACCTCAAATCCAACATTCTTTTACTGCACTTTTTTTTCCAGAAACACTGAAGTGAGGCAGCTGCTCTGAATCTGGCCCAACACTAATCCAAAAATGTACAAATAGATCTAACTCAGTCGCTACCATGTCACAGTATCCTACAGTTGTTTGGTTAAAAATAGCTCAGTCTGAACACAATACTGTAATTTACTTTTGACTTAAAGCTGCATTTCAGTGGCAATGTTACTGTCTGGGAACACAATTGATAAGAGATAAACAAGCTCCCAATGTTCCAAGAAGATAGGTGGTTCACAGCAGCTAGACACAAATGTATCTCTGCCTCTGTCACAGCACCCTCTGCACATAATGTAGCATCGTTGGCCATTGGCCAAAAGTATCTGCAGTAGGTGCTTGATGTGATTGCCTCAGGATAGGATCTACATAGTTACTAGGACACACCACAACTGTATGATACACTCCCTGCCTGCACAACAGCAGACAAATTAGAAATACTATTTTTCTTTACTAAAATTAGTAATTTCTCACTATCTGCAATTCTTTCTTTCGTTTCTTATAGGCCACTTCCATCCCACCCCCTCATTTAGATCTCCCCTTGACAGGGACCAAAACAGGCAATAAATGGCAGGAAGGTGGAAGGAGTATATAGAGGGTCTATACAAGGGTGATGTACTTGAGTTCAATATTATGGAATGGCAGAGGATGTAGATGAAGATGAAATGCGAGATATGATACTGTGTGAAGAGTTTGTCACAGTATTGAAAGACTTAAGTCGAAACAAAGCCCCGGGAGTGGACAACATTCCATTAAAACTACTGACAGCCTTGGGGGAACCAATCCTGAAAAAACTCTACCATCTGGTGAGCAAAATGTATGGGACAGGCAAAATACCATCAGACTTCAAGAAGAATATAATAATTCCAATCCCAAAGAAAGTAGGTGTTGACAGATGTGAAAATTACTGAACAATGAGTTTAATAAGTCATGGTTGCAAAATACTAATGCAATTTCTTTACAGACGAATGAAAAAACTGGTAGAAGCTGACCTCAGGGAAGATCAGTTTGGACTCTGTAGAAATATTGGAACACATGAGGCAAAACTGACCCTACAACTTATCTTAGAAGCTACATTAAGAAAAGGCAAACATATGTTTCTAGCACTTGTAGACTTGGAGAAAGCTTTTGACAATGTTGACTGGAATACTCTTTCAAATTTTGACAGTGGCAGGGGTAAATTATAGGGAGCAAAAGGCTACTTACAATTTGTACAGAAACCAGATGGCTGTTATAAGAGTTGAGGGGCATGAAAGGGAAGCAGTGGTTGGGAAGGGAGTGAGACTGAATTGTAGCCTCTCCCCGATGTCATTCAATCTGTATATTGAGCAAGCAGTAAAGGAAACAAAAGAAAAATTCAGAGTAGGTATTAAAATCCAGGGAGAAGAAATTAAAACTTTGAGGTTCACCGATGACATTGTAATTCTGTCAGAGACAGCAAAGGACCTGGAAGAGCAGCTGAACGGAATGGACAGTGTCTTGAAAGGAGGATATAAGATGAACAGCAACAAAAGTCAAACGAGGATAATGGAATGTAGTCGAATTAAATCGCGTGATCCTGCTGGAATTAGATTAGGAAATGAGACGCTTTAAGTAGTAAATGAGTTTTCCTATTTGGGGAGCAGAATAACTGATGATGGTCGAAGTAGAGAGGATATAAAATGTAGACTGGCAATGGCAAGAAAAGCGTTTCTGAAGAAGAGGAATATGTTAACATTGAGTATGAATTTAAGTGTCAGGAAGTCGTTTCTGAAAGTATTTGTATGGAGTGTAGCCATGCGTGGAAGTGAAACATGGATGATAAATAGTTTGGACAAGAAGAGAATAGAAGCTTCCGTAATGTGGTACTACAGAATAATGCTGAAGATTAGATGGGTATATCACATAACTAATGAGGCGGTATTGAACAGAATTGGTTGCATTACGTACATGGCAGATTAATGTCATACAGTACCAATCTGCAGTGTACGATATGATTCAAATATGTTATTCAGTTAGCAAGAGCATGCCACTATTACGAGGCAGCATGACTATTACGAGCCAAAGAACTTCTACATATACCCTGAAAGTAATGTATGTTGTCGAAATAACTAAATACACAAGGTCCTATGTTTTAACACCCCCTTGTATTCAGTGCGTGTACGTCGCAAATTCTCACAAGTGTACCATATACTGTCGGTCATTCACCGTCTTCCATAGAGCCCACAAAGGAAACATGGGTTATCGGAAACGTCCGATTCCACCCGTCTTCTTTGACCAATGACGTCACCAATATGGCGGAAACGACCATTCACAACTCCCATATCGCGACTATGACGTCATTACGTAAACATGACAACAAACATAAAAATAGATCGAAAAACACTCAGACACAATATTCCTCCAAAAATATAGTGAAATTAACGGGGCAAGCGGGGGAAATTGGGGGTTTTTGGGTGGAGACAAACTACAAATAAACACACGCCACTAAACCAGACGACAAAAACGATAAAAGAAAACGACAACAACCTTCCCAAAATCAACTAAAAACAATATCCACTGGAATCGAACACTTCCCTTGAGTTATATAGGTCAACAGAAACTACCGATACCACACTATAAATCTCAGAACTTTCGCCGCCACCACACTTAATACTACCACAAAAAAGAATCAAAATGGAATCGAACACTTCCCTTGACAAGGTATTCTTAAGACATCTCCACATAAAGCCGTCCCTGGTCCGAGATGCTGGAACATTAGTAAGCCTCATTTCTTCACGACTTCGGGACTAGTGTAGCAGGGGATACAACCCGTCGGCTTTGGACAATGACGTCACAAGTCGCCAATCGAAAAGCGGTTCTTCTTAGTGTTGTAGCCCCCTTCAGTGGCTGATAAGTGTTTTTGGGCTTTTTAAAAAAAAATCTCACGAGATAGAATAAACAGATCCACTTTATTAAGCAATCAGTAAAAAAACGAAACTGAAACATAACAGCAAAAGCGAAAATGGTAAACTGCTCTCTGGCGACTTGTGACGTCATTGTCCAAAGCCGACGGCTTGTATCCCCTGCTACACTAGACCCACGACTTCTTCCACAAATCCGAATAGTTGAAGGAACTTTGTTAGAGACAACGCAGTGTCCCCCATCATCGCCAACAACCGAAAACTGTTGACGTTGTCAGTCATATCCATATCTATCAAAGACACGAACAATGCAATTTACCAAAATTCACACACGACGAACAGAAACAAACTACAATAACGTCGACATAACAAAACCAAAACCGTTAATTAACTGAAAAATATTCCGCTGAAAGCACAGGCACTATCGACACCACACACGTGCAATGCTACCGCGCAAATGAACCCAATACGCCACATAACACGCTACCCATAAACACACCACCAGAGAGAACCACCGACCGCAACAATACGCTACCTATAAACACGCCACACAAGCAAACTAAACCAAATACATCACCTGCCACACAACACATAAACACACCACCAGAGAGCACCATAGATCACATCAAAACGACACCTACAAGCACGCCATTCTCACAAACTAAACCCGGCTGGATAAATTCGAAGTGAGGAACCTGGAACTGTGCAGATTAGAAGTTTCGAACCGCAATCGCTGGATACAGCCCGCTAACTGAGGCGCCACGAACCCGTGGTTCGGGGATGTGACGTCACAAGAGCTGGCCAGCCAATACGGCCGCAGCTCGCAACTTTTGAAAGCGCTCTACGCACGTACCAACTGGCCGAGCGACAAACTGGATGCGTTTGGCGTTTAGGCGGGCCAAGCGATGAATTTCCTTGTCGGGATGTCGTGCAGGTAGGAGTAACCGACGCACGCCCCCCCCCCCCTCTCCACCTCCTCCTCCTCCTCCTCCTCCCACCCATTCTCTGGAAAAGTGCAAAACATCCCCACCAACACCTGAGGTTTTGTGGACCTCCTACCACGCCGTGCGTCAGCGCCGGCACGGAGACCTGCCTCTGAACGAACAGAGCGCTCCATTGATTCGGGCTGAAACACGCCTCCTCTCTCTAGGACAGGTGCAGGACCCGCCCGGGGCAGGCGATGAGTCGCACGGAGGTGAAGGTGTGGATGTTTTACCAAATATACGCGCCTCCACTGACGGAACAGTTTCTGTCAACCTGCAGATTATGGGGCCCCTCATCATACAAGATATTTCCAGTCAGCGTTTGGTGTGAGAAAGTCTTCGACACCTAGTATATATGCTAACAGCTCATGTCTAAAACTACATTTGAAAACATTTCTTACATCTTTTTCATAATTTCTTGTAAGACAAAGGAAACGTTAACATTATTTTAATAAGCCATTTTTGCACCAAACTGAAGAAAGTTACTGATTGAATTCTATATATTTTAAGAAAAGTGAGTTGGTTATATTTAGAGCCGGTCTGGGCAAATGGCGCTGAGGGGTGAGCGGTGGAGAACAGGAAATGAAAAGCGAGTCAGCAGCCGGACGCCGCTAGAGAGAGCCAGTCGCCTTGTCACATTTTTCCGACAACACCGACTGTGCTAAATTAGATTTACGTTCTGAATGAGGAACACCACTGCGTATACGCACTTGAAAGAAAAAGTGGAGAAGTCACATCATTCACTGCTAAATGGAAATTGCTCTTTGAACGCCATGCAAATTGCTTATACACCATCGCTCTATCATGAGCTGTGAAAAACGTTCATTGGAACGTCGTTACACCACCAGACACAAAGACGACTTCATTAGGCAAAGGAGAGTTAAAAGAAAAATAGGGGAGTGACAAAATCTTTTATGGTCGACGTCACCAGTTATTTGATTTCATCAAGTCTCTTAATCCAAGGGGAGGATGATTTACATATATGGCCGACTATATTGATGCTATAAAACAGAAGTTAATCCTGTGGAAAAATCAGCTTCTAGTTCATGACATAGAACATTTCTCACAGCTCAAGGCAGTCATTTCTCGACCAGACATGATTACCTTCGTTTCAGTAATTGAAAAATTTCGTCACCAGTTCTCAGAGAAATGTCAAGACTTTGCACGTCGAAAACTGATTTCGATTTATTTGTCAGTCCGTTCATGGTTGTGACTGCTAATGTACCTCCTCATTACCTCCCACTTGAGCTGATATGACCTCTAATATAGTCCACTACAGGAATTTACAAGAATCTTATACAATATTACCCCAAGAGCCATATCCTCGACTGCACAGACAATTCGGTAAAGTTAGTTCAACGTTTCGATCAACGCAAGTGTGCGAACGGTATTTATTCTGTTGTAAAATTGAGGAAATCCCCTCAACGTTCGGGTTTAGCAGATTTTAATCTCTGCGACCCCACGTGTTTGTATCACGAAGCGTAGTTCCATCTATATCACATACTAGCTTAGCACCCGATACTTTTCACGCGTAGTCTGTATCCTCTGCACAGATTTTTTTTTTGTTTTTCTTTAATCAAATTTTTATATTGTTCACAAATTGCAACACCTTCTAAACGTTTCACGCTAATGGAGGCCATATATGCATGATCTTTTCCGAATGTAATTCTGACCAAAAAGCAATTCCAGGAGCTGTAATTCAAGGATTCTGTTAATCTTGCCGTTTGCATTCTTGTGATCATATTTCCATTGAAACAGATACTTCTTTATAGCTAACCTAGAAGTGAAATACTCGTACCCATTTCGTAGGCTAAGCTTTACAAATTTTTAATGTAACGAAATATTTTCCTAACAATTTTACGCCCTAAAGGATTGAATTTCTGTAAAGAGTAAACAAATATATATATTTTTTAATTTCTAACAGAGAATTCAAATACTAATTTCCAAAGATTTAGCTTTGAAAACGTTTCCATAATGAAATAATTTTATAAAACCTTTTATCCCCTCTTTCACTCCCTTAAGGCACTGAATTTCCAAAAAAGTGAAACTTTTTTTTTAATTAACATCCATTTTCATAGATTTAGCTTTAAAATAGGTTAGTTGTTCTGTAATAATGAATATTGTGCAACCTACGACTGTTTTTAAATAGTGATAATGAATTATTTCCAGAAAACGTTCACTATTTTCCCCACTTAGTGGTTGAATTTCCAAAATTGCTGAAACGTGTACTTTTTTACTTCTAACCGAGAAACCAAATACTAATTTTAGTAGTTCTAGCTTCAGAACTGCCTTAATTGCGACATATTTTGAGAAAGCCTTCCGCCCCTTATTTCACCCTCTTTTTTGTCTTCAATTTCGAATGATCCCTACTTAAACGATATCTACAGTATAAGATTCACACCCTCTCCAAATTTCAAGTTTCTATCCATAGCGGTTTCGACTGGGCGATGATGAGTCAGTGAAACAGTCTGGCCCTGAACCTTCCTGGCAGATTAAAACTCTGTGCCGGACCGAGATTCGATCTCGGCATCTTTGCTTTCGCGGGCAAGTGCTCTACCAACTGAGCTATCCAAGCACGACACACGATCCGTCCCGACAGCCTTAATTCCGCCAATACCTCGTCTCCTTCATTCCGAACTTCACAGAAGCTCTCCTGCGAACCTTGCAGAACTTGTGGAGCACTTGCCCGCGAAAGGTAACGCGTTCGAGTATCGGTCCAGCACACAGTTTTAATCTCCCAGGATGTTTCATAGCAGCACACACTCCGCTGCAGAGTGAAAATCTCAGCCTGGCCTTATTTGACCCCCTTAGGGGTTGGTTTTCCAAAAACAGTGAAACACGTTCTTTCTTTCATTTCCAAACAAGACGCCACATACCAATTTTCATAGATTTAGCTTCAAAAATGCTTTCACAATGAAATATGTGCATAAAACACTTCACCGCCTATTTCACCCAACCTGCTTCCCTTGCAGAACGAGTGGTGAAGTGGAAGAGTCTGCATGAGTGGTAAAAGGCAGTTTCTTAGTTGTGTTCATACTTACGCGCGGCGTAAAAGTGCAAATTTGACCCAATTCGTGGTTGTTTTAAAGTTATCAGTAACCCCCCCCCCCCTCAAAATCCAACTCCAGATTCGCCACAGGATCGAACTCCCTTATGTATAAGAGCTTGGAACGTCTGACTGCTTTACAAATCAGTTAATATGTTAAACTAGTTTTTCACCCATCTCAATGTATATGACGTCATACGTCATATCACTTGAACTATGCGTGTAGTGGTATATATGTGGATACTGCCTGCAAAATATGTTGCGAATTGAGTCAGTAGTAAATAAATAATGAATTAAAATGTCATAACTGATCATGGCTACAAAATACTAACAGGAATTTTTACAGAAAAATGAAAATCCTGGTAGTAGACCACCTCGGGAAAGATCAGTATCGATTTCAAAGAAATGTAGGTACACATGAGGCAATACTGACCCTATGACGTATTTTAGAATATAATTCAAGGACAGACAAACCTACGTTTATAGCAACTATATACTTAGGGAAAGCTTTTGACAATAACGACTGGAATACTCTCTTCGAAATTCTGAAAGTAGCAGGGATAAAATACAGTCAGTGGAGGGCTATTTACAACTTGTATAGAAACCAGACTGCAGTTTTAATAGTTGAGGGGCATGAAAGGGAAGGGTGGTTGAGAAGGGAGTGAGACAAGATTGTAGCCTTTTGTATGTTCATCCTTTTAGCAGGAGGTCTCTGGGACGACGGCCGTTTACTATCGTGACAAAAAATAAAAAAAAACAAAAAAAAAACCACACACCTACAGCCGTCCTTATGGTTTTAACTTATTTTGTACCGCATCAAAGACAGCCTGAAGATGACGCAATGAAGCGTTGAAACTGGTAGCGACAAAATAAATTTAAAAAAAAATGTTTTTATTTTTTGTCACGAAGATTGTAGCCTGTCCCCTATGTTACTCAATCTGTACATTGAGCAAGCAGTGAATGAAACCAAAGAGAAATATGGAGAAGGTGTTAAAGTCCAGGGAGACGAAATAAAAACTTCTAGGTTTTCCGATGACATTGTAATTCTGTCAGAGACAGAAAAGGGTTGGAAGATCAGTTGAACCGAATGGATAGTATCTTGAAAGGAAGATATAAGATGAACATTAACGAAAACCAAAAAGAAGGATAATGGAATTTAGATGAAAGGAAAATGGAAATGCCGTGTGTGTAGGGCCTCCCGTCGGGTAGACCGTTCGCCTGGTGGAAGACTTTCGAGATGACGCCAACTCAGCGACTTACGTGTCGATGGGGATGAAATGATGATGGTAAGGGCAGCACAACACCCACTCCATGAGCGGAGAAAAATCTCCGGCCCAGCCGGGAATCGAACCCGGGCCGTTAGGTATGACATTCCGTCGCTCTGACCACTTTTTTTATTTATTTTTGTTTTCTTTTTAGTCTAATTTAGTTCGTTTTCGTTCGTTGTATCCGTTCTGGGCGGACGTCGAAAGACACCCGTTTGAGTTCGTTGTTGGTTAATTAACTCAGTTTTTTTTTATTACAGAGGGCAACTAGCCCTCTGACCGAAGACGCTGAGCTACCGTGCCAGCTACCACTCAGCTACCACGGGCGGACACTTAGAGGAATTAAATGAGGTGATACTGATGGAATTAGATTAGGAAAACGAGACTGAAAGTAGTGGATCAGTTTTGTTATCTAGACAGCAAAATAACTGATTATGGTCGAAGTAGAGAAGATATAAAATGTATACTGGCAATGGCAAAAAAGCATTAGTGAAGCAGAGAACTTTGCTAACATCGAATATAGACTTAAGTGTTAGGAAGTGTTTCCTGAAGTTATTTGTCTGAAGTGTAACAAAGTATGGATGTGAAACATGGATTATAAACAGTTTAAACAAGAAGAGAATAAAAGCTTTTGAAATGTGGTGCTACGGAAGGATGCTGAAGATTAGATGGGTAGATCACGTAGCTAAAGAGAAGGTACCGAACGGAATTGGGGAGAAAAGAAATTTGTGGCATAATTTGACTAAAAGAAGGGATCCATTGATAAGACACTTTCTGGGACATCAAGGGATCACCAATTTAGTACTGGAAGCGAACAGTGGAGGGTAGAAATCGTAGAGGGAGACCAACAGATGAATAAACTAAGCAGATTCAGAAAGATGTAGGTTGCAGTAGTTATTCGGAGATGAAGAAGCTCGCATAGGGGAGAGTAGCATGGAGAGCTGCACCAAACCTGGTTTCGGACAGAAGACTGCAACAACAAAAAACCGGATCCTAAAACTTTAATACATGAGGAGCTTTTTTTCCTACTTTATGAAGAGCCATAGTGAGAATAAGTTTCACGTCCGTTTGAAATTATAAGTTTTTTGTTCCCATGTCTGCTACACAAGCTACAACCTTATACGAATTACTGTCTAAGGCGACAATAATTTCATTCAAGAGGGCAGCTGTCATGCGAACATCAAAATCAAAGTAAACAGGTTGTTTCGAACTTGCAAATAGTCCACGCACCATAACAACTAAAACATTACTGTGGGGTCCTGACACCCTGTCCTCTTGTTGATCATAGTAAATCCTACTGTCGATGTTCATTTCGTCGAAGGACGAAACGCAAACACGTTGCCTGTCAGTGAATGTTTTAGCCTGCATTTTTATCATAATCAAAACATCTTTCAAAATGCCACGACTGCAACTAAAACAGCGGTTTATCCAGGCCCTCAACGTCGACACAGCTGGTAGAGGATACCCGATTTTTTTCCTCGGAAAATTATAACACTTCCGAGATATAGCACGGAGAGTATCTGATTTACAAATGTCTTCGTTACTCTATCTAACCCTTTTTGAGTCACTTAATAAACTTTTTATTTGATTGAGTGAAAATATTTTTCCCAGCACACGAGTAATTTCCTTAGACACAAGAACCTCCTTATTAATTTCTTCCTCGCGCATAAGTCGTCGCGTTCTAGACAGCTGATTCCGAAGGTATTTATTTCTCGATCGAAGTTGCACACACTTGTCTGTAAGAACAGCATTCCTTCTTTCTAATGCCGCTATAGTATTCATCAAAGTAACTTTATCTGTGTCTGAAAAAAAACTGTCATCTGTACATGTGCTCTTATTATGATGATTCTTATTTGGTGACAGCTTTTCCCGAGTTTCCAGAGATCTCTTATGTAGTTCTCGTTTCTTATACCGTTTGGTTCTGTCTTCTGTTGCGGGTGACACATTGACAGTCGCACTACTGCACGGCAAATTGCACGAAGGAACTGCATCTGGCTTGAGCATTCTTTTGCGGGGCAAATTAAGTAATTCAGACTGTAAATGCCTTAAGTAATCTGTTCCTGCGAAATGGTGAGAGCATATTCGTGTATGCGCAACATTTACACTGTCTTTCCTACAACATTTCGACAACCATAGTTTTTGTAATGTTTCATTACGCGGGGAACTGTGATACATTACGTTAGTTCCCTTTGTGTTCCGGTTGTACGAAAAACAGCCCGTAACAGCACAGCCTGGCTTTGTAAAAATTAATTTTCTCACTCACTTGTAGATTCTCCAATAAGAATTTCACAGGACGAACAATAAACTACAGAGCTGGCGAACACAATGTTGATCCCGCTGTCCATTATTGCTAACTACACTCCTGGAAATTGAAATAAGAACACCGTGAAGTCATTGTCCCAGGAAGGGGAAACTTTATTGACACATTCCTGGGGTCAGATACATCACATGATCACACTGACAGATCCACAGGCACATAGACACAGGCAACAGAGCATGCACAATGTCGGCATTAGTACAGTGTATATCCACCTTTCGCAGCAATGCAGGCTGCTATTCTCCCATGGAGACGATCGTAGAGATGCTGGATGTAGTCCTGTGGAACGGCTTGCCATGCCATTTCCACCTGGCGCCTCAGTTGGACCAGCGTTCGTGCTGGACGTGCAGACCGCGTGAGACGACGCTTCATCCAGTCCCAATCATGCTCAATGGGGGACAGATCCGGAGATCTTGCTGGCCAGGGTAGTTGACTTACACCTTCTAGAGCACGTTGGGTGGCACGGGATACATGCGGACGTGCATTGTCCTGTTGGAACAGCAAGTTCCCTTGCCGGTCTAGGAATGGTAGAACGATGGGTTCGACGACGGTTTGGATGTACCGTGCACTATTCAGTGTCCCCTCGACGATCACCAGTGGTGTACGGCCAGTGTAGGAGATCGCTCCCCACACCATGATGCCGGGTGTTGGCCCTGTGTGCCTCGGTCGTATGCAGTCCTGATTATGGCGCTCACCTGCACGGCGCCAAACACGCATACGACCATCATTGGCACCAAGGCAGAAGCGACTCTCATCGCTGAAGACGACACGTCTCCATTCGTCCCTCCATTCACGCCTGTCGCGACACCACTGGAGGCGGGCTGCACGATGTTGGGGCGTGAGCGGAAGACGGCCTAACGGTGTGCGGGACCGTAGCCCAGCTTCATGGAGACGGTTGCGAATGGTCCTCGCCGATACCCCAGGAGCAACAGTGTCCCTAATTTGCTGGGAAGTGGCGGTGCGGTCCCCTACGGCACTGCGTAGGATCCTACGGTCTTGGCGTGCATCCGTGCGTCGCTGCGGTCCGGTCCCAGGTCGACAGGCACGTGCACCTTCCGCCGACCACTGGCGACAACATCGATGTACTGTGGAGACCTCACGCCCCACGTGTTGAGCAATTCGGCGGTACGTCCACCCGGCCTCCCGCATGCCCACTATACGCCCTCGCTCAAAGTCCGTCAACTGCACATACGGTTCACGTCCACGCTGTCGCGGCATGCTACCAGTGTTAAGGACTGCGATGGAGCTCCGTATGCCACGGCAAACTGGCTGACACTGACGGCGGCGGTGCACAAATGCTGCGCAGCTAGCGCCATTCGACGGCCAACACCGCGGTTCCTGGTGTGTCCGCTGTGCCGTGCGTGTGATCATTGCTTGTACAGCCCTCTCGCAGTGTCCGGAGCAAGTGTGGTGGGTCTGATACACCGGTGTCAATGTGTTCTTTTTTCCATTTCCAGGAGAGTATTTCATTTCCTAATGAAATATCAATTAGAGCAAAAACCGAAACGCTCCCGAAGTCCGAAAGTGACTCCGTCACTGCAGTTCACTTTGGAGGTGTGGCGGTGGGGCTTGTGGTCCCGTACCACCCTCTGACGATGATAGTGCTACATGATTCAGGCAGAGGAATTTTGCCTAACATGGGCGGGTGAGGGTGTGTCGGTAGTCCCGTACGCTAGGGCAGGGGTGCTGTGTAGTTACATAGCACAGGCTGTTCTTATTAATCCGATACACACGTCGTTTCAACTGCGAGTAGAGAACCACCATGTGGTGCACTAACCAAACTGGCTTTCTCCTATGAGTTGAAACGTAAGTTCCTCACAAATCATGTACCTTTAATCACTGTCTTCATAGGCTCAGCAAGGGGAGTTCTTACACCCTCCTAGAATGGAATGTAGACTTTTTATTATTTTCAGAATTCTCATGAATTTCTAGAAATGACTGTCACTGATTGTAGCGTTGCTGAATCCAAGAGGAAGTAATCTGGCTGGTGCCCTTGCGGTTCTAGGCGCTTCAGTGTGGAACTGCGCGACCGCTACGGTCGCAGGTTTGAATCCTGCCTCGGGCATGGATGTGTGTGATGTCCTTAGGTTAGTTAGGTTTAAGTAGTTCTAAGTTCTAGGGGACTGATGACCACAGATCTTAAGTCCCATAGTGCTCAGAGCCATTTTACTCTGGCTGTAGCAAATCACCGCAGCGTTTGGTTGTCACTTTGTTAATGGGAAATTATTCTGTTTTTCGTGCCGTAGATTTATTTTGCAATCTTGGGGCACGTGAAACTCTGCGGAACATTGCCAAAAAACAAAGGACGTACGGATCAGGAAGCGTTGTGTGTGTTATGTAGCTGTTTCGTTTCAGTAACTCGTGGAGGTAAGGTAGATGTGAGGCATCACAATTCTACCAAAAATCATACAAATAGATTCGACATCAAGGTATACGTCTACATTCATGATTAAAGGAGATACCCAGGAAGAATTTCTCGTTGCTGCTGCAGAACTAACAACAGCTTATAACGTTGTCAAGCATCAATCCTTCAGCTCTCTCGACTGTACCGCAAAACTGATTTCCGCAATGTATCTTGACTCCAAAGTCGCCGCATAAACAAAACAACAACAAAAAAAAGGTTCAAATGGCTCTGAGCACTATGGGACTTAACTTCTGAGGTCATCAGTCCCCTAGAACTTAAAACTACTTAAACCTAACTAACCTAAGGACATCACACACACCGATGCCCGAGGCAGGATTCGAACCTCCGAACGTAGCGGTCGCGCAGTTCCAGACTGTAGCGCCTAGAACCGCTCGGCCAACTCGGCCGGCAGCAGTCTACAGACAGGACCAAAGCTACAGCGATTGTTGAAATCCTCTCACCGCACTCTGTGTCCGAATGCGTAAAACAACTGAAATAAGTTTCATTCTACGACGCAGCCACTGACGCATTGAGCCACAACGTTGAAAAGATGTTTCTTCTTTTTCCTTTACTTGTTCAATATTTTACTGAAACTGGTGGAATCCAACAGAAGTTACTCAAGTTTGATTCGCTGAATACGAAACATCGGAGACAAGTGCAAAGTTTTATCCTGACCTTCAAAGACAAATGCCAATTCCATTAGACAAATTAATCCCTCTTTGTGGAAACAGTATCAATACCAACTTCGGAGCGCTTCATTAACATGGTCACCGGAATTCGTTCCAGAAAATTAAGGAACTAGGAAAAAAAAACAAGGAATTGGATGCTCTGCCCATGTTCTCGACATTACTACTCAGAAGAGCCAAAAATCGGATACACCTACCTAATCTAGTCTAGGATCCCCGCGAGCACGCAGAAGTGTAGGGACATAGCGTGGCATGGACCCGAATAATGTCTGAAGTAGTGCTGGAGGGAACCGACATCGTGAACCCTGCAGGGCTGCCCATAAATCTGTAAGAGTAGGATGGGTTGGAGATCTTTTCTGTACAGCACGTTGTAAGGCATCCCGACATGCTCAATAATATTCAGGTCTGGGGAGTTTAGTGATCAGCGGAAGTATTTAAACTCAGAAGAGTGTTTCTAGAGCCGTTCTGTAGGAATTCTGGACGTGTGGGGTGTCGCATTGTCCTGCTGGAATTGTCCAAGTCCGTCGGAATTCACAATGAACATGAATGGACGTAGGTGATCATACAGGATGCTTAGGTATGTGTTACCTGTCAGAGTAGTATCTAGACGTATCAGGGGTCCCATATCATTCCAACTGCACACGTCCCACACCATTACTGAGGCTCCACCAGCTTGAACAGTCCTCTGCTAACATGCAGGGTCCATGGATTCATGAGGTTGTATCCACATCCGTATACATCCATCCGCTCGATACAATTCGAGACGAGACTAATTCGACCAGGCAACATGTTTCCCGTCATCAACAGTCCAATGTCGGTGCTGACAGGCCCAAGCGAGGCGTAAAGCTTTGTGTCGTGCAGTCATCAAGGGTATACGAGTGGAGCTTTGGCTCCGAAAGCTCATATCGATGATGTTTCGTTGAATGGTTCGCACGATGACACTTGTTGATGGCCCAGCATTGAAATCTTCAGCTGCGGAAGGTTTGCACTTTCGTCACGTTGAACGACTCTCTCCAGTCGTCGTCGGTCCCGTTCTTGCGCAATCTTTTTCCGGCGGCAGCGTTGTCGGAAGTTTGATGTTTTACCGGACTCCTGATATTCACGACACATTCGTGAAATGGTCGTACGGGAAAATCTCCACTTCATCCCTACCTCGGAGATGCTGTGTCCCATCGCTCGTGCACCGACTATAACACCACGTTCAAACTCACTTAAATCTTGATAACCTGCCATTGTAGCAGCAGTAACCGATCTAACAATTGCGCCAGACACATGTCTTATATAGGCAGCGCAGTATTCTGGCTGTTTACATATCTCTGTATCTGAACACGCATGCCTATGCCAGTTTCTTTCGCGCTTCAGTGTATATCAAGTGTTGCTGCAGACTTAACTGACGGAAATAATCGTCATGAAAATATTTCATAACTTTTCAATATACACGATTAGGACAGAGAAGTAGAAAGAGTTCTGCTTACACGATGGTGTCATTCATCAGGTTCCTCTATCTCACTCAAAAGCAAGATGGCTGTCGTTAATGCCCACAACTGAGAGATTCTTAAGCCGTGGATTCCATTAATACAGATTTTGACGGTGAAGACAGGTCACCTATAATAATTTCAAATTTTTTGAGTAGTCCGATCAGTGAAATTAACTTCATGTTTCTGCAGTCAAACTCGGCTCTTTGAAAAAAATATAAAAATCGTGGAGAATGATAAAGCCTCGATAACTGAAATAAGAAATACAATTATTAACCGACACACAAAGATGTCTGAATGAAAGGAAGACTGGAAATGTTATTGGCATGCAAAACCAAGATGAATTAGAACAAATTAAAGAATGGGAACCATAATCAAGATATAATTATTTTAATTTCGAAGTTTGACGTAGACACAATGGTTCTCTATACCATAGCATTTGATTAGTGTGAGAGATTGGTTTTCTGTTTTAATAAATATCAAGTTTTTGATTGGGCCTGAAACCCCAGATTGGGTGAAGATTGAAAACATTATTATATACCTGACTAAAAATGTGAATACTTCAGGCGACAATTATTTTCAGGAATATGTGTACATGAAGGGCTTTTTAGAAACTAAGCGTGACTGGAAGAAAAGTGTACATATTTTCTTAAGCAAATCGAAAACCATGAACGCAAATGACAACGGCTAAAATCATGCGAGCATTTGTTTTCTATTCCCACATTCAACGCCACTGTGGAAAGAGTACTTTCGCTGATGTCGGCCCAGTGGATTGATGAAAGAAACTGACTGCTGCCAAAGACTGTGGAATAAATCCTACACTGCCATTTAATTGCAAGCTAACTTGCACGGATTTTTATAAATACTTAAAAGGGAAAAAAAGACTTGCAGGAAAAGGTGAAATCTTCCGGACATTATTGTGTACCAACTACTTCGGTCGCAACAAATTCCACGTATTTCGTTTCTAAATAAAAAGTGATTATATTAAATGAAATTTTTACTTCATTTCTACACCCACATCTCAGAGCGCCCCGACGAGGCCCCAGATAGGTATGACAATCCTAGGCATGAATCAAGTATTTAAGTGTTGAGGTATATACCCATTGTTTCATTACCACATACTACTAGTGTACATCGTAGAAAACCATCGCAGCATCGGAGTCGAGGGAACCAAGGTCTATGATAAGGATTAGGATGGAAAAAACTGACCGGTTAAAACCGATACCGGTATTTTAGTTCTTCATAACCGGTATTTTTCCGTATTTTTTGGCCTAGGTAATAACAGGTGTTTTTATTTGCCACTAATAGCTGGGAAAAGTACTGAAGTATCAGTTAGTCATAGCAGCAGTGCTAAATTTTTATTTTTTAATAAAGACGTGTTTATTTTCAGACAGGCACAATTAAAAGCTAGCTCTCGGCCACAGCCTTCATCAGCAAAAACGAAACACACACCACTCCCACACACAAGCAAGCACACCTCATGCAAACACGACCGCCAACTCCAGCATCTGCGGTCAGAATGCCTGTCTGCAACTTAACATGTCTTCTTGACGGGAAGTAGCAACCTATCTTTCCTGCATTGTTGGTGTTCCTACTTGGAATTTTTCATGGTTTGTTTTTAAATAGATCTTTTTTTTTTTGGAAAAACAGCAGTTTTTATTCAGACATTTTCCATTGTTTTGAAATACTGCATTATTGTAGAAAAAGAGAAAAGTGATCAGCGCTATTTTAATAATACTGCCGACAGAAATGACCAACAAATACATGGCATAAGAAATGGTACAGCATTGCTGTGACAGTTATGTCCCTGTTGCCATGTGTCGTGGCTTAACGTAAACGTGTGTGCGTGCAGTGTAGAAGACTTACCCCCACCTGGTCTATATGGTAGTTTCTCCCTGTCGTCACCGGACATCAATCCCATTGGAGAATAGCACCAATCCTAGAGTCCCATCCACGAACGATGGTGGTTCCCGCAGGCAAGGACGGGAATTGCATTGTTGCCGGTTACACGAGGCTGTTGCCGTACTCGCATACACCAGATGAAAGCGTGTATCCTGCAGATTATATCTCTCGCTTGCTAGTGCAGGATTAGTCTCCTACCACCACCATCAACCATGACAACTCGAAACAAATGGAATAAAAATTCGTCAAAGAACTCGCTACGATCGCGTATGATGTTCGCATTGCGCTAACAGTCACAGCACAGCTCTCAGAACACTGCTGAAGACTCATTGGCTACCGAAGAACGCGCGACGTAGGTGCACAGAACGAGCCAAAATTCGAAAGCCATTGTTCGTGATTACATCTATAGTCTGGAAACACATTCCATTAGAAGTACTGATAGCCTTGGGAGAGCCAGCGCTGGCAAACCTCTACCATCTGGTGCGCAAGATGTATGAGACAGGTGAAATACCCTCAGACTTCAAGAAGAATTACAATAATTCCAAACCCAAAGAAAGCAGGGGTGGACAGATGTGAAAATTACCGAACTATAATCCACGGTGCAAAATACTAACACGAATTATTTACAGACGAATGGAAAAACTGGTAGAAGCCAACCTCAGGGAAGACCAGTTTGGATTCCGTAGAAATGTTGGAACACGTGAGGCAATACTGACCCTACGACTTATCTTAGAGAATGGATTAAGGAAAGGCAAACCTACGTTTCTAGCATTTGCAGACTTAGAGAAAGACTTTGACAACGTTGACAGGATTACTCTCTTTCAAATTCTGAAGGTGGCAGGGATAAAATACCCTGAAGCGAAAGGCTATTTGCAGTTTGTACAGAAACCAGATGGCAGTTATAAGAGTCGAGGGGCATGAAAGGGAACCAATGGTTGGGAAGGAAGTGAGACAGGGTTGTAGCATCTCCCTGATGTTATTCAATCTGTATATTGAGCAAGCAGTAAAGGAAGCAAAAGAAATGATCGGAGTAGGAATTAAAATCCATAGAGAAGAAATTAAAACTTTGATGTTCGCCGATGATATTGTAATTCTGTCAGAGACAGCAAAGGACCTGGAAGAGCAGCTGAACGGAATGGACACTGTCTTGAAAGGAGGATGTAAGATGAACATCAACAAAAGCAAAACGAGGATAATGTAATGCAGTCGTATTAAATCGGGTGATGCTGTGGGAAGTAGATTAGGAAATGAAACGCTTAAAGTAGTAAATGAGTTTTGCTATTTGGGGAGCAAAATAACTGATGATGGTCGATGTAGAGAGGATATAAAATGTAGACTGTCAATGGCAAGGAAAGCGTTTCTGATGAAGAGAAATTTGTTAACATCGAGTAAAGATTTAAGTGTCAGGAAGTCTTTTCTGGAGTGTAGCCATGTATGGAAGTGAAACGTGGACAATAAATAGTTTAGACAAAAAGAGAATAGAAGTTTTCGAAATGTGGTGCTACAGAAAAATGCTGGATATTAGACGGGTAGACCACATAACTGATGAGGAGGTATTGAATAGAGCTGGGGAGAAGAGAAATTTGTGGCACAACTTGACTGGAAGAAGAGATCGGTTGATAGGACTTATTCAGTGGCGTCAAGGGATCACCAGTTTAGTATTGGAGAGCAGCGCGGATGGTAAAAATCGAAGAGGGAGACCAAGAGATGGATACACTAAACAGATTCAGAAGGATGTAGGTTGCAGTACGTACTGGGAAATGAAGAAACTTGCACAGGATAGGGTAGCATGGAGAGCTGCATCAAACCAGTCTGCAGACTGAAGACCACAACAACAACATTATGGTAACCGTAATAAATCTTAAGCTTAATAATAATTTGTTCATCGTATATAATAAGAATAGAAAGTAGCTCACCTGCTATCTGTGTCTACATAATATGCCTTTATCCGCTTGTAGCCCTTGAAAAAGGACAAACCACCACGCAAAATACGAGTTCTTCAACCTCAGTTTTCATCTTTTAGCGCTGGCTATTTATAATGCCCAAATAATGGTGTGATCCTCGATTACAACATGATTTTTGAGCTGAGTTTCATAAAATTAGAATCAATAGGATAATACTAGTAATTTTTCGTAGTATTCAACCACTTAACACTTGTCGAGGAAATGAGTGAACAATGGTCGGACTAAGTTTTCTTTTATTGCCTATTCATTATTTTGATTCTATTTATCTTGAAACTGAGGAAGTCAACCTTTTTCTACATTTATTACAGGAAATAACAGAAATAAAAACTTAAATCGGTTATTTCAAAATTTGAGCGGTGAGGTGTCCGTGGCACTGACGTTGTAATAAACCGATATAACGGAAAACCAGTTGTTTCAACGATAACCACCATCCCCAATAGGGACGCGCGGCAGCAGTATCTTCTGTTAACATCTGCTCATCCGTAATTTAAGAGAAACGTTATTCATTGTCTCTTAGCTCTTCTCTTTCTCTGCACTCTTGCAGCTCACTGCTGTGGCTAACAATTAAGCATTATTTTCATCGGTATCTCACAAAATAATTTGTTAGTTGTTATGAGTTTAAATGTACGTTTCCAGTTCAAACCGTTTCTTGTGCTGTATGTGCGTTCTCTGTTACGATATAGTGTTCCTCCCGTGTGCTAAAAAATAAAAAATTAAATAAAATAAAAAAGAATAAGGTTATACAATAAAAAGCTTCATCACGAACAATTTTCATCTGCAAAAAGAAAGACGCTTTCGAAAAGGTTCTTCGACAAGCATCTTAATCTTATCTTCACACATTAAAACCAAATTATGCTCAAATGGTGATGTCATTAACACTACCCTCTCATAATGTGGTGCTTTATAAAAAACTGAAAATGTATTGTTATGTGAACCAACTGGTATCCCACATTCAGCTAGGTCTACTGATAGCGACCGTGAAATAATCACAAATCCAGACCCAGGCACTTGACCTAATACGTTAACATCCTCCATGATAAATGAAATTGTACAGAAAGGCTCTATTAAAATTGTATATTTTTATTATCTTTAATACGAGAGGGGAAGAAAATTTTCAATTCATTTTTACGTACCAACTTTACCCAATGGAGAAAAAAGGGATCGAAAATGGATTGTGTATTCGAAACGCACCAAAAACGTTCTTTGTTACTGTTGTAAAATTTTTCGATCTCCTACAAACAAACTGTCAAGTGACAGACTCTGTGACTGGGTTCATTTAGGAGATCGGCTTACAGGCCATGAACAATTAGTTGCCCACATACACTCTGCAAAAAGATGCATACAGTGTGAGACAGTTGAAACAAAAAAGTGGTAGCTATGGAAGTGAACTACTAGAAAGAGAAAAGGAACACTAGTTTTCGGCTCTAAACAGAATTATACGCGCCACCAGGTATCTGGCTGAGCATAATATGGCCTTCAAAGGAGCCAGCTAAAAGCTCTATCAATATAATTATGGCAATTTTCTTGGTTTAATCGAAATAATTGCAGAATTTGACCCTGTTTTGTAGAAAATTTTAATCGCGGTTAAAAACTTAAGAAATTCTTGACCGTTCTTGTGTACAAAAACATTCAACATTAACTCATAAATTTGCTTGCACTCAAAGTACAAAACGTTAATTTTCTAGAAGAAAGTACATATTTTTCAGCCATCCCTCATTGTACTCCTGATACAACCAACAATGAACAAATGACATTGCTTGTTAAGTTTGTAAACCTATAAGAACACACAAAGACTGTAGACTTTATGGATGTCTCTTCAACAACATGAGAAAGTTTGCCTAAAACCCGTGCATCGAAAGTAGACCAACTAGGTCTCAATATTCGTGGCTGCGGAGGCCAAAGTTACGAAAATGGTACAAATATAGATGGTAATTGAAGTGGTGTTCAAACCAGAATCCCGATGTAATCCAAGAGCATTTTATTTGACATGTGCTAGCTGGAATATTAATCTTGTGCTATCAGATGCGGCAAAACCTACAGCAAAAGCAGTCACATTTTTTCGTGTAATTCAAAGACTATACTTTGTTTTCGGTGCATCCTCCCAGTGAGCGGAAATCGTATTGAACAGAGTACCAAAATTAAGAGTGAAGAAGCTTTCAGAACCTCGATGGGAAAGTTGGGTGGAGAGTGTCGAAGCTATGACGTACCAATCAAGAGAAGTCACAGATGCCCTTCTTGGGGTGAGCAATAGCATTGATGAATTGAAAACAAAAAGCGAAGAACACTTACTTGCTGTGAACGAATTAGATAACTTCTAGTTTATTGACGGTGTTGTCATACGGTATGAGCTTCTCTTTGCCCTTATAGCAGCAAGTAAGGCCCTCCAGGCAGAAAACATGAATTTGAAATTAGCAACCAAATCGCTCGAAAGTTAAATATAATTTAAGTGAGAATTTCCGTGAGGAAGATTTTTTTTCACTACGAAAGTGGTAGCGGAAACTTTACAGATTGGGCAAAATTTGAACAAAAGAGAACTGGCACCAAAAGAAACCAATTTGATTGTAAAAGTGACGATGTACTTTGCAGAGCACAGCTTCCAGAGGAGAAGACGAAACTGATTTTTTCTACCCTGTCGTTGACACAGTATTAATAAGTTTGCAACAAAAGTTTGGGCAGCTGGCTAAGTATTCCAAAATATTCAGTTTTTTTCACCGAAAAGCTTAAGACACTTATAGGATGAAGAACTGAAAACGCTATGAAATAAACGTGTGAGAGAGCTAAGTATAAAAGGTAAATGGTGAATAATGAAAAGACATTGTTGCGTCAGAACTTTTGACAGAAATCAAAGTGTTCAGAGAAAAAGTGAACAAGAATATGAGAACTTCAATGCTAATATTGAAATACTTAAATGAAATTGGAAATCCATGACCCAACAATTACTGCTAACCATGCCAGTGACTGTCGCTTCCAGTGGGAGAAGCTTTTCACATTCGAAGTTGATCAAGAATTACGAGGGGCGTTCAGAAAGTAATGCAAAAACATTTTTCTCTGAAAGGAGGTTGGTTTTATTTTGGGTTTCAGTACACCATATTATACTCCACACTTCTGGCTGCAAGAGACTGATTTAACTGTAGGATCTTGGAGAAACATTTCGTATTGTGTTGATTAAACGGGACTCTTTTTGCCTTGCTTCGTGAAACTTTATTAGGACTTTAAGCCCATTTTCGAATACAGAACTATTTCCGAAGATGGAAACAACGTGCAGGTAAATGCATGTCAACTTCTTAATCTATGAAATCTCGCCTTAAACTATAAATGTTGTCTATTTTGACGTTTATATTTGCATCAAACAACTTTATGACATTTAATAGGACAGTGTTTACTCCAGCTACGAATAAGCGGACTGGTGTAGATCTGTGTGCAGACGAATGAGTATTTCTGTGATTACTTATTTATGAACGATAGCACAAAGGTTCCCCTTCTAGTTGCAACATTTTCTAAAACCAGTGAATAACTGAAGTAAGTCGAATGCTGGGAAAAAGTGAATTCCAACTGAATGACCGCGAACGATACGTTGTGAAGATTGGCGAAGTGTCGCAGCTGATCTCGTGCACCCTCCCTGCCTCCCACATGCACGGCCCGTACAATTGTTGGCCAGTTGGTACCCCTGCATTCCTTGTTGAGTATGTTGCAACTGAGACATGCGGAAAAATTTTAGATACATAATAAAAATGTAATAAATCATTACTGGAATCACTGGATAAGATACCTGCTATAAAATAACGACATGAAGTCTGTTTGATCTTCCGCACTCCACGATTTAGGAAGGAAAAATACGTCTTCCGACTTCACACTCAGAGTTGTTCCCCTCTTTTCCTGGGCCTTCCCGAATCTCTTCTTGGTTGTGGCTTATTAGCCCTATGCGTTTTGGCAATCTGTCTTCATTTATCCTGTTAATACCTTTCTTTCGATCTTCTTCTGTTACCGTCCACTCTATAATATTCTAAACATTAAGTTCTGTTGTTCCGTGTTCATTACGTATTGAGTCTAATATATTGCACACCCTCTAACATTTCTTGGAGTCCTCATTTCCGCCCTTTCGGTCTTACTGACGTCCTTCTGTCTCACTCCCATTCATTAAAACTGGTGATGCCTTTATTTACTTTTATTCTCATGCCCTTTCCTGTCTTGTTACTCACCGTCACCACAAATGTGTTCAAAAACGTTGAACTGTAGTTTCAATATATCAGCCTCTATTGTCACTTATTTCAGCGGCCAGATAGGAGAAATAAGGGATTTGTTCTGTAGATTTTGTGTTGATAATAGTCTTTGAACAGAATGTGAATATTCCCTGAAATGCCATTACGCTAGTTTTAGGTAGGGAGAGTGTTGTACCTAGCGGATAGTGTAGCTAGGAACACGTGTTTACTTTTGGTCGTTACTTCAGTCACATGACAAATCTTAGACTCACATGAAGAAATTCTCATTGGAGACCGCCATAAGCAGTTTCCGCCATTTTCTTTAGTTTTTAGCACTGATAGAAGGTTATGTTTCGTGAAGCATTCTTAAATATTTCGCATTGTACACATTTCAATTTGTGTATAATATACAATGTGACTCAGCTGCCCCTACGGATGTTGTTTTATGCAGCCCGCCGTGTTATAACTGGCCTTCAAAGACCATGCGGGAGATTTTCATTCTCTCGCTCGCCATGCGCAAACTATAAATCCTTGAGAAACAATTAACAGAACATTTTTGTAGGAATAATTTTACACTGGGGTCCGTTTTCGCTAGAGGCCGTAGTTTTCGAGTTACTCAAGAAAAACGTACAAAAGTGACCTTCAAATGCATCCTTACTCCCACACTCAGCCCCAACCAGTCGGGATTTCTAGTACGTTGTTCACGGCACTCGCTCCTACTATTCGACAAAGATTTGTGACTGCACGAATTATTTCCCACTTTCCTTCACGTGGTTTCCATCTTGGGAAACAGTTCTGTACTCGAAAATGGGCTTACAAGCCTAATAAAGTTTATTCCTATATTCCACCACTGGATTAGTTGAGCACTTAAGAACTGTGTAAATTTTACCTAACAATTTAGTGAATTCTAACAGTACAAAATAAACAAAACTGTTACATTGTTGAATTCGTGTGGTTTTCAGACTACGAATGTACTCTGCTTGCGAGGGTTAAGTTTAAGCGTAACATCTACAAAAGTCGTTTTTCTTTCATTACCCTCGCGGACAGGGTAGTAATGTTAAGGGTATAACCGACTATGCTGGTGGCGTGATACCCCAATCAACGCAGGCAAAGAAAGGTCGAAAATAATTTTCCCACTGAATTTTTTGCATATTCTATATCTGAATGTGTTCAATAGCATCGTTCATTTTCTCCAGGGGCATTCACCACACATTGTGTTCCATAAAGGTCTCGTTTCATGCGTTTTGTCTATCACTTGCAATAATGCTGTTTTATTTTTCATATATTCGATTTAAACCTATTACTATTACTTTTACACTCCATGCAGTCTTCCCGCCTGTCACTGACTTAACAAGTAATTCTTGAACATCTCGGTTAAACTACGGTGTTTTGTGTGTAGCACCGCCTCTCATTACACTTGCTGTGTTCGTACCTAAAGCTTCTCGTGCTGTATCTTGTATACGAAAAAATTGTATTGAGATCTCTACACATTATGTTGAGCTCATTGAAACAGATCGAGAAAGCTTTATCGAAAGATGATGAATTCGAGACATTTCCTCGTCTCCAGACGCGTCTTCGGCCTGCAATCTGACTGACTGGAGTAGCTATCCTCGGCTTACATTTCAGCAAGATAATGCTCGCCCTCACACGGAGAGAGTTTCTACTGTTTGTCTTCGTGCATGCCAAACATTACCTTGGCCAACGAGGTAGCTGGATCTCTCCACAATTTAGGAAGTTTGCAGCATTGTGGGGCAGGGCCCTCCCACCAGCTAGGAATTTTCACGATGTAAAGCGCCAGTTGGACAGAATTTGGCGCGCTATTCCTCAGGAGGACATCCAGCAACTCGATCAATCAATGCCAACAAGTAGCTGCTCGAGGTGGGCCAACACGTTACTGCCTTGCTCAGTTTGTGAAGCTCTGTCTCTTATATGAAAAATCCAGTTTTTCTAAAGTTGAAACCATTTGTCTGTACCAGTACATCACACTGCCGACTTCCGTCTCAATCGCGCAATTTCTACGGGTTCCACCTTCCCTTCTGCGTTATGACGCTACAGATCCGTAATAAACAACTCCTTCCCACAGTCTAATACATACAGTCGCGACACTCTCGCTGATTTGTGTTATACACAGCGACAACAGCGCCTCAAGCGGTGGAGAAGCTACGCTGCTGAATACGGTATTCATTAAATGTAAACACTATCGTTTATATTCATTTTTAAGATAGTTTTTTACGAAAGACAGAGTATGTAGCGCAATAAATTGCGGTAATAATAGGAAGAAGACACCAAATTTGTCATTCTTCAGGTTTCCTAAGGACCCTGAAAGGTATGAAACATCACATTAGAGCGCTCTTTATTTACGATTTTTTCCTAAACTGTATTGAATTACTGAATTTGTTTTTCTTTTTTAGGAGCAAGATATGGTTAATAAATAGTAGAAGACAGGACCTGCTGCAAAAAGATGTCCTTTATTTGCACAATAACATGAAGTTTTGTGCGTTACATTTCGAGTCATACCAGTTCATGAGCACGGAAAAGAAGACATTGATATGGAATGCTGTTTCTACGTTATTTGACGTGCCGAATAAGCCACAACTAGTGACGATGAAGAGAAAATTGCCATACAAACGTGAAAGTGTTACTGCAAAAACAATAAAACTGTCTCCTGACACAGAAGAAACAGCTACCACAAGTGTTACTACACGAGAGACATATAAAATCACTAACAACGTAATCTTCAACACAGACATCTTTTGAAGATGAAATGCTTAGATTACGCGAAATTATTCGCGTGTTGGAAAATCGTGTGAAATGTAAAAACGTGCAAATCATTAGCCTTCGTACAAAATTACTACGTGACAAGGAAAGTGCCCATTGTAAGAATAAACTGCAACCACGTCACAGGACACAAGTACAAAAGGATAAGCTCATTTTAAAAAGTGATGGTTCCAAGTACTTGAAAAAAGATGCTCTCAATTTATTGATAAGCCAAATCAGTATACCACTGAATGGAAAACGTGGTGCGAGATTGGAAGATGAAACTAAATAATTTGCACTTAATTTGTTGTATTATAGTACTCAAGCATACAGTTTTTTATCACACTGTTTTAGCCTTCCATCAGTACGTGGAAGATATACAGTTAAATTGTGGGATAAATAATAACATATTTCATCTTTTAAAGCAGAAAGTGCAGCGGTTACCAGAAACTGATATAATTGTTAATTTGTCTATGGATGAGATGTCACTAATGGAAAATTTGATATATGACAGCTCTAGGGATCATGTTATTGGATTTGAAGACATGGGTTGCATACGTACATCTATGGTTGCCAATACTGCATTAGTTATAATGATTAACGGCATCTTTTCAAATTTTAAACGGCCATTAGTATATTATTTCTCCAAAGGACCAGTAGGAGCCACCCATTTGACGCGCATATTTTTTGAAGTTGTCAGAAAACTCACGGAGATTGGTTTGGTTGTAAAAACATGTGTGATTGACCAAGGCTCGAATTTTGTGGAGTGGAGGCACAGACTGGGTATCACACCAGTTAATCCATGCTTGGTACACGAAGGGAGTAAGATCTACTTTTTTATGACACCCCACACTTGATAAAAAGCATACGTATTAATTTATTCAGGTATAACATTGTCCACACAGCAGATGAAGGAGGGATTGGCACTGCTCCAAGGAAGGACATTTGTCATTTATACTCAAGTGATTATGGAAGAAAGTACAAGTTGGCCCCCAAGCTCACTAAAAGAGCTGTCCAACCGCTAGCATTTTCAAAAATGAAGGTAATCACTGCAGTTCGTGTGATGAGTCATACAGTAGCAGCACGCATTGAGATACTTGTTACTTGTGGCACCATATCATCATCTGCTATTGCTACTGCAGATTTTTGCCGAAAAGTAAACGATATTTTTGACATATTTAATGCATATAGTGTTAAAGGGCCTGTATCCTTAAGGAACTGCATTACAAGTGCCTCAAGACATTTGGAAATATTAAATACACTGAAGCCATAGATACAGTCATGGAAATTTGTAGATGCTGATGGGAAAATTTTTTCACCTAGGATTAAGTGTGTTAAAGGACTTCTGGGTAACATAAGCGCTTTGAACATGTTTGTTGATGATGTTGTGGATGGAACCAAGTTATATTTATTAACACGCAAAATTAATCAAGATCCACTGGAAAACTTTTTCTCGGTGATAAGGCATAAAGGCGGTTTTTGTAGCAACCCATCACCACGACAGTTTTGTGCTGCATTCAGTAATTGTGCTTTAAGCAAATTAATGGTCACACACAGTGTAGCTACCTCCAACTGTGAGGGGATCAACTGGGTTCAGACAATAGTGGATATGAAAGCAGCGCCCAAATTACTTGTTTCACCACTGTTGGGCATCAGTGACACGAGTTCAGTGATCAGACTACCAAATGTGGAAGTTCAAACAGACCTCGGAGAGGCAAACAGCATGAGATACGTGTTTGGTTATGTATTAAAGAAACTGCTTACAATTCATGACTGTTATAAATGTAGGACAGTACTTGTAGATGGCAGCCAAGACTTCGACAGAAATGACAAAGTTTATTGTCATTTTAAAAGCTATGAAGGCAACTTTGGACGCCTATTTATTTGTGCAGAAGATGTCAAAGAATTTGTAACTCATTGTGAGACTAAGATGACTTCTACTTTTGATGAATATGACCACGTAAGTAATTGTGGTGCTTTCTTTGTGAACACCCACCTGGGTGCTGTGCTGAACCAAGCTGGTGTTAATATGACTGTTTGTGAAACTGAGGCTCTTTTACATTATTAAATTCAGGAATCAAGAATTAGTCTGTAGGAGCAAGAGAAGAAATAAAAAAAGTGATGAAGTTGGCTCATTTTGGTTGCTAAAGTGTTAGGACTGATTCATTCATTTAATTTTATTTTCGTTAAATGTATCAATGGGATATAATAAAGCTTTAAAACAATCATGCTTTTTATTGAGATAACGTAATACCAAAAAGAATAAGATGGAAATTGTATTTTTGGAACCAGGCTTCCTGCAAAGCAGAACGTAATGAAAAGTGATGTGTCACTTCATTTTTACACAAGGAGGATCATCTGTATACTTCATATGTGGGATACACAGTGTGTATTCTCTTACTTACAGTGGAGTAAGTGCGATTGTGCGCTACTTTCTAATTATTTCTTCAAGAATATGATGCAGCTTATGTCACTTCATTCAATAGTTCGTGCTCTGCTTACTTATATTTCACGATTATTTATGTCTCTCGCTGTTCTCCTAACACCTGTGACGCAAAAATATACTAACTATTTTGTACATTATGTACAAAGCGAATTAAAAGCAAGCATTATTGTTGCGTCGCAACTGCCGTCAGAGGAATGCGAGCTTTCTGGCTGCTAGGGACGCTAGTGTCACTCGAGCTGTCAAATGGTAACAACTTTCACGGCAGTAAGTGTCGCGACTGTATATATTAAACTCTGACCTTTCGAGCTTTCTGGCCGCTTATGTCACTTCATTCAATAGTTCGTGCTCTGTTTACTTATATTTCACGATTATTTATGTCTCTCGCTGTTCTCCTAACACTTGTGACGCAAAAATATACTATTTTGTACATTACGTACAAAGCGAATTAAAAGCAAGCATTAATGTTGCGTCGCAGCTGCCATCAGAGGAATGCCAGCTTTCTGGCCGCTAGGGACGCTAGTGTCACTCGAGCTGTCAAATGGTAACAACTTTCACGGCAGTAAGTGTCGCGACTGTATATAGAAAGCTGCCCAACGTACTTGCGAAACCGTCTTTGTCCAGTCAGGTGAAATGTAACCGTTCACACGTTACTTACGTTAATAACTGGCCACTTATCATTTGCGATTGTTCAGTTCACACGTTGGTCTCGGCATCTTTTCGGTGGGTCGCGAGCTGATCGTAGAAATTTAGCAAGACAAAGTGTTTAGCAGGTACTGGATTAATGTAGACTTATGGCAAGGTTCTCGAATCTCAATTGAAAGGAAGGCAAAACGAGTAGATGTTTCCATCTTGCTACTAGGTTATATGAGAAATGGCTCTATTTGCCTGGTTTTTGAACATCACGGCTTGGGGAAGAACAGGTGGCCTAATGTAAATGGCCGGACGCCGAGATCGTTATGATAACTCAACTAACAGTTCACAAGCATCTACTAGAAATAATTATAAAATGTAATACTCAGCATTCACAAAAATGAAAGTTTGTAAAAAAAAAGCTGTTGTAGTCTAGTCTCTCATTATTTAGACGATGTTAACTGCTCCTGCATTACTGCGATGTGGATTATTGGTTGTAGGTGTGTGAACAGCATTTCCGACCTCATGAAATTATAAGAACATCTCAGGATAGGCGACAGTGATGTATGCCACTAGAAATATAATATTTACTCAGAAAAAAGTGCTCCATGAAGTGCCTACCAGCGGAAACTGTGCTAGGGGGCTGAGCCGTGAGTGGCTCGTGTTCATGCCATATCTCATTCGACATCCTGTTTTTACTGTACTACCACCTCGTTATGTTAATTTCAATTCCTGGTGTCACTGAGTTGCTGCCTTGCCTGCCCGTGAGCGGCAGCAGCGGCACTTATCGATATAAGCCCTGGCGTAGTATCTTTGCTGACTGCTATGACTTCCAGGACGTTGTGTGTCGTGGTTTCAGTTAGAAAGTGCCAGCAGTTAGTTTGGACCTGGCAGTGGTTGAGTTGGCATGCGGCACAAGTTCAGTCCGGGCGTGGCAGCAGTGTGGTCTGGACTGCCATGACTCGCCCGATGGTTGCTGACACACACGATTGGAGCGGGGTTGACTTTGGTTGGTTGTCGGTCGGTCGTCTTGCCGAATGACGTGTATCTGGCCGGCGATCGCTTATGGGTTGGCTGTGTGTGCCACCTCGTGGTTTGTTCCTGTTATTGTACAGTCACTGTCGTTAACATTCTTTAGTTCTTCATGCAAGTGTTCATGACACTTTGTGTGGTTTGTGTGATTTTGACTGACAAGTTATTTTAAATTTTGTCAGTGTACTGGCTCTGAGGTGTGGATCAGCCAGGTAGTCTCCGCGCGGCCCAGTGGGCTGGGCCTGCTGGCGGTTTCTCTGCAGTGTCGGAGTGTGTGGGAGTTGTTCCGATTGCTATGAGATTCACGGCTCACCAACCCAGGGCGTCAAAGTTGAGTGATGATTTAATTACCGAAGCCAGTCTGTTCACATTGAGCCATTGGTTTTCATGGTTGGCTGTTGGGGGTATTCCCGTGAGCATCAGCGAGTGTTTGAGTTGGCGAAAGTTTGGCCATCATCTGGCGGTGTTTAACTGTATTCTGGTTATTTGAAGTCCAAGTGCACCTGCGGAATTTTCTGCCTTGTGGCCGTTAGCGTTGTTACCTGCCCTGGCCATTGACGTAAAATTCAGGCAGTGTCGTTTCCTCACCATGTTGTCGCAGTCCAACACGTGTGTGTAGTTTTGACAGCTTATGCATACTTGGTTGTGGATGGCTACACCTTTCACATTTTTCTTTGGAGTTCCTTATGCACTGCTTGGGTGTAAAGCAAGTCGTCTTGTCAGTGGGTCCGTTGACTGTCTCTTGGATGGGTTGCTGGCGGATCGGATATAGCTGGGCCGACTACCTGTCTCACCTAAGCGAACGTTAATATTTCAAATGCAGACCAACTCCTGGAAACTTCTGAGTGCCGCTGGCTGTACAGCCTTTTCTCATTGGTGTTTGATCGTGCATTTTAATGGCCCATAGTCTATGGTTTGAATCTGTATGCTTTTAGTTGGGTTTTAAATAATGGGCCTTCAGCCATCTTAAAATTGAAAGTTCCTTGCTTGTCAAGTCTTGCATTGTTCGGGCACTCAGCCTCATTTAATTATTTTTTTGATAAAACTTTGGACCTTATGCCTTTTCAAAATTCACTGTAGTTGTGTTTTTCAATCATGGGCCTTCAGCTGTCTTAAAATTAAAATTTCTTATTTGTTGAGTCTTGGATTGTTTGGGCCTTCTGCCTCATTTTAAATATTTTTTTTTCTTGATGAAGCTTTGGACCTTCTGCCTTTTGAGAATTTATTGTAGTTGAGTTTTTTAATCATGGGACTTCAGCTGTCTTAAAATTTAAATGCCTTAATTGTTAAATCTTACATTGTTTGGAACTTCAGCCTCACTTAAAAAAATTATTTAAGGATAAAGCCTTGGGCTTTCTGCCTTGTAAAAATTTATTGTAGTTGTGTTTTGAATCATGGGCCTTCAGCCGTTTTCAAAATTAAAGAGGTTGTGCCCTCAAGACACAAGACTGTGTGACATATTCAGTCGATAGTTAAGCTCGGAAATTTGCGCTGTAATGTTTGGGCAACTAAATAAAGTTATAATAGTTCGAGTGTAACTGACAGCAGTTCATTTTTGGTCCCCTTTCCACTATTCCAACTACCTGTTCTGTCCTGTGGATTAACCAGGCGTTTCGGGGGCATCAGACTTGTATGACTCCCCTTAGTAGGTGGTTTGCTCAGCCCACAGGCAACCTTAACCTAAGTGGTGTTGCCTACTGTTTGCCTCTGGGATTGCCTGAAAACTCCTGTGACGTTCACTCACTATATCATGCTTGGACAAGTAATATACTGTGGTGAAATATGGTATTTATATTGCATCCTCCATACTGCCAGAATACAGTTGCTCGTCCGATGCACCGTTCACATGTAATGCGTTTTGAGTCACTGGCATGCTGTTCACAGTATGGTGGCCCCATTAATCGAGAAAGGCCCTCTTGAGGTGTTCACGATGATGATGATGATGATGATGTTTGGTCTGTTGGGCGCCCAACTGTGCAGTTGTCAGCGCCCTTACAAAATCCCAACCTTTGCTCAGTCCAATCTCGCCACTTTCGTGAATGATGATGAAATGATGAGTACAACACAAACACCCAGTCATGTCGAGGAAGCTGAAAATCCCTGACCCCGCCGGGAATCGAACCCGGGAGCCCGTACTCAGGAAGCGAGAACGCGACAGCGAGATCACGAGATACGGACAGATATTCACGAGATGTGTGCGTTGTTCCGCGTTACCATCGTAGAGGACGAACCCATCGCTGAAATACTGTCAGCAATCAGTGTCTGTTCTCAGAAAAAACAGAGTAAAATGGAAGAAGGTTTTAAGTGAGGGCCAGTATATCGGCCTCTATCTGGTCATCGTCATCGCATAGACGCTATTCCATGAAAGTTTATTTTAGTTGTGACGATCTCCAATGAATAAATCATCGACATGCGAACTTGTCGCTAAGTAAGCATTCTTTCTACACTATTATGTTAGTAAAACCTAACGTGTGAAGTCAGTTTCTAACGGGTAAACGAGGTGAGAACAAACCTTCGATCAGAGTGTTTCAAAACCACATAAAACGGGACTGCGAGACAAAGCAATATCCTGTTTATTTCAAATACAAGGCTTTTAACCTAAAATACGCGTCTGATCCAAGCTGTAGTGATAGAAAAAGCACCTCACCTTGCGCATTCACAACACCTGCTCTTCTCCCTACCCTCCTCAAGTAGCACAGTATATGTGACAACGAAGAATATACATTTCCCTGCTCCTTGTTTCAGTGATGGCGATTTAAGCTGCCCTCTTAAGTTCCTGCCGAGCCACATATTCGTAAATAAATAGACAAATATTTATTTCATCCTTCGTTTTCAAATCAAACGGTAATATAAATAACGTCTAATGTTCCAGAATATATTTGTATTGACACATACTAAATACGGATTTAGAAAACGTCGTTTTTCTGAAACACAACTACCTCTTTACTCACAAGTTGTGTTGAGTCCAATAGACTGGGAATTTCAAAGTAATTCCGAATTTCTAGATTTCCAGAAGCCTTTTGACAGCGTACCTCACGAATGGCTTGTAATCCGATTATATGTTCATGGAATATTGTCTCATTTATGCGACTGGATTACTGATTCCCTGTCAGGGAAGTTCGTAGTAATTGACAGAAACTCATCGAGTAAAATGGAAGTGATTCCTGGCGTTCCCCAAGGTAGTGTTATAGGCCCTCTGCTGTTCGTTACCTATATAAACGATTTAGGAGCCAATCTGGTAGCAGCTTAGGTTGCTTGCAGATGATGCTGTCGTTTATCGTCTAGTATAAAGTCGTCAGAAGATCAAAACCAATTCCAAAATGTGATGTGTATGGTGCGAAAATTGATAACTGACCCTAAATAATAAGTGCTGAACGGAATCCGTTAACTCCGGTTACACGATAAATCAGTCGAATCTAAAGGCCGTAAATTCAACTAAATACCTAGGAACTACAATTACGTCCAAATTAAATCGGAAAGAACACATAGAAAATGTTGTGGTGATGGAAAACCAAAGACCGTGTTTTATTGGCAGTACACTTGGAAGACGCACCAGATCTACTACAGAGATTGCCTATACACTACGCTTGTTCGTCCTTTTGTGGAGTACTGCTGCTCGGTGTGGGATCCTTACCCGATAGGATTACCGGAGTACATCGAGAGAGTTCAAAGGAGGACAACTCGTTTTATATTATCGAGAAATAGGGGAGAAAGTGTAACGGACATGATACAGAAATTGAGGTGGACATCAGTAAACGAAAGGCGTTTCTCGTTGCTGCAGTATCTTCTCACGAAATGTCAGTCCCCAGCTTTCTCCTCCGAATGCGAAAATGGTTCAAATGGCTCTGAGCACTATGGGACTTAACAGCTGTGGTCACCAGTCCCCTAGAACTTAGAACGACTTAAACCTAACTAACCTAAGGACATCACACACATCAATGCCCGAGGCAGGATTCGAACCTGCGACCGTAGCAGTCGCGAGGTTCCGGACTGAGCGCCTAGAGCTGCTAGACCACCGCGGGTATGGGTTATATTGTTTTGCTTATTATTGTAATAAAAGTGCGTGATGACTGGGTGTTGTGTGATGTCCTTAGGTTAGTTAGGTTTAAGTAGTTCTAAGTTCTAGGGGACTGATGACCATAAATGTTAAGTTCCATAGTGCTCAGAGCCATTTGAACCATTTAATAAAAGTGGATGTAACTTTTATAACTGAATTGAGTAAAATAACTCAGTCCTTTTAAATGAAAACAACGATGGAACGATTGACAAGTTCTGCAGTAAATTGTGATGTATGGAAAGGTCACGGGAGGTGACCAGCAACAAGGGCTTTACTATAATAACATGTAAATGAATGTAAGTAGGGAAGATTAGTATTTGTTTCTAAAATGTACTTTAAAGTTCTGTACACAGAAACGACAAGGAACTTTGAGAGGCTGAACACAAGATAGAGAGAGAAAGGGGAGCTTACCGGTCACAAGGGTCCAGGCTTCGCAGCCCCTGGGCAGAAGGGTCGAGCGGCTGCAAGGAAACACCTTGTAATCTGGTTACCGCTGACAGTGACAGCGTAGCACAATGGGCGACGCCGAAGGCGACAATGCCGAGCCACGTGCAGCCAGTTCAACGCTCCAGACAGTTAAACACAGCTGACGCACGTCACTGTTCAAGGAATTCTTGGCGAAGGCACAGAACAACGCCGCAGAAGAATTGGAAGGCGAAAAGCTCATCTAATATTCCGTCTGTCGATCTGTATTCCTATCTGCCATCGGAAATATTAAACCAACCGGGAAATCCCATGTACACTCTTTGACATAAAATTCGACTGGCGGCCAGCCGCTTCAGAGGCTAAGTCCGCGCCGATCGCGACATGGGACAAAAAAACTGGCCAACTCGCTAATTTTCTAAGTCCGGTTATCTGCACAGTCTGGCAACACTGTAGACTGCGGCACTTCCTGGAGGAAAACTTGTCCCATGATAGAAAAACCCTAGGCTGATTACGCCTGTGGTCTAGCGGTAGCGTGCGTTGTTTCTGTTCATAATGTCAGTGGATCGAGAGCAGCTGGCATAAAATTTTTTTATAGCCTCTTCTGTCTGAATGCTGGAGACGTGAATGTAATGGTAGGCAGATTCAATCTATTTCGCTTTCTGACACACCGATATCAAAATTTTATCCAGTAACGATTTTGCGGCCGATTTCCTGCAGACTGTCCTCCTCTGGACGCCGTATGCGGCAAAGCTCCGGGATCCACTGGCTGGCTACCGGCAGCGGCCGTGGCGACAGCAGCGGCGCTGCACTACCCCGTTCTTTATCGACAAACGCCTGCTAACGCTAATCGCTTTTGATGATTTAAAACTCTTTATTATTAAATGTTGCTCCACAGAAAATTTCTACAATATCCATTCGCGCCCTGAAGCAACGGAGACGCCCTGATTAGTAGGCGGGTATTATATTACATTAATCGGCAAGAGCTGAGTATGGCCCGAAATTAATTTTATAGACTGGGCCGAAATTAAACCACCTCGCTACACTCGATGAATTCATAAATGCTTCATACCTCGTTTCTTTTCCTTTCAAACTCAATTATTTGTGCAACTTTTGGTCAATGTTCGGATGTTTTCGTCAAGCCAGAGTGAGCGTCTGTGGTGTAAAGTGTATTACTGTTCTTGTTTCATTCCTTATGGTAAGTCTATGCGATAAACTGTGTGAATACCTTGCAATGCATGCTATGTAGCAGTGCAGGAAAACTGCACATTTGGAGTTCCATGTATGGGTTCATGAAGTATTTAATGTTGATCGGAAGTGATAGTTAAGGTCATCAGATTTAAACCAGAAAAATTTGTCGTTTTGGAAGTTTCAGAGAACGGAAAGAAATTGTTAACGCCGGTGTTAGAAAACGTCTACAGTTAAATGCTATTGCAAAAATTTAGAAGAAGGGAACTATATTAATCAACACGAGCACTTCATAAACAACCTCCTGACATGTTAGACCTATATGACGAACAAAGCTCAAATTTATATCGTTGACAGTCGGTTTGAATCTTTTCAGGACCTATTTTTCAGTTGTAATCTACCCACGGAAAATTACCCTCTACCACGCAATAACTAATAATGGACAACCAAATCATCCACATGTATTTACGTTTGAAAAGTATCTGATCAGATTTTCTAGTAATATATGCGCCGACAGCTCGTCGACGCCAAGGTATTTTTCTAGTACGTTTATTCTTTGGAACAACAGAGGTACAGAAATGTATGCTCCATGGTTATTATAGTGGGAAAAAGGAACAGCTTCGGAAGTATCGGTTGGAAGATTTTCGGATTGCTAAAAGAGATTTATTTACTCGTCTTCGCGCTAAAGCGAGCTAGGAAGTTTGTGCCGCTAGCGTGATAAGTAAAGAGAAAGAAAAAACCTGTAAAAGCAAATTGCATGAGACTTGGAACCCACACAAAACGTAACATGTACGGAAATGTATTCAATATACAATTTTCCTCAGAAATAAGGTTTGTGACCATTTTATTCTAGAGTGAATGCTGAATGAGTTCTCTGTCTGAATCATTGACGATTGTCTGGGCCCTGTAATTAATTGGGAAGTTTCAGCTGTGACGAAGAGAGCCTGCAATCTCTGAGTTTTTATAAATCGTCCAAAAAGGCTTCGTCCACATCTGAAATTTTAGATCTGTCGTAAACTGAACGAATTGTTCAAACGATCGATTTTCCCAACTGAATGCAGCGCTTAATAATAATAACAAATGTAACGATCTTTTCTAGCAAGCCAGCCGCTGAATATTAAGACGAAGGGCTCCACCAGAGATTCTACTAGGCTGATTTCACGTAAATAATATAGTTAAACTGTACACAGATGAAGGAGAGAGAGAGAGAGAGAGAGAGAGAGCGAATGAAATTCGAGAAATTACTCAGAATCCTCCATTAGCATAATTCTTTGTCTGTCTTTTCACGGATCAGCCTAACAAGAAAACACGAAGCCCTGACTTTATTGTACCGATTTATGTGTGAGGGTGAAAGAGCGATAAAGGCGACAGATACACTGCTGTACAGACAAAACATTACACCAAGTTAGCGGCAAGCTGCATTCATATGGACTTTCATCATTTACAGAGTAGAATTCATTATACAGTGAAGCGCCTTGGCATTTGCAAAGCAGACATCCATGATATTAACTTACTTTACTAAGTCGAAATTCGGACGAAGATTGATGTTTAAAGACATTCTTCAGATTTCGTATAACGAATTTTTACTAGCAGTTTGCAACTCCATTAATTAAAATGGAAAATAAAAGGTTGTAGTCAGCGGCTTCCACCGAGATTGGAACTGCTATGTCATACAGTACGAACACCGCAACGCACAAGGGAACCTCTTTTTTTTTCAATTTTGCTTTTTTTCTTTTACTTCTTTTGACGATTGGCGCTTTTTTCTCTCTTATTTTAAAGCTCCTTAGGAAAATGGCACTAAAAAAAGAAACTAACTGCCACCGCCACTTTACATCCTACAACAAAAAAAACATCTGATCCACTTCAGGTGTTGGCTCCTGACTAAATCTACCCCAGAGAGCTGCCTATATACCAGGGGAAATTAGGGAATTCAGGGTTAGGGCTAGCCTAACAAACAAAACAAAATCTTCCTTTTTCTGAATTTTATTTTTATTTTCATTTTTTTTTTTTTTTTTGTTTTGTTTATTTGTGTTGTGTAATTGATCAGACGCCTTCTGCGCCCCGCTGGTAATATGTTGAGTCACGTCTTCTCGAAATTGAAGTGTTCCGTTCAATAGTTCAGAAATGTTCATTGGTTCCAACAGGAAACCTTCTTCACTCTTGGCTTAACACATTCCAGCTGCGAGACGGGTCGTGGAAAGCACTCCCAAGGAAGTTCGAGAAAAATTGTCTGTATTTTGGGTGACGGACAACGACATAATGACGGTCGTTGAGGTATGTCCAAAAATCGAGTAGCCGGCCGCGGTGGTCTAGCCGTTCTAGGCGCGCAGTCCGGAACCGCGCGAATGCTACGGTCGCAGGTTCGAATCCTGCCTCGGGCATGGATGTTTGTGATGTCTTTAGGTTAGTTAGGTTTAAGTAGTTCTAAGTTCTAGGGGACTGATGACCACAGATGTTAAGTCCCATAGTGCTCAGAGCCAAAAATCGAGTACAGAGTCTACAGTTTGTCCAAATAGGTAGTGAATGGAATGTCTGCGAATCCAGTTCACAGCATTGGTCTTTGTCCGAGGAAAATAGTCACGTCCCAGAACTAATAATGAAAGGGGAGTATTCCGATTCAGAATGTCCCGTGTTAGAAAAGCCACAATACGACGAATATCCTCTGAGCTAACGACACACTGGCGACAACAGACGGACTATAGTCACTGCGATTTTGCCTGAGCCTCAAAACGCAACCTTAAAACACACAAACAGGTGTTACTTATGTGAAGAACGCCGTTCTTGGAGTCCAGAAATTAAATATACTTTCTAAGTGTCTCATCTTACAGTGGATTATATCGTACGAGTCTTCGATGTGGAAAACGAATGTCAAGTGAATTTAGCGAGGTAATGCCGGCCTACACCCGGAAGTAAATGCACTCTCACAGTGTTGACAAATACTTGCTACGACGCTGCCATTTCTCGGCTCTCTTACGAGGCAGCTCTTCAGCGAAATGCTTGCCGTGATTCTCCGATACGGTTCTTCAGAGTGGAGACGCGCGCGCACGTTTGTTTTTTATGCGGCGTTCTCCCCTGATGGTTTCTGACGCCGCCTTGTGGGCTATGTATACATCTGAGACATTCAATTATCATTAATCCAGAATGATACCAGTTTCAGCTTCCGGCGTGGAAGAAGGCTGTTGACGCCGACATTATATCATTTCAACGTATGGAAAGCAAAACGGGTCATTCAATGTTTCTCATTCAACATAAAGCATGTGAGATAATTTTCTGTAACGTTCATAATCATCTAAAAATACAAACGAAGTAAAATTACATCGGAAGCTTATTCGAATTGAATATAATGTAAGATGCCAAACGCTTTGCACCTCGATGTCGAACATGTCCACGTGCAATCTTTTGCAGCATACATATATAATATCATGATTACCACGAGAATGAAGAAATATGTTGATGAGGATGGAAGCAAGAAGAGACGCAGTCAACAAATATTGCGTTCCTCATGGCATTCAATTCATTTGAGACGTAAGAAGAGGTAAAGCGGGATATTACTTTCGTTAACACGAAAGATATGCCGCACATATTGATAACGAGGAAGTCTGCGTCTTCATACATTTCCTCCTTGAAATATGTATGCTCTATTATATACTAAGTAGCCTGATCATTGTTTCAGTGATGTTACCCTCTTGTTTGACCCCGTAACGATGAACAGATTTCAAATGCATGGCCCTGCATGAAAGTAGTAGCTGTTCGAACCCTTCCTGGGTTGTTTTTTGTGTTTTATTGCTTGGAATTCCTGAAGCAGACCACTGTGCCTTCCCTCCTCGTGGGTTAGGTCTCAAAACTAAACCGCTTTTTATCCAATGGCATAATTTATTCAGACAGCATCAGCACAAGACTATCAAACAAAGTCTTCCATTTACAGTTGCAACACTCTAACCAGCACTGACCGAAGTGTAATCTACGGTCATCGTCCGAAATTAGCAGCTGTCTGCTACTGTGGCAAAGTCCGTACTACACTTTCGATTCCGCAGCACCATTTTATCTGTTAACACTGTGTAGTTGCAGAGTTGTGCCAGCATGTCTGTCCTCACAATGTCGACTTTATGTATCTCACTTCTCCTGTAGCGTTGATCACGAGGAGCCGAAGTAAATGAGTGTATTCTGCATGACGTAACATTCAGTATTCCCTTCTTTCATAGCCACTCTTCATGTGCACCGATACTAAATAGGGATGTGAAAACTCTTGAAAGTGAGAGAATGACAACAATAATCGTAAAAAGAACAAGCAAATTATGAATGATGTTTATTCCAACGCAGAACGAGAATGGCTTTAAATATAAAAATCTATATCTATATCCATATCTATTGATCTTTGAGTTGGCACACTGCAAATATATTCTTAGCATTTTGTTACTGAATTTAGTTCTGGATGTTTGCAGAGAAAAGGAAAAGTCGGTACTCCTCGCTAGTGTAATATAATGTGAACCAGCAACTACCTTTTCCTTAGAACACGACTCAAGCAGGTCCCCAAGTAGGTACCAAAGCACTGCTGCATTCTGTTCCCTGACATTGCTCTGATGACGGTTAATGCAGATAGTTCCGATTATGAAATACAAAACGCATTGCAGGTTACTTCCTAGGATAGTATCATTAAATTTGCGTTGTAGACGACACATGAACGGGACGACTATCCATATTACTCATCAATATAAAAAGACAATTTTATGGGAATTTAGCAGGATTACTCAACATGAATTCTGAAATTGGGTGACTGACCGCACAGGTGCTAAACGTCGTCAAGAGTATACGATGTCCTAATCGCATTAGGAATATGAAGATCGTCTTCGACAGCTCGCAACTTTCACATTGCTTTCTCCACCCTACTCCAGACAGCCCTCGGTGGAGTAGCACTACGTTGCCAAAGTAATGGAAGGCCTTCAATCCGACAACAGACCACATATTGAAAAATACAAGCGTATTCTCTTGCAGCGTAAGCTTATTGTAACTAATCTAAAAATTATTGGAGAGGAACATTGTCCTATTCAAAAAAAGTAAAATGTTGCGCCCTGTTGACGTCAAACGGACATTATCTATGTCCTGTCTTGTGTCCTACTCATCTATTATATCAAGTGTACTATCAAAATGATTATATATAATTAATGATAAGGTAATGCATTGATACCAGATGGTGCGTTCACAACAGTATTGATGCGAAAATAAAACAGAAGTTCGCAAAAGTGCAGTTGTGAATTTGGTACGTTTTCACCTCGAGATGTAGTTTACATCCTGCTGACATGAGAGTAGCATAATCTCTGTGTCAGAAGCTTGCTTCTACTTGACCATTTAATAGACTGGCATTTTTTCCACCCTCACTAATTTTGTAAGCTAAGCACATCATCCGTTACAGCACACTCCTGGGGCTGGGAAATGTGGCCACAATGGTCTGGTGGAACGAACTATCAGAGGTGCAATGCGTGGGTTCAGGCATTTACTTTTAAGAGGCACAAACAGTTTTATTTTACCTCTGGTAACCTCAAGAGAAAGACATTATAATCCAGAATCCGCATTAAACATCACGTTCCTTCATTACCAACTGGGCAGAGCCGGTTTACGTTGGGAAATGACATAGCGGAAGTCATGGTAAACAGAAATACAGTCGCCAGTAAGCTTACTTACATTAGAAAATTTTATTTTATTTGATGAACCGATAGCCATTTAAAGGGACAGGGCTCTTATTTTACTTGTACTTGATTAAACTAGAGAAGTTGAAAAATTTGGTGCTGGACTGCGATTCGAATTCGTATCTCCTCTTTCGAGGATCTGAATCTCTCAGAACAATATAGTTCAATCATGTCGTTCCTTTTCGCAAGACTGCAATCTTCTCTAAGTCTCCTCCAAAGGTGAGTATGTGGGTCTGAACCCTGATCCAGTACAAAAACATTCATAATTTCATTTCAAGCTCTATCAAGTGCACACCTACCTGCTAGTGAAAGTTAACGCGCATTTCTAATGTATGTTCATGTGTTGCCAACAATCGCAACAGGTGTAGTTATTTCTGGTCAAACACGCACACATCTTACTGTTCGTGAGTAAGCAACTGATACTTAAGCTATATTCATGGATGCACGGCAGGTGTGCAGTACGATTGGCGCTTAGGCACAAAAGTTTGTATCCTTCTTTTAGATTCAGACACCTAGCGGCTAGTAAGAAAACCCGATACGTAACATTTGTTTTTTCTCAATTAACAAACCGATTACGTGTTGGGTTCATATCTCCGTCACAGAAATTCACACCATGCACTTCATCTTTAAATGCATGCACACTTTGTTACTTCAGAATGGAGGTATATCACACATCTTTCGTGGTTAGACAACAGGGACGAAAGAGTCTTGATAGGAGTCACGGTTTATTACAAAAATTGTCGTTTTTTATTTTCAAGTTTAGATTTGGTTACTGGTGTTGGCAAAAATTTCGGTAATTCATTACTCTTCATGGCTGGTCGTCAATATGATGTGATTAGATTGGATTAGATTACATTAGATTAATTCTTATTCCATACATCATGAATACGACATTTCATAATGATGTGGAATGTGTCATTTTAATGAAAGATTTCTTTAAATACCATGATTCAATTTCTTTACAACAATTTTTTACACTCTCTCTCATTCTTTTTTCTTTCTCTCTCTCTCTCTCTCTCTCTCTCTCTCTCTCTCTCTCTCTCTCACACACACACACACACACACACACACACACATACACATTCTTTTTTTTTATTTGTTTGTTGTGCTCGACTATCGGCGAGGCACGAAAACGCCTGTGAATGAGTTTCTTAGTTTTGAGTACACTTACGAAAGATATATAAAAACAACAATGAGAGGTACTGATTAATGATGCTTAGTTTGCAGTCAGTTCTGAGTATTATTAGTAACTACGCTCCAGTCCCTAAACCTAGTTATAGAAATGCGAATCAGACGCATTACGTGTTGCAGGCCGTAGCAGCCGCGACTTGGAGACACCAGCTATGGTCACTTCCCAGCCCGCTGTAGGATCACATCGGTTCGTCTTCTTCCTGCTGGTACTGTAACTGAGATTTGGCAACAAGGCAACGTATGTTTGGCAACTCTGTGATTGACGAGTTACTTCCTGGTGTGCACGGAATTAAGCCTCAAAGTTCACATGATTTTACCTGTCATTTCCATTGAATAATCTGAGTTATTATCGCTTGAAGTGTAACAACAGATTGTAAATTTACGGTTTTCAGCCCAGGAAAGTCGTTGCAGGTGGAAATCGCAACTAATCTCGACCTTTAAAGAGCGGTTTACGAGTTCTAGGCACTATTGCCCTCGTAAGAGGAAGCTCAGACCCATACCTCTTCTCCAGCTCTGTGGTAATGTGCTGACCTGTGAAAAAGCTTGTATTATAGTTCGCAGTTTCAGTCTCACTGATTGCAACGTTTTTATCCCTTCTGTGAAAGAGCTACAAGCAGGCGGATCAAACATCAATAAGGAAAGCGCAAGAAAATACTTTCGGCTCATAGTGCCATGTTGAAAAACTTACAAGGCTGCACAATAGGCTCTTTCCGCTGCTGACAAACGAATTTTGGGTTTCTAGGAATACGTAACTATATTTATGAAATGCCACATTTGCATACCTCTTGAGTATGACACAGCATACCAATTAAACACAGACCCAAGCAAAATCTAAGTGAGTAGTATTTTACTAATTCGTGTCGATAGAGGCACGCTTGTGTACAGATACTCGGTTTCATTAAAACAGACTTTCGTCGTAACGTTATCGTGGTTAGTTTTATTTCATTTCTTATAATACAGTTAAAGCTGTCAAACAAAGTTTGAAGAAGAATAAAATCTCACTACCACTCGACAGCTAATGTAGAAAATACTTTTCTGACGTATAATGGCACGATGCGCTCTCCCTACACATCTTCGAGATGCATCTGCTGCCTGGTGTCCATTAAACCTGAATAGAACAAAATGTCACAGTAGTTAGCCCTTTTTCCACATGCGACTACTTTGGGTTGAGAAGTGAAGGGAATTATGTTCAAAGTTCCATTAGATTGATAACTTCAGCAGACAGCAGAATTGCGTTTTAAAAAATGTAGCACTGAATGTATTCGAACTCGCGACATCTTATCTACGCTACTAGCTGACACGTAGCTACAACAGCTCCAGAGCTCGACAACTATTCCTCCAAAACTTTTGGATTCCACAGCACTGTGAGTTTATGCATATGGCCAGGTCTTGACTTCTGAGAGACAAACAGTTACAGCTTTTCTATTGGACTGAACGACGTTTTCTACAAACAATAGAATAGCTCAAGTGGAAAGGAACACTTCCTATTTAAACTTCTGCATCCTACACTGTTGGCAGTTCTGTGTAGGTGGCAGTTACGTGATTTTATTTCGGTGATTACAAAACAGAGTCGAATGTATGCACTGGGTAGCCGAGACAGCTAGTTCATGGTGATTCGGTCAAACAAGTAAATGAATTTACTGAACATGCTGCAAATTGCTACAGGGAGCCTGTGTGTCAAAATTCTCATCCAGTGTGGCGCAACGGCGTTACGACAGAAAAAGGAGTCGCAGAGAAGAGGATTTCGTGGTCTGTTGGACGGATGGTAGGTTGTTATACCTATGGTTTGGGTTCGATTCCCACTTCTGTCAATGATTTTAGATAGGGAGAGACAGATTCCATTCTCTCCTGGCTACACCAAGTGAAGAAGATATAATGGCAGTGTGGTCTGAAAATTCACATTAAAGATGATATTCGTTCTCTACCAAGTAGACGGTAGGTTGAACCACAATAAAGTCTGGAGTGGCGACAGGTAGAAACTCTATCACCAGCAACCTTTCTTATACTAGTTATTTATTTCAAGTGACGAAACAAACGCTATGTATGGTCACAGGACACTTATCCCATCTTTTATCTGAGCTTCTGTATGTCGATAAAATTGGTTCTGAACTGGGAATGCAACTCAGACCGCCCTTAACGCGGAATTTGATCCCTTCGTGACAATACAGCTCGGCTACAATTTGTTGTTTGTTCAAAACTGCAGATTCCTCAACATCTCCACAATGGGATCGAATCCTGGCCCGGCACTAAAGATTTAATTAGGTATTATCATGCTCTAGCATGAGAACACCTATCTGCTGGTGGATAATTATTTTGATTTTTAATGTATCTTCATTCGTTGTCAACACTAACGATATCTGATGTTTTTAACTCCCAGTGTGACACAGAAATATTTGCGAGATGACTGTAAGTTCAAGATGTTATTCTGAGCAGCTGGTGGAGAAAAATTCGGTAACTGACGTCTCTTTGTGTGTAGTCAACAACGATATGTGTGGGGCTCTATTCCCAGTGAGCGCTGAACTCTTCGTCGTATTATTTGTAGTTCAAACATGCTCACATGTCACTGCTGGTGCAACAAACCCATATTTAACGTTCGTTTTCTCTAGAATATAACAGCGATAGGTGCCGGGTTGGTGCCTGGGAAGGAAACGATTCATGTTTCGCCTCGTCATTTCAGTTAAAACATCTAGCTACTGCCACGAAAATCCGATACGTCATATTTGACTGTGCTTCGATAGCAATCCGATTAGGTTCTGGATTCGAATCCGTGTCAAACACAAAGCTTTAAATCACGGCATTTCAAGTAAGTTACTTGTGAAGAAGCAATATTTAACATCTCTCGTAGTTCGTTAACAGGGACAATAGATGCTGGGTAGGAATTCGCGTGTGTTAAAAATGTTTGCGTTATGCAATTTAAAGTTGATATTTGCTAACTGATACTGTCTAAAATCGAGGTATATCACTCTCTGTATGCCTAATCAGGAATGACTGTTAGTTTCCGTCACTCACGAAATCTTTGCTTAGTCTGCATGAGCTGGGTTTGAATAAATATACGGAACAAGACGGTTCGTCGTGTCATTTGAAGTTCATACATATTCTCAACTAGCTGCTCGTGAATAACTTAAATTTTTAAAGTCATTTTGTGTTAAATAATAAGTACGGTATGTTACCTTGAAGAGGAAATCATGAATACGACGAACTTACTACGTGCATTACCAATCTGACGTAATAATGAGAGTGGTAACATTTCAGGTATGTCATTTATTGTAATAAATGTGAGCTTACAAGCCTTAAGGACAGTCTTATCTGTGATAAGGTGTTCCCTGATATTTTTAGTATCATGGTATTACTTTACATCTTGAGTTATTGCGATACAAAGCAGTGTTTTCTAGTGGTGACTTGTTGGAACCAGTCAAACGACTGTACCAAGGAGCGATTAGAATGGCTCTGAGCACTATGCGACTTAACTTCTGAGGTCATCAGTCGCCTAGAGCTTAGAACTAATTAAACCTAACTAACCTTAGGACATCACACACATCCATGCCCGAGGCAGGACTCGAACCTGCGACCGTAGCGGTCGCTCGGCTCCAGTCTGTAGCGCCTAGAACCGCACGGCCACTCCGGCCGGCCAAGGAGCGATTAGAGGACCTACTAGACAGCTGCGTTATGCCGTTTGCATGCGAATCAGGCGAAATGCAATTCAGGTCGTTCGGATACTTTTGAGCACGACTGTACATCTCGAGGTGAAAACGTACGAAAATGCACAACTGCACTTTTGCGAACTTCTGTTTTATTTTCGCATCAATACTGTTGTGAACGCACCATCTGGTATCAATGCATTACATTATCATTAATTATATATAATCATTTTGATAGTACGCTTGATATAATAGATGAGTAGGACACAAGACAGGACATAGATAATGTCCGTTTGACGTCAACAGGGCGTAACATATTACTTTTTTTGAATGGGACAATGTTCCTCTCCAATAATTTTTAGATTAGTTACAATAAGCTTACGCTGCAAGAGAATTCGCTTGTATTTTTCAATATGTGGTCTGTTGTCGGATTGAAAGCCTTCCGTTACATTGGCATGTAGTGTTAGCAGTTAGCCAACACTACGAACACTACCTGAGTGAGGAAGCCGATATGCACGCGTTAACCCACAGAGGCTAGAGATAGGTCTGAAACAGGATACGTAATGAATGCTATAAAGAAAAGTACGTAGATGCTGGAATACTTAACTTTAATCCATCATTGTTGTACATCGCTCTTGACGATACAAGTGAGACTCTGTAGATACATGCAATGTTACTAATAGCGCCTTGCTAGGTCGTGGCCATTGACTTAGCTGAAGGCTATTCTAACTATCTGCTCTGCAAATGAGCGAGGCTTCGTCAGTGTGCATCGCTAGCGAAGTCGTCCGTACAACTGGGGCGAGTGCTAGTACGTCTCTCTAGACCTGCCGTGTGGTGGCGCTCGGTCTGCGATCACTGACAGTTGCGACACGCAGGTCCGACATGTACTAATGGACCGCGGCCGATTTAAAGCTACCACCCAGCAAGTGTGGTGTCTGGCGGTGACACCACATTCCTCCCCCGCAAATCGGCGAAGGGTCGTGTTATAAGGTTTCCGCCCGCCGTGGGGAGGACCCCATGTTGACGTATGCGATGAGGTGGGGAGCCTAACAACAGGCGAGGCTGTGCCACCCGCACCCGGTCATTCGGTCCGAGGGGAGCTAGGAAACGCCTGAAAACCTAGTCCAGGGTGCACGCCAACATGCGGTGTATGCGCCCGTAAAGAGACAGGAGGGGCCGAAGGGTCGACCTCCATCGCGTCGGGGTACCCGACGCTCGAAGACGCCATGTTGTCCGGAGCGGGCAAGAGTTCCATGCCGGAGGACAGCCGGTCACGGGAAGCGAACGGCGGTGCGTGACCCAGGGAGGCGCTTGGCGGCTGCAGCGACGCGTCCACTGCGGGCGACGTCGGCGGGAGAACAGGCGGCGGCGGCGGCGGCGCGTCGCCATGGGGCAAAATGGAAGGCAGCGTCGGTAACACCTGGGGATGAGGCGAGCTAGTCGATGGGTCCCCAGGGCGCTGACCGGACGGCACCGTCGCTGAAAGCAGACGGGGAGCGGCAGAACCCGTGCGACGCCAGAGGCGCAGCTGATTGAGATGCCGACGCACCTCACCAGAGGCCCCCAAAACCAAATACATCGCGAGGCCGAGGCAGCGAAGAATGCGTCCTGCGAGCCAACACCGTGAACCGCGATAGTTGCGATAGTATACATCGTCGCCAGGAGCAAAAGCAGGCGTCTGCCGCTGCACAGGAACCTGATGCGGCGGATGCAGCAAAGACATCAAGGTTCGATGAGGACGACCGTGGAGCAACTCATCCGGCGAGCGACCATCTCGGGGCTGAGAGCGATACGAAGACAAAAACAGCAATAACGCGTCCTCCCGAGAATGCGACTCTTTCAACATCTGTGACTTTAAAGTCCGGACCAATCATTCAGCGACACCGTTTGACTGAGGCGAAAACGGCGCGGATGTCAGATGTTGAATCCCATTAGCCTTGCAGAATGACTGAAATTCTGCGGACATGAATTGTGGGCCATTGTCGGAAACAATAGTCTGTGGAAGACCTTCAATGCAAAAGATAGCGGACAACGCTTGGATGGTGGCAGATGACGTCGTGGAAGACATCCGGACAACAAAAGGAAAATTGCTGAAGGAATCGACCACAACCAACCATCGATCATTCCAGAATGGACCAGCAAAATCTATGTGTAAGCGTTGCCAAGGGGAAGTGGCTTTCGGCCATGCAAAGAATTTCCGCGGCGGTGCGGATTGTTGTTCGGCACACGCCATGCAAGAAGAGCACATATTCGCAATCGCAGCATCGATTCCGAACCAAGTACAGTGCTGACGAGCAAGTTGTTTCGTGCGCACGATACCCCAATGTCCTTGGTGGAGAAGCCGTAAGACAGAGGACTGTAACGAACGTGGGACCACGGCTCGGGACTGATCATTATCAGAACGCAACAGCAAAACACCACGTCGAACAAAAAGTCTCTCCTTGTGAGCAAAAAATCGGCGAACCAACGGATCCTCGATCCGTGACTTTGACTCGGGCCATTGCGTAACAACAAAACGCAAAACGGTAGCAAGGACAGGGTCAGCAGCTGTGGCTGTAGCTACACGACGAAAATCAATCGGAAACGATTCGACCACGTCATCGGTTTCCGAATCAATGAACAGGCAAGCAAGTTCGGAAGAATCGAATGCTCTATCCTCAGCAACAGGCAAACGGGACAACGCATCGGCGTTTCCGTGCTTAGCAGTGGACCGATACAAGATATCGTAGCGGTACGGCGAGAGGAAAATAGACCAGCGAATAAATTTCTGCGCTGTACGTGGAGGTACAGGCTTGTTCGGATGAAAAAGCGATGTCAAAGGTTTTTGGTCTGTGATGATGGTAAAGTGACGACCATACAAGAAATCATGAAACTGTGTAACACCAAACACGAGAGCCAAAGCTTCTTTCTCGATCTGTGAATAATTTCTTTGCGCAGATGAGAGCAATTTTGACGCAAAGGCAATAGGGCGATCATGCGATCCATCTCTGTGCGCAAGCACAGCACCGATCCCGAAATCCGATGCATCTACCATCAGCAAAAGGGGTTTCTGGGGATCGAAGGGCGTAAGGCAAGTATTTGAAAGCAACGCCGATTTCAACTGGCGAAAGGCGCGTTCGCATTCCGTCGTCCAGACGAACGCAACACCTTTACGGCGTAAGCGATGAAGCGGAGCTAAAATGGAAGAGGTATGCGGAAGAAAGTTATGATAATAGTTAATTTTTCCCAACACACTCTGTAGCTGCTTCAAATTCTGCGGCGAAGGCAAGTCGTGTATGGCACGGAGGTGCTCTGGACTCGGATGTATGTCTTGGGCATTGATTACATGTCCCAGATATGGTAAGTCACGAGCAAAAAACACACACTTGTCCTTCCGCAAGCGAAGACCATTTTGTCGCAATACCTGTGCAAAGTCAAGTGTGTCTTGCCTATCTAATATGTCGATCACTTGTTGAAGGGAGGGATTAACTAGTTTCAAAATCTGTTCCCGTGTACGAACATCAGAGACGTTCTGTGCAATTGCATCACGTACCATTGTATCTGAATAAGGGAGTCCACATTCACACTCAAAAGCACAATCCCTAGTAAGGCCTTGCAATGTTGCAACCCACTCCCTATTAGTCTGACCGGCCGTACGTTTTGTACGAAAGAACGTATACCTTTTTGCAACGTCATTTACTGTTTCTTTTAAATAGGCATCTAACGCCGACAAAATTTCTTCGTAGGACAGAGTCGCTACGTCGCGTCGGGGAAACAATTTCGCTATCACGCGGTGGGTGGACACACCTACACAGGCCAATAAAAAAGGCTGCCTCTCGTTACCTTGAATTCTGTAGGCGGCGAGATGGAATCCAAATTGGCGTGACCACTCCGTCCAGGTTTCCATTGCCGGGTCAAATGGCCGGAACGAGGATGCAACAGCATGTTGTGGCTGCGGTAGCGGTGAAGCGGCGGCTGCCGCATCGTTTTGCATTGCACGTTGACCCTGAACGAGCTGTCCAAGGGCATCCAATAACGCCTGAGTCTGCTGATTCTGCAAGCGATAAAATTCGGACAGTACATCTGGAGATTGTGGCGAAGCCATGACAAGGAAATTAGTGCAATACGAAAGCGAAATCCTCTTTTAAGCCTCGTCGCCAATATATGTAGTGTTAGCAGTTAGCCAACACTACGAACACTACCTGAGTGAGGAAGCCGATATGCGCGCGTTAACCCACGCAGGCTAGAGATAGGTCTGAAACAGGATACGTAATGAATGCTATAAAGAGAAGTACGTAGCTGCTGGAATACTTAACGTTAATCCATCATTGTTGTACATCGCTCTTGACGATACAAGTGAGACTCTGTAGATACATGAAATGTTACTAATAGCGCCTTGCTAGGTCGTAGCGATTGACTTAGCTGAAGGCTATTCTAACTATCTTCTCTGCAAAAGAGCGAGGCTTCGTCAGTGTGCATCGCTAGCGAAGTCGTCCGTACTACTGGGGCGAGTGCTAGTACGTCTCTCTAGACCTGCCGTGTGGTGGCGCTCGGTCTGCGATCACTGACAATGGCGACACGCGGGTCCGACATGTACTAATGGACCGCGGCCGATTTAAAGCTACCACCTAGCAAGTGTGGTGTCTGGCGGTGACATCACATCGCAGCGTAGTGCAACTCCACCGAGGGCTGTCTGGAGTAGGGTGGAGAAAGCAATGTGAAAGTTGCGAGCTGTCGAAGACGATCTTCATATTTCTAATGCGATTAGGACATCGTATACTCTTGACGACGTTTAGCACCTGTGCGGTCAGTCACCCAATTTCAGAATTCATGTTGAGTAATCCTGCTAAATTCCCATAATATTGTCTTTTTATATTGATGAGTAATATGGATAGTCGTCACGTTCATGTGGCGTCTACAATGCAAATTTAATGATACTATCCTAGGAAGTAACCTGCAATACGTTTTGTATTTCATAATCGGAACTATCTGCATTAACCGTCATCAGAGCAATGTCAGGGAACAGAATGCAGCAGTGCTTTGGTACCTACTTGGGGACCTGCTTGAGTCGTGTTCTAAGGAAAGGGTAGTTGCTGGTTCACATTATATTACACTAGCGAGGAGTACCGACTTTTCCTTTTCTCTGCGAACATCCAGAACTAAATTCAGTAACAAAATGCGAAGAATATATTTGCATTATGCCAACTCAAAGATCAATAGATATGGATATAGATATAGATTTTTATATTTAAAGCCATTCTCGTTCTGCGTTGGAATAAACATCATTCATAATTTGCTTGTTCTTGTTATGATTATTGTTGTCATTCTCTCACTTTCAAGAGTTTTCACATCCCTATTTAGTATCGGTGCACATGAAGAGTGGCTATGAAAGAAGGGAATACTGAATGTTACGTCATGCAGAATACACTCATTTACTTCGGCTCCTCGTGATCAACGCTACAGGAGAAGTGAGATACATAAAGTCGACATTGTGAGGACAGACATGCTGGCACAACTCTGCAACTACACAGTGTTAACAGATAAAATGGTGCTGCGGAATCGAAAGTGTAGTACGGACTTTGCCACAGTAGCAGACAGCTGCTAATTTCGGACGATGACCGTAGATTACACTTCGGTCAGTGCTGGTTAGAGTGTTGCAACTGTAAATGGAAGACTTTGTTTGATAGTCTTGTGCTGATGCTGTCTGAATAAATTATGCCATTGGATAAAAAGCGGTTTAGTTTTGAGACCTAACCCACGAGGAAGGAAGGCACAGTGGTCTGCTTCAGGAATTCCAAGCAATAAAACACAAAAAACAACCCAGGAAGGGTTCGAACAGCTACTACTTTCATGCAGGGCCATGCATTTGGAATCTGTTCATCGTTACGGGGTCAAACAAGAGGGTAACATCACTGAAACAATGATCAGGCTACTTAGTATATAACAGAGCATACATATTTCAAGGAGGAAACGTATGAAGACGCAGACTTCCTCGTTATCAATATGTGCGGCATATCTTTCGTGTTAACGAAAGTAATATCCCGCTTTACCTCTTCTTACGTCTCAAATGAAATGAATGCCATGAGGAACGGAATATTTGTTGACTGCGTCTCTTCTTGCTTCCATCCTTACCAACATATTTCTTCATTCTCGTGGTAATCATGATATTCTATGTGTATGCTGCAAAAGATTGCACGTGGACATATTCGACATCGAGGTGCAAAGCGTTTGGTATCTTACATTATATTCAATTCGAATAAGCTTCCGATGTAATTTTACTTCGTTTGTATTTTTAGATGATTATGAACGTTACAGAAAATTATCTCACATGCTTTATGTTGAATGAGAAACATTGAATGACCCGTTTTGCTTTCCATACGTTGAAATGATATAATGTCGGCGTCAACAGCCTTCTTCCACGCCGGAAGCTGAAACTGGTATCATTCTGGATTAATGATAATTGAATGTCTCAGATGTATACATAGCCCACAAGGCGGCGTCAGAAACCATCAGGGGAGAACGCCGCATAAAAAACAAACGTGCGCGCGCGTCTCCACTCTGAAGAACCGTATCGGAGAATCACGGCAAGCATTTCGCTGAAGAGCTGCCTCGTAAGAGAGCCGAGAAATGGCAGCGTCGTAGCAAGTATTTGTCAACACTGTGAGAGTGCATTTACTTCCGGGTGTAGGCCGGCATTACCTCGCTAAATTCACTTGACATTCGTTTTCCACATCGAAGACTCGTACGATATAATCCACTGTAAGATGAGACACTTAGAAAGTATATTTAATTTCTGGACTCCAAGAACGGCGTTCTTCACATAAGTAACACCTGTTTGTGTGTTTTAAGGTTGCGTTTTGAGGCTCAGGCAAAATCGCAGTGACTATAGTCCGTCTGTTGTCGCCAGTGTGTCGTTAGCTCAGAGGATATTCGTCGTATTGTGGCTTTTCTAACGCGGGACATTCTGAATCGGAATACTCCCCTTTCATTATTAGTTCCGGGACGTGACTATTTTCCTCGGACAAAGACCAATGCTGTGAACTGGATTCGCGGACATGCCATTCACTACCTATTTGGACAAACTGTAGACTCTGTACTCGATTTTTGGACATATCTCAACGACCGTCTTTATGTCGTTGTCCGTCACCCAAAATACAGACAATTTTTCTCGAACTTCTTTGGGAGTGCTTTCCACGACCCGCCTCGCAGCTGGAATGTGTTAAGCCAAGAGTGAAGAAGGTTTCCTGTTGGAACCAATGAACATTTCTGAACTATTGAACGGAACACTTCAATTTCGAGAAGACGTGACTCAACATATTACCAGCGGGGCGCAGAAGGCGACTGATCAATTACACAACACAAATAAACAAAACAAAAAAAAAATTAAAATAAAAATAAAATTCAGAAAATGGAAGATTTTGTTTTGTTTGTAAGGCTAGCCCTAACCCTGAATTCCCAAATTTCCCCTGGTATATAGGCAGATTTCTGGGGTAGATTTAGTCAGGAGCCAACGCCTGAAGTGGATCAGATGTTTTTTTTTGTTATAGGATGAAAAGTGGCGGTGGCAGTTAGTTTCTTTTTTTACTGCCATTTTCCTAAGGGGCTTTAAAATAAGAGAGAAAAAAGGGGTAATCGTCAAAAAAAGTAAAAGAAAAAAAGTAAAATTGAAAAAAAAGAGGTTCCCTTGTGCGTTTCGGTGCTCTTACTGTATGACATAGCAGTTCCAATCTCGGTGGAAGCCGCTGACTACAACCTTTTATTTTCCATTTTAATTAATGGAGTTGCAAAATGCTAGTAAAAATTCCTTATACGAAATCTGAAGAGTGCCTTTAAACATCAATCTTCGTCCGAATTTCGACTTAGTAAATTAAGTTAATATCATGGATGTCTGCTTTGCAAATGCTAAGGTGCTTCACTGTAAAATAGGTCCTGAAAAGATTCAAACCGACTGTCAACGATATAAATTTGAGCTTTGTTCGTCATATAGGTCTAACATGTCAGGAGGTTGTTTATGAAGTGCTCATGTTGATTAATATAGTTCCCTTCTTTTAAATTTTTGCAATAGCATTTAACTGTAGACGTTTTCTAACACCGGCGTTAACAATTCCTTTCCATTCTCTGAAACTTCCAAAACGACAAATTTTTCTGGTTTAAATCTGATGACCTTAACTATCACTTCCGATCAACATTAAATACTTCATGAACCCACCCATACATGGAACTCCAAATGTGCAGTTTTCTTGCACTGCTACAGAGCATGCATTGCAAGGTATTCACACAGTTTATCGCATAGACTTACCATAAGGAATGAAACAAGAACAGTAATACACTTTACACCACAGACGCTCACTCTGGCTTGACGAAAACATCCGAACATTGACCAAAAGTTGCACAAATAATTGAGTTTGAAAGGAAAAGAAACGAGGTATGAAGCATTTATGAATTCATCGAGTGTCGCGAGGTGGTTTAATTTCGGCCCAGTCTATAAAATTAATTTTGGGCCATACTCAGCTCTTGCCGATTAATGTAATATAATACCAGCCTACTAATCAGGGCGTCTGTCTCCGTTGCTTCAGGGCGCGAATGGATATTGTAGAAATTTTCTGTGGAGCAACATTTAATAATAAAGCGTTTTAAATCATCAAAAGCGATTAGCGTTAGCAGGCGTTTGTCGATAAAGAACGGGGGAGTGCAGCGCCGCTGCTGTCGCCACGGCCGCTGCCGGTAGCCAGCCAGTGGATCCCGGAGCTTTGCCGCATACGGCGTCCAGAGGAGGACAGTCTGCAGGAAATCGGCCGCAAAATCGTTACTGGATAAAATTTTGATATCGGTGAGTCAGAAAGCGAAATAGATTGAATCTGCCTACCATTACATTCACGTCTCCAGCATTCAGACAGAAGAGGCTATAAAAAAATTTTATGCCACCTGCTCTCGATCCACTGACATAATGAACAGAAACAACGCACGCTACCGCTAGACCACAGGCGTAATCAGCCTAGGGTTTTTCTATCATGGGACAAGTTTTCCTCCAGGAAGTGCCGCAGTCTACAGTGTTGCCTGACTGTGAAGATAACCGGATTTAGAGAATCAGCGACTTGGCCAGTTTTTTTGTCCCATGTCGCGATCGGCGCGGACTTAGCCTCTGAAGCGGCTGGCCGCCGGTCGAGTTTTATGTCAAAGAGTGTACCTTCCCGGCGCCATGCCGCGCAAGCGGCAACAAACGGCGCGTACCAAATTGTCCTCTCGTGCATCAAGAATACGCCCAAATCACGCCATACTATGAGCGTCAACAAGAAGAAAAGAAGAGCGTGGAAAAGACGCATGATGGTGACACTTGTCTATCAAGAGGACAATCACAGCAGCACAACGTCACCATGTTTGTGGCTTGTCTATCAAGAGGCCAGGCAAAGTAATTCAACGTTCAGCGAGCCACAGGAGAGTTGAGTGGCGTACCATGGATGCAGAAAACGAGCTGTAACCGTACCCAGCAGTCTGCAATTGCTTCACGGCCCTCTCCCTCTAAACAGCGATCCCTAATTAGTGCAACAGCAGCAGCAGGTGACCCTTAAAAGTAAAACAAATATGAGAACACTTTTTTTCATATGTGCACTACAGTTACACACACAGAAATCAAACAACCGAAAGAACCTCACTTCAGGCAACAAATAGGACTGCCAACATGAAGTTTTGCATTCGTTTGTTTGTGTGTTCTCGTTCTATGTGTTCTTGTGTTAGTTAAGATGTTCCTCTTATGACGATTATGTGTTTATAGGGAACTGATGCCTACTATGTTTTTCATGTGTTTTATGTGTTTAGTTAAGACTTTATTTCATAACTATGATGTTCTTATATCTTCTAGCGTTAGTTGTGAGGTAAAGAGCTTTTTTGTTTTGGTTTAGTATATGTGATTAAATATCTATACTGAAAAGAAAACTTAAAATGAATGAATGACTGCAAACAGAATACAGAGTTGGTATGGATGCTGTAAGCGTACGACATAAAACAAATGTTGCTCATGTGAGCGTATGTAAATACTAATAAGGATTTATGTAATCTGTTAAATATAATATTAGGTACTCTTCCGAAAGACGTAGGACATTTTTAATATGTTTGCTTCAGTTTCACTTTTGTTTTATTAGCTCTGAAGAGCGCAATTTGAAATTTAATGTTTTAATGTTTTTGCAGAAGGTAAAGTTTTCTTGTCAGTCAATAATAGACAAGCTTTTCTTATTTTTTCCTCAAGGCATTGGCCAAGAAACTGTTTTTAATACTAACGTAAAAAATTCACACCTCACACACGTGGTGTCTTGCAAATCTGTATATTGAGCAAGCAGTAAAGGAAACAAAAGAAAAATTCGGAGTAGAAGTTTCTTATGTCTTGGTGACGTTAGGATGTAAGCTTTATATGCTCACATTTTTGAAGGCATTTCTGCCAGTTTTCGGGAAATTTCACATGTTTTTCTGTTAGACATTCAATAGTGGCACTTAGACAAGAAATAAGATTTTGATAGGATGTCATTGTAAAGTGTGATATTCGCTATTTTTGACTTAATTAAAACAGCAAATACGAGTAGTTAATACTTTCAGCCAGAAGGCAAATACTTGTTTGTAAATAATGATTAATGTATAATGAGGCGTCGTATAGCGACGGTGGAATTTTCTAATGATGTAATTTGTCGTCTTTGGGCGGCAATAAAGACAGAAAAATATACGATCCTTCACTATTTTGTTCGAGGGAGAACAAATGAAGCCTTGAGCGCTAAGAAGACTTGTACTGTTTTTCTGAAGTAAGACGGACGCAGATTTGTGGCAGTCTGATCTCATTTTTACTAAATGTATAAAAACGTGTATGTCTGAGTTGAGTGAAGTGTAAAGAACTGTTATAACTTACCGTGACGACGCACGAGCGACTCAAAGAAGACAATGGCTATATAAAAGAGCGCTAAATGGACATGATACGGACATAAAAATCTACCGTCATTGTTGTATTAAGCTTAAGGTACGATATATGTTTTAGTTATAATAAATATTTGTTCTGGGAATACTGAATCATTTAGCAGTGCTCATTCCTATTATCTCCTCAGTATTATTTTCATTTTAATTATGCATTTTGCTAATATTACAGACTCCAAGATCAGCAGTCCAATGTGCGTGTTACATTGATAAAAAGAAAACTGTTTTATCGTCTTCTTGCATCAGCTTTAATATTGAATTTCTCTTTTGTGTGATGTTACAGTTGTTTTTATGCCCTTAAGAACTTTCTGGTCCATTAGGAAATTGTTTTGTCATAACAATAACTTCACAACCGGGTATGATCGTATCTACGATCATGAAGTAATTAGAAAGACGATAACGCAATTTCTTATTCAACAGCACGCTAGTTGAGACTGCCTCAAGCCACGCGAAACTGCAAGTAAAAAACTATTCACATCTCATAATGCAATATTTTATGACAATGGTCAATCCATGATTCTTACGCCAATTGTGATTGATAAAACAGTTAGTTAAATCTCAATTTCCAACTTTCCATTGAATAGCAACATCACTTCTATTTTGTAACATCACACTTGGCGCCCGAACAGGGACTTGACCAAAAATTAGTTCAGATTCTTGGAAAATTTTCTATGTGCTTGTGTTAATAAATGTTCTGTCGTTTCATGTACACATCGTATCTCTGTGAGAATAACGGTCAATAATGCAGTTTAATTACCGAGAGAAAAGAAAAGAAAAGAGACGTGAATTTGCTGAGACAACATAGCGGTATTCAAGCCATCAAAAAGTAAGTCAGAATTTTGCATACGCAGTGTAGTGCTTCAGTAGCAACGTTGCTTTTCCAAGTCGATCCACATCCTTTCTATCTCCTTCCCGCTATAGAAAATCTGCTTTATTTTATCTTTCAAAGTAAAATTATTCGTAGTCTGATAATAGAAATTATTTCTCCCCATTGTTAGTATAGCTGTATTACATTTTCAACATGGTGGATAGTGTGCGCAATTTGCAGTGAAGAGCATCTTCATTCATTTGTCTGAAACGGTTAGGTTCCATCTTGTCTTCTTGCCAGATAGAATTTCATTTGTTGCTCACGCGAGAGTGGTGCTCTTAGCGGACTCACCACGTCACTGACAAACGACGAAAGCCTTACGTAGCACGTGATTTACTAACGAAAATGGCAGATAGTAAACAGAGACAGGTGACAACAGGAGACGGGAGTGAAGACGTTAATAGTATTCCATACCCTTTACGATCGCGAACGGTAGGTTCCCGTGTGGAAACTGAACTAACCATGTCTGTAACAGGGGAAAGTGACCCTAAAGTCCAAATTCTTCCCGCTGCAGCTACAAATGACCTCGGTGCGTTAATGGAAATGCTGAAACAACAGTTTGACGCAGTAAATGAGACTATAAAAACACAAAATGAGACTGTTAACGCCCGATTAGATGCTGTAAGCGAATCAGTAAAAACACAAAATGAGACTGTTAACGCCCGATTAGATGCTGTAAGCGAATCAGTAAAAACACAAAATGAGACTATAAAAACACAAAATGAGACTGTTAACGCCCGATTAGATGCTGTAAGCGAATCATTAAAAACACAGCTAGGCACAATCAAAACAGATCTGCATAAAGAAATTACGGCTGAATTAAATACCCATTTGGGTGAGGTGCAAACTAAGATCAGTGATCAAATTCAGAAAATGCAGAAACAGGTGAAAAGTGAAATAGCTGAAGTATCTGGAACATTAAACACAAAAATTCAGGCAGCTACCAAAGAAATAAACTCAGTTAGAAATGCAGTATCTGACATTGAAGGTGTAGTGGAGGATCTGTCGAGGCAGATAGACTCAATCAATATTGAAGAACAGGTTAAGAGCACCGTGAAAGCACACACGGAGGCATTGTCGGAACACTACGGTGAATGGATAAAGGGTAAAGATATTTTTATCGAAAAGAAGGTCAGGGAGGAGCTTAGGGAGACTGTCAAGGATGTAACTTATGAAATCTTAGCTGCTCCTGGTAAGTCTGGAGACACAGTGGTTTCTGAATTGGGACAGATTCGGAGGACACTTACACGGGATCTTCCCGAGTGGAAGCAGCAAGTAGTGGACGAAGTCAGAATGCTGAGAAACTGGGTAGAAAATCCGCACACGCATACGCAAACTATAGGGAACAACTATTTAGACGGTGACGAATGTCAGTCAACTCCTTATTGTTCACCGCCTGATTACATGCAAAACAACAGTCCTGTTGAGTCCCGAGTAGGGAAACTAAATGATCCGCCCACAATTGTGAGTTTAATGCAAGAGGAAAGTGTGATTAAGCATCGCACTTTTCCTGTTTTTCATCCGCAGAAGCGAGAAATACACCCCATCGTGTTCCTAAAGAATTTTTCCGGCATATTTCCCAGGAGCTGGACAGACAGACAGCGTATTCAGTTCGTCACTGGCTTTATTTCTGGTGATGCAGCATTATGGGGAACGGAAATGGTAGACACGTGTAGGAATTATGAAGAGTTTGAGAAAATGTTCTTGGCAAAATTTTGGAGTAATGGGGTACAGCAAAGATTAAGGAAGGAGGTGTATGGTGCGGAAATTTTCAATGAGAAGCATGGAAGTCTCCGGCGATACTTTGAGAAGTATCTAGCAAAAATTAAATTCTGGGATTCTCCGATTTCTTCCAAGGACGTAATTATGATTCTCAAAAGCAAACTCCCTGTGTCTATTAGAGAGAAATTAGTAAATGTGTCCGAAGAAGACACGGATGTATTCCTTTCTGTGCTGGATTCCTTAGATTTAATTAGCGAGGATGTGCGCTCCAAGGTTGGCAGCGGCAAATTCTTCCCTGGCAGCCAGCAGAATGCATCGCACGCGGACAACAATGCGCCCAAGGAGAGAGCGAGCTACTGCGACCGCTGTTGCCAACCTGCCAGCGGTTCTCAAAACGCAAACGGCAATAACTTTAAACGGAAGCAGAAAACCAATTACAGTAATCAGCAGAGATACCACCCAATTTACAACCACCAGGTACAACATCAGTACGGAAACCCACCCTTTAATTCTGCGCCTGAGCAGCATGGAAATTCTCCACAAATTAGTGGTAATTTTTCAAATGGACCAGTGTACAATCAAAGTTATAGGTCGAAATATAGCAAGTGGCATGGGCAAGGCGGAGGCCACCCAGCACAACATAAGAACAACTATTCACAGGATAGAGGACCGCGGAACAATTTTCAAATGGCACCAAATGCGAACTTTCCTTCACAAGGAAATGGTTTTGCCGGCAACCAAAAGATCGGGCGACATCAGCCTTCTCAAGTATTCTATTCACAAGTGAATGCACCCAGTGGATTTTACCCCTTTACACCGGCATTTGTACCACATAACCAGCACCAATATGAAACGGAACAAACACTTAAGGCCATGAATGACAAACAGGTTAAACATCCTGCGGAAAATTAGAGGCAGCACCTTTCAGCCTCCTAGAGGTCGCTGCCGGTTCCAGTGGGGGTACTAACGAATACTCTGATTCTGAGTATGTTAATGCGATACGGTACGACCATGAGACCGACTTACGAGATGACCTTGCACCTGACCTAGAAGCTCAAGACATTAACAACATTTATGATGAACAGGTCCAGGCTTCGATTAAGATTTCTATTGCCAACATTCCTTTCACAGCAGTTGTTGATACAGGAGCAAACATCAATGTCATGTCACCATGTCTCTTCAGACAGGTGTCTTCTGTTTCAAAAGTTTTATCATTGCCGATTCAGGGCTGCTCCATATCGGGAGCGATTGGTCAATTGAAACAGAGAGTTAGTTTGCAGACACAGCCTCAACTGCAGATAGAATCTCTTGCGTACTGGAAATTTCCTTGTGTGAACTGTTAATAATAAGTATTGTGTTGAACAGCGCACTGACTACATGGTAACGGCTATTACATGTAAACTTTAAGTATTAAATGCTATGTATGGAAAAATTGTTTATAGTGATGGACATGAACTGATATTTCTTCAACAAGCTGAAGCAGGAAACTGGGGTTGCACCAAGAATTTCAATTTAATTTTAAGTTAGTATTAAAAAAAAAAGTGCTTGCGAGGTGATTGCCCGGAGCTATATAAATATGTAAAGGTGAGAAATGGAGAAGGATGCGTAAATAAGCACTTCTCTCAAGGTACAAGAATATTTATAGATTTATTTTTAGTAATGTAAGTACTTGAAGTTCTGTAGTAAAAGCCCAAATTACCTGCTTAAAAAAAAGGGTACATGTTCAAACAGTCCAGACAGTGGACAGGAGTAGAAGAAATAGCTTAAAGTTCAGTTAAAGCGTGCTGTTAAATGGAATAACAAGTGGTAACCCGCATGTGTTCACGCAAGGAGACAATAAGCTGTAGTAAACTAAGTTAGGTGAAATACAGTACAAATGGAGGCAAACCATGAAGCATCAATAATGTAGCGTAAGTACTCCACGAGGCCATTAATTGCTATGAAAGTATACTATTTCCCTGTGATCTGAGCCCAATGTAAAGAGTATATGAGGAATGTTAGCTGACGAATTGATTTCAGTAGAATAAAGGTACTAAATAACCACACAGCAAGCCCCCTGTATCATAAATAAGTCCAAGTAAAGATCTTCAGAAGATTTGTAGTGTAATCTAGCGACCATTCAATACCCTAATTGAAGGCTAATCTAAAGAACAAGCAATGCAGTGATATTTAAACTAAATATTAACCATAACCTGAGTAAGACGTAGAAGTAGCAAAGTATGCTGTAATGAAAGAGGTTGAAATTTATATATGTGCCTATGTTTATTAAGATAATTTTATTTACATGCAGATTTTATTGCAAAAATGTCTCCTAAGACACTCCTCTTATGAAATCCATTTTCCTTGTGCCCGTTCCTTTTGATCCTGGTTCATTAACCCAGACCAAGGGTCGACTTGTAAAAGGCACGTGTGCTTCGAAGCAAAGCAGTGCTTATGAGAAATGAGACACGTAGCGTGATGAACTTCGCTAGCTTTGGTAATGTTTGTTATGGACCGGCTGCGTAAACCCAGTGAACTGTCGGTAATTCCATTCATGCAAAAAAAAAAAGAAAAATAGTAGACATGCGTTACCCTATTTTTTTTTTAACAGAGAACGATTGCTGAGTACATGAAGCGAAGAGGGAGACCTATTGTTATCCAGTCTGCCCTCAAATATAAAAACAAATTTGGCAAGCAAAAAAAAAAAAGATTCAGCGTTAAATGCATACTCGTTAAGTAGTAGATATGCTGCGTGGCAGTAGAAAATGATCTTGGGTGCACTAAAGAATAAATGCAACGAGTGTTGCGAAACCTGTAGTTTTCATAATGAGGAGATGAGCACTTAAAAGAAAGTTTGAAAGAATATTTTTAGGTTCACTAGTGAAAGCAAATCTTGAGATATAAAGAGTCCATTCATAAAGCAGTTGTTCACTGGACTTAACAAAAGGAGTGACCATTAATTGTAAATATTAGCTCGTAAGTGATATTTTGTAAATAGTAGAATATAAGTCTTTCTATACCAGTGGAGGAAACGTGCAAAATTGATTGTTTTGTAAATGAACTCCATCGGCGAAGGAACTAAGCACGAATGCTGTGTGAAGATGCACACTAAAGTGCGACGTGCATAATAAAAATAACTGTTCACTGTATACTAGTGGTAGTGTTGTACTGCAAGTGTAAAAAAGAAGTCAAGGCTACGACAACAGGTGCAACGCAAAGTTCAGTGTTGTTCTAAGTGCAGCGACAGCTAAAACATTCGTCGTCACTTACCTGTGAGCCTCATGGGAGGCAGTTGACAGAGAAGTATGGAGGCAGCTTCAGTGTCTGGCTCCTCCGATGGAAAACGCGCGCGAGGTGTTTGTATCGATGCACTCGTGTGATACGAAGTTCACAAAAAAAAGGAGCACTCGACGACCACCAGCTCTGTTACAGCCTGAGCGCGAACGGATACTAAGTATTGGAGCTCACGCAACACTGTGCAGCCGCTGTGAGTGGCTGACGTGTGGGTGACGAAACAATCCAAACTTTAAACTGCTAACCGCCATGACTTCCATCGTACATACTGGAGGAAAGACATTTGTACACTTGTGTGACTACATCTTCATATGTAAATTAAGCGATTTTCTTGAGTTGAAGTTAAGATGAGTGAGAAGTAGATTGTTAGATTACTCAGACCTTAAAGCCATTAATACCGGCACTCCTGAACACTGCTAAAATGAATTATAATCCTGTCTCTTGATGGACAAAGAAAATGAATGTGCACTATAGGAAGACCCTAAACTCCAGACCAGTCCCGATCCTTAACAAATGTATCCAGTAGCTTGTAAGTCATACTAATAATTTTCCACTTCTTCTGTTTCATATTGTAAATAAAAACCCGGGAAGCCACTTGAATTCCTGGCACCACAGTGGAAAGGACAGATGTACTGCATGATGAACGCCGTAGACAGCTAACACAGAAAGTGAAAGCATCACGAAGTGTAGTGCTACGTTATTAAACTGTAATTGAACCACAAGGAGTCAACAGATGCTCGAACATTGTCCACTCTAGTTTAGTGAAAATAAGCACTCACTGTACTTATGTATTAGTTGTTAAGCTCAAGAGAAAGTAATTCCTGAATTCTATCCCCTGAAGTGCGAAATGAACGTTCACTTATTGTTATAAGCAAATATGGGCCAAACTTAAAAATGCACATAAATGTTAGTCTTGGTATTATGGAATGAAGTGACTGATGAACAAAGAATGAAAAACTTTATTTTGAAAAATGATAAATATCTGATATATGTTTATAAATGTGATTTCAATTTATGTACTTTGTACGCCAGTAACGTTATGTAAATGTCACACCAAAAATCACGAATATCTCATGAGGACATGAGAATCGAGGTAATCCTTCGGCATTCCCTCTCTCCTCATGGGAGGCAATGTGATATTCGCTATTTTTGACTTAATTAAAACAGCAAATACGAGTAGTTAATACTTTCAGCCAGAAGGCAAATACTTGTTCGTAAATAATGATTAATGTATAATGAGGCGTCGTATAGCGACGGTGGAATTTTCTAATGATGTAATTTGTCGTCTTTGGGCGGCAATAAAGACAGAAAAATATACGATCCTTCACTATTTTGTTCGAGGGAGAACAAATGAAGCCTTGAGCGCTAAGAAGACTTGTACTGTTTTTCTGAAGTAAGACGGACGCAGATTTGTGGCAGTCTGATCTCATTTTTACTAAATGTATAAAAACGTGTATGTCTGAGTTGAGTGAAGTGTAAAGAACTGTTATAACTTACCGTGACGACGCACGAGCGACTCAAAGAAGACAATGGCTATATAAAAGAGCGCTAAATGGACATGATACGGACATAAAAATCTACCGTCATTGTTGTATTAAGCTTAAGGTACGATATATGTTTTAGTTATAATAAATATTTGTTCTGGGAATACTGAATCATTTAGCAGTGCTCATTCCTATTATCTCCTCAGTATTATTTTCATTTTAATTATGCATTTTGCTAATATTACAGACTCCAAGATCAGCAGTCCAATGTGCGTGTTACATTGATAAAAAGAAAACTGTTTTATCGTCTTCTTGCATCAGCTTTAATATTGAATTTCTCTTTTGTGTGATGTTACAGTTGTTTTTATGCCCTTAAGAACTTTCTGGTCCATTAGGAAATTGTTTTGTCATAACAATAACTTCACAACCGGGTATGATCGTATCTACGATCATGAAGTAATTAGAAAGACGATAACGCAATTTCTTATTCAACAGCACGCTAGTTGAGACTGCCTCAAGCCACGCGAAACTGCAAGTAAAAAACTATTCACATCTCATAATGCAATATTTTATGACAATGGTCAATCCATGATTCTTACGCCAATTGTGATTGATAAAACAGTTAGTTAAATCTCAATTTCCAACTTTCCATTGAATAGCAACATCACTTCTATTTTGTAACATCACAAAAGGTATGAATACTGTGAGTGGGAAACTAATAATGTATTTATTTATGCTGGTGTTGGCCAGGTGTAAATCCTTGCCAAATCCGCAAAAACAGCTGTTCAATGATAGAAATTTGTCTTACACACCCAGAGATAGAGGGTTTACAATTTTTATTTGTACATATGACTTACTGCGCATGAAGTAAGCCACACTCCCTATAAAAATTCTTTGCAACAGGAGTCTGATGAAAAGTGTCAAAGCTTTTCATGTTTTTAACTGCTTTTAAAATCAGTCATTACTTTATGGCAATATATGAAGTGTGATGGAGGTGAATTATTGTGTCATTAAGCATCGATAAAGGGCTATGATTCATCTCTTTGCAAACTTGGTGCACATTGTGCATGAAAGGAATTCTTCTGATGGGTTCCTAGCTGGGAAGCCCGGCGACCAGGTGGACACAGGTAGTGCGCCCACGGGCGAGCGGCACGTGCCCTTAGCGCTAGGATTTCACCCGGAACAAGTCCCGCCCATTCACCCCCCTCCACGCCTATCTGTAGTGTAAGGCCCTCCCCTAAACAGCCGCCAGTTCCGCAAACTGGAAGCTACAGCGAAGTTGTTATCGTGACTGTTCAACACATGTTACACTGTGATGAAATTCAGTAATGATAAGAAATTTAAGTTTTTCTGGATAGTAATATAACATGAATTTGAATTATTAAAGAAATAAAGATATTTATAGAGAATTGAAAGCATCGCCAGCAATAGAAAACAAAAAATAACGTGATGTTATTTAAAGGCAATAAGGACAAATTTTCATTAACTAATTCACTTATTATAATACGTTTATTTGAGGGAAACAGCAGAGCAAACATACAATGCGAAAACAATGGTCTTGAATCTGTCATGTCGGTAGTAAAGCCACGGGTGCAGTCGACTAACTCTGTTGTCTAACATCAACGTTATATAGAAATAAGTGAAAGTCGTTTTGTTTATGTAGGCCCTCATAGTAACTCACGAAAATTAAAGAATATAAGAATGCCATAAAGTAGAAATGCCTAATGAAAGAAGTAAGATATTTGCTTATATGACATATTTCGTTAGTATTTGCATGGGTAATGGGTGAATTTTAACTTGTAAAATCTTCCAATGCCATACCTGCGCATTATAAACGAGGTTATAAAGAATTGTGGCTGTTTCTGTGTGATTAATGTACTATACGCTGTTGCAAACGTCTCAGGAAAATAATCTGTCGTTATTCTTTGTCCTGTCTATTTTTAACCAAAAGATTTATTAATTTCATAAATGCCATTCAAACCATTTTTTAAAAATGATAATGATGATGTGTATGTTTGTCACAGAGCAGTTATGGAGGAAATAAATGCTGCAGTGTTTGACGGCTTTAAAACGTTCTTCATGCTGTGCAGCTCTTCTTCCACCCCTAAAACTTTTCAGGAAAACTATTCAGTGAATAACATGCGAAAACACACTGGATCGATCTAGAAGAACAAAGTAATTTTGATGCCCTCTGGAATTATAGTGAACACTGGTGCCTGTTTCGCGTATACTGTCTGAGTTCTGAAACTCGAGTGTCAAATATACCGTGGTTCCTATTTCTCCTAGCAAATTATTCTTTGAGGGTAGGTTTCTCCTGTTTTCCCTTTGGGTGCTTTTTCTCACACAGAAGTATGTTTCTTCATAGGCTATTCATCTGAATACTGAGTTCTCGCATTTAAAGAATTCAGTGCTAAATTGTTTTCTCTTATGTTTGCTGTGGAAGTACCTGGCACAGCTGAGGCCAACTGTACACTTTTTTTGTAACGCGTCTTGTAACTATGTGGCAAAATTTAAGACCTAGCAAGATATTAATGTAACATTCACGCCGAGCGAGTGCAGCTGAACGCGGTAAACCACGTGGGTCAACTGAAACGATGCCCAGGCGCCGAACAAAGACCGGGAAGACCGGGGGTGAGTGGGCGGGACTTGTTCCGGGTGAAATCCTGGCGCTAACGATTCCTGCGAGCGGCGGTCGCGCGCCCATGTCGGCACGCTTCACAGAGGGCAGGCCCCCAGAGGATTAGCGGCAGGCGAAGACGCTGCATACATCAACACGCTGCCAAGGGAAGCCGTGGACATTCGCTCGTGTGCCAGAAGCGGCGGAAACTAAAAACAAAGCGAAAAACAGTTTTGTCACGACTCTAGGTAACGCGGGCAGAGCGGCGAGTAGAATAGCAACAGCACGACTGGGATGTCCCAGAATCTCAAGTGGCCCGGGGAATTTTGGCCGTTTCCCGCGAGCAGAACACCTGGGAACGTAGCGGCAATACTCAAAGGGAGAAGTCTCGGCTTATTTTTATACTCTGTCTCACACAGGGTATGGTTCTCTTTTCCTCGCGGAATGCTACGGCAAGGAGGGAGGAAATTTTGAAAGGGACTTCTTCATTGGCAAGAATCTAATGTTCGCTTTGAAAAATAGTACGAGCTACGTAATTTGCGGAAGGGCAGAGACAAGACGCCGGTGGGGAGCGGCTCTCTCTCTTTCCAGGAGCGAGAAAAGCACTGGTATTGGGCTTTCCGAATACTGCCCCTGAGGAGGCAGGAGTTCACTCTTGACTGCTTCCGATAAGTATCAAAGATTCTCTTATCGCTTGTCATGAGACAATGCACTTTGCATTCGTCGCAAACAGCGTGGAGAGCAAAGTTTGTTAGATCCAAGTAGGCGAGCTTCTCTCAAAAAGAGAATTGAAGTTTTCGAAATGTGGTGCTACAAAAGAACGCTGATGATTAGTTGGATAGATCACATGAATTATGAGCACTGAATTGATTTTGGAGAAGAGGATTTTGTGGCACAACTTGACTAGAAGAAGAGATTGGTTGGTAGGACATGTTATGAGGCATCAAGGAATCACCAATTTAGTATTGGAGGGCAGAGTGGAGGGTAAAAATAGTAGAGGGAGACCAAGAGATGAATATGCTAAGCAGTTTCAGATGGATGTAGGTTGCAGCAGGTATTGGGAGATGAAGAAGCTTGCACAGGATTGAGTAGCATGGAGAGCTGCATCAAACCAGTCTCTGGACTGGAGACCACAACAACAACATCATCATCTGCAGAATTTCAGAGTACTCCAGTCAACACTGTCAACAGCTTTCACTAAGTCTACAAACGCTGTAAAAGTAGCTTTCTTTGTCTTTTCTTAACCTTTTATCTATGAGGCGTCGTAGGGTTATTATTGCCTCACGTGTAACTACATATCTCCGAAATCCAAACTGATCTTCCCCGAGATCTGCTTCTACCAGTTTGCCATTCTCCCGATAAAATTCTCGTTAGTATTTTACAACCATGTCTTATTAGAATGATAGCTCGGTAAGATCCGCACCTGTCAGCACCTGCTTTCTTTGGAATTGGAATTAATATATTCTTCTTGAAGTGTGAAGGTATTTCGCCTTTCTCACACATCTTGCACACCAGATGGGAGAGTTTTGTTGTGGCTGGCTCTCCCAAGGCTGTCAGTAGTTCTGACGAAATTCCGTCTACGCCCGGGGCCTTTCTTCGAGTCAGGTCTTTCAGTTCTCTGGGATACAATGAGTGAAACATGTGAATACACAAGAGAAGTTCTCGGGTTTTACGTGGTTAGCACATGAACGTCAAATTTCATTAATAACTCGAAAATGAAAGCTTTTCCGCCTATGTTTATGTGAACATTTTTTCTTTGCTTGGTGCAAGAAAACTGTCCCCAAAATTTGTACGAATACTTTTAAATACCCTGTGTAGAACACATTTTTCAGAACAGTTTCCGATGTTAGGAATCGATCATGTAGATTCTAATATCTTTAAAAGAAGTAGATTAACTTTTCATTATCTTGATGAGTTCCGTATTTTGCTGGGTAAGGGGGCAGTTCGTTTTCTGCATCGTTGGTACGCCACTCAACTCTCCCGTGGCTCGCTGAACGTTGAATTACTTTGCCTGGCCTCTTGAAAGGATAAAATGCCTTGGCTACGTGTTTTGAAAATAAGGATCGCCTGATCCATTGACATTGCAAAGACTGCGTCACAAAAGCGGAAGTTTTGTCTACAGCTTTCCCGTATCTACTAAATGGGATCGGAGATATGTGCAGACGCTTCGCTCCCCCCAGCTGCAGTAAAGTGTTGGCCAGTGGTACGAGAATCCAGTCGGATCGCGTCGCCGAAAACTGGATTAAAGAGCAGCAGCGGTGCGAACTGCTTTACGTAATTCTGCGATCTGAAGAAGGCGGCGGGCCTGATAAAGTGTTTTGCGCTCCGAGCCGACGGCACCATTTGTTACCCGAGTCGCTAAGGCGGAAGGACAGCTACAGGCGTATCCCTTTCTCCTGCAGAATACCCGTATTACGTCTTCCACGTGGACAAGAAAAATTCCATCGTGCACAACTGAATGGCTGTTTTGTTTCTAACCTGACATAATTCGCTTATCCATGCTAGCTATCATCAGTGGTATATAAAATGACCGAAATTATTTAACTGTACGTACACTCATAAAAAACGTTTGCATCTCCTCGGTAAGGAGAGTTCCGGAACCTATACAGAAAATTGGAATAGAGATCAACGTAAACGTAATTTCCGGCCTTTTTCTTGCTCATGAAAACCACACACTGCATGTTGCACCACCATACAGCGAGACCTTCAGAGGTGGCGGTTCAAAAATGTTCAAATGTGTGTGTGAATTCCTAGGGGACCAAACTGTTGAGCTCATCGGTCCCTAGACTAACACACTACTTAATCTAACTTAAACTAGCTTACGCTAACGACAACCCACACACCCATGCCCGAGGGAGGACTCGAACCTCGGGCGGGAACGACTGTGCAATCCGTGATATGGCGCCTCAAATCGCGCAGTCACTCTGGGAGACTAGGTGGTGGTCCAGATTGCTGTACACACAGGTACATCTAATATCCAGTAGCACATCCTCTTGCATTGATGCATGACTGTATTCGCCGCAGCACAAGTTCATCATGGCACTGTTGGTCCAGATCGGCCCACTCCTCAACGGCAATTCGACGTAGATCCCTCAGAGTGATTGGTGGGTCACGTCGTCCATAAACAGCCCTTTTAAATCTGTCCCAGGCATGTTCGATAGGGTTCATGTCTGGAGAACATGCTGGCCCCTCTAGGCGAGCGATGTTGTTATCCCGAAGGAAATCATTTACAAGATGTGCACGATGGGGGCGCGGATTGTTGTCCATGAAGACGAATGCCTCGCCAATATGCTGCCGATATGGTTGCACTATCGGTCGGAGGATGGCATTTACGTATCGTACAGCCGTTACGGCGCCTTCCGTGACCACCAGTGACGTACGTCGGCCCCATATAATGCCACCCCAGAACAGTAGGGAACCTCCACCTTGCTGCACTCGCTGGACAGTGTGTCTAAGGCATTCAGCCTGACCGAGTTGCCTCCAAACACGTCTCCGACGATTGTCTGGTTAAAGTCATATGCGACACTCATCGGTGAAGAGAACGTGATGCCCGTCCTGAGCTGTCTATTCGTCATGTTGTTGGGCCGATCTGTACCACACTGCATAGTGTCGTGGTTTCAAAGATGGACATCGTCATGGACGTCGGTAGTGAAGCTGCTCATCATGTAGCCTATTACGCACAGTTTGAGTCATAACACGACGTCCTGTGGCTGCACGAAAAGCATTATTCAACACTGTAGCGTTGCTGACAGGGTTCCTCCGTGTCATAATCCTTAGGTATCGGTCATCCACTGCAGTAGTAGCCCTCGGGCGGCCTGAATGAGGCATGTCATCGACAGTTCCTGTCTCTCTGTATCCCCTCCATGTCGCTTTGGTTCACTCCGAGACGTCTGGACACTTTCCTTGTTGAGAGCCCTTCCTGGCACAAAGTAACAATGCGGACGCGATCGAACCGCAGTATTGACCTTCTAGGCATGGTTGAACTACAGACAACACGAGCCTTTTACCTCCTTCCTGGTGGAATGACTGGAACTAATAGGTTGTCGGACCCCCTCAGTCTAAAAGGCGCTGCTCATGCATGGTTGTTTAGATCTTTGGGCGGGTTTAGTGACATATCTGGTCAGAGGGACTGTGTCTGTGATACAATATCCACAGTCAACGCCTGTGTTCAGCAGTTCTGAGAAATGGGGTGATGTAAAATTTTGTTTGATGTGTGTATTCTGTTAGGAGGTGTGTAGCGTTTCCCGGTGTTGTGTTGGCAGAAGAGCCAACACCGTGTAACTAGTGGGGGCCGAAATGCACGCGTTTTAGCTCACGCAGGCTGGCGTGAGGAAGGAAGGACTCTACTGACGTGAGGTATGGAACACGACAAGGAATTAGAATTCAGAAAGCGGACGTAATTACTGTGATACTTAACTTTAATGCATTAATGATGAACGTTGCTCTTGAGGGTACATGATTCACAATATTTTAAAGCCCATCTTTAATGGACATATTTTTCTTGTTGTGGTCCATAATATAACCTTTGAAAATTGCCCAGCAACAACAGCACCAATACGTGTATCACTGTCAGAGGTAGCAGAACGATTTTCTCTTGTAACTTTTTATTTGGTCATTTGCAGACCAGTGTCCTTTACCTCAAATTCCTACATTTTCCTTTATCCATCATCACACAGTCATCCTATATTCTCCACTGACGATGGGCTCTATGCGGTTACTTCATGCAGCGTTGCTTGTCTGTGAGCACTGACAACTCTGCACAAACGCCGTTGCTCTCGGTCGTTAAGTGAATGCCGTCGGCCACCGCGTTGTCCGTGGTGAGAGGTGATGCCTGGACTCTGTTATCCTCGGCGCACTCTTGACACTGTGAGCCACGAAATATTAAATTCCCTAACGATTTTCGAAATGGAATATCCTGTGCGTCTATCTCCAACTACTGTTCCGCGTTAAAAGTCTGTTAATTCGCTTCGTGCGGCCACAATCACGTCCGGTCAGGTCAGAAACCTTTCCACGTGGATTACCTGAGTACAAATGACGGCTGCGACAGTGTTCTGCCCTTTTATACGTCCTTTATTCGATGCTACCGCCATCTATATATGTGTCTATCATTATCACATAACGTTCCTCGCCTCAGTGTATTGTTTCATTGCTACGCTTCGCCTGCATAAGCGTGGAACCGAGTATATTGCCTCGACATTAAGATTTTCTTACACGTCACTATCATTTCTCTATAGGGTGATTCCATGATGCCGTCACAAATTTCAGGGATGATGGAGAATGCCAAATGCATCAATCTGAAATAAGTACCCTAGTGCATAAACGACCGTATCGAAAGGTCTAAGTTCCGTTTGAGGCTGGCGCAGCGCTAAAACTAAGGGCCCAAACTTCCAAACCCTCATTGTGAAGTACAGAATTCGCTCTGAATCCTACAGAACTCCCTTTGATAATCTCCACTGTTGATGAACTAGAAACTGCGCATCTGATTTTATGTCAGAGAGAATGAAAATCCTAAGTCTTCTACTTCTACTACTACTCCATCCAAACAGGCCTCGGAAGACCCAATGGTATCGACCGACCGCTGCGTCATCCTCAACCGATAGGCGTCACTGAATGCGGACGTGGAGAGGCACGTGGTCAGCACACCGCTCTCTCGCCCGTTGTCAGTTTCCCTGACCGGAGCCGCTACTTCTCAGTCAGTTAGCTCCTCAGCTGGCCACACGAGGGCTGAGTGCACCCCACTCGCCAACAGCGCTTGCCAGACCTGGACAGTCAACCAGCGAAGTGCTAGACAAGCCCAACACCTCGTAACTTCGGCGATCTGACTGGAAACTATGTTACCATAGTGGCAAGGCCGTTGGAAATACTAATTCTGTGATACAGTAATTATGAACTCCATTTACGTGCACAAGTTTCACTAGCTGCTACATTTTCAACAGTTGTTGAAAATGGCATCTCCCAAAGTCAATGCAGGCATGGTACCATCACAGAAAATTGTGTTGTACCCGTCGTAAGACACTTGGTGTCATTTGAAGACTGTCGCAGGCAGCGAGAATTGTTGCCTTGAATCTGGACAGGCGTATTGTATACAGGACGTTTCACATGGCTGAACAAGAATAAATTGTGGTGAGGTGAAGTGAACGTACTGGCCACGAAACAGGACCTCCTTCGCCTATTCACATTTCACGAAATGTCTGATCCAGATGTTCACGAAGCCACAGTGCAAAGTGGGACCGAACTCCGTCATACTGGAACGACATCTGTCGACGAATATCAAGTGGGATATGTTCCAGGAATCTGGATAGTGTGTCTCTGATGAACAGTGGGTACATTAGTGCATCAAAACGATTCTCGCTTATAACTTTCGAGTCGGTCGATTCTGGACCAGGACCCCTTACCTTAAAGTGATCCATTTACTGTTCTCCATCATCCACGGAAGTTCGTAATATCGTCACGACATCAACCTGTGCATTACACAGTACATAATGACAGCCTCTGTAAATCAATCATTAGCGTTGCTGTCTTTGGTGTGCAAGGCCCTAGGTTGGATTCCCGAAGCCTCCTCGGATTTTTCTGAACGGGATATATTCGGCCTTAAGAGGCCTAATGAAGAACTGCTTGAATAAAAAGGCAGTCGCACTGTAAGGGGTTGGTAACGTGCTGATCACATGTCCGACGATCATACATCGCTTCTCGTACTGCCTTGTAGGCACCAGGTAACCAGTCAGAATAGCGCTAAGGCCTAATCCGCAAGCAGTGTTTACGCTTACCTTTGTTTCATACATAACCCTCCCCGTTCCCAGTTCAAAACTTGGCCTTACTAACATGCTGAAGATCGGCTGAAGGATAATGGGAGTGGCACTGCTGTGAAAATTTAGAGAACCGATGATGTAGGCTGACCACCAGCCTACTTTTCACGTAAGGAGCACGAAGATAAGATACGAGAAATTAGAGAGCATTGTGAGGCATATAGACGGTCGTTTTTCCCTCGCTGTATTTGCAATTGGAACAGAAAAGGAAATGACTAGTAGCGGTACAGGATACCGTCCACCACACACCATGTGGTGGCTTGTATATGGATGTAGAGTGGAATAAATAATGGTTTCATCCAGCGAGTGCACCAGTGTATCGGTGTCCAGGTACAGGAGAGTCAAAGTCAATGTTGTGTTATGTAATTAATGACGTTGTGTTTCAGTGAACGGCACACTGTGGTACATGTTTGAATAGGTCTGTAGGAGAGGAAATGAATTACCGAATAAAAAATACAGGGTGCCTTTTAAAGAAGTCATACCGCTGTTCAAATTTTTGTAAAAAACAAAGCTGGAGCGAAGGAAATTGTGCTGATTCATGTCCCCCTGACGACTAAAGAACATTTGCTTGAAATATTTTGTAATTTGCATCTGGACAAACAGTTATTTAGGGTGGTCAAGATAAATGGGTTACCCTGTATAATTGCGAAAGTGTTGCCGGAGCAGGAACTCTCGGTTATGTCCCATAAGCGCTCGATGGGATTCATGGCAGGCGATCGGGGTGGCCAAATCATTCCTCAACTGTCAATAATGTTCTTCAGACTGATCATGAACAACTGTGGCCTGGTGACATGGCGCATCGTCATCCATAAAAATTCTGTCGTTGTTTGGAAACATGAAGGCCACCAATGGCTGCAAATGGTCTCCAAGTAGCTGAAACTAGCCGTTTCCAGTCAATGATCCTTGTAGAGACAACCCACGCCATTATGGAACCACTACCAGCTTGCACAGTGCCTCGTTGACATGTTGGATGCACGGCTTCGTGAGGTCTGCACTACTCTCGAACGACACCGTCAGCTCTCACCAACTGGAATCGGAATTTACCTGACCAGGACTCTGACTTCCAGTCGTCTAGCGTCATACTGATATCAAAATTAAATCAATACCATTAGCTGCTGATAGGCGTTGATATACATCAACGGGGACAGTTGGAAATGTGTCCACGACCGGGACTCGAATCCAGGATCTCCTGCTTACATGGCAGATGCTCTATCCATCTGAGTAACCGAGGGCACAGAGGATAGTACGACTGCAGAGACTTATCGCCGGCACGCTCCCCGTGAGACCCTCGTAACTTATAGTCCACACACTACATTCGTAGTGCCCCTGCCATTATATCCATTACACGCGGCAGACAATCCACGGAGTCCCGTAAGAGTTCAGGCAATTCGTGTGCATCCGCACTGAAGAAGGTTAGCGTTAACGATATGAAGATGGCATCTGTTCTTTCGGACATGTCCGAAAGAAGAGATGCCGTCTTCATATCGTACCGAAATGGTCGCGAGCCCAGCACAGGCGCTGCAGGCGATGTCGTGGTGTTAGCAAGGGCAGCCCCGTCGGTCTTCTGTTGTCATAGCCCATTAACGTCAAATTCTGACGCGTTTTCCTAACGGATACGTTCGTCGTACGTTCTACATTGATTGGTGCGGTGGTATCATGCAGTGCTGCTTGTCTGTTAGTACTGACAACTGTACGTGAACGCCCTACTCTCGGTCGTTAAGTGAAGTGCGTCGGCCACTTCGCTGTCCACTCTGAGACGTAATGCTCGAAATGCGGTATTCTCGGCACAGTGTTTATACCACGGGTTCTCGCATATTGAATACCCTATAAATTTGCGAAATGGAATGTCCCATCCTTCTAGCTCGAACTACCATTCCGCGTTCAGCGTCTGTTTATTCCGGTCGTGCGACCGTAACCACGCCGGGAATCTTTTCAGATGAATCACCTGAGTGCAAAGGACAACTCCGCCAGCGCACTCCCCTTTTATAACTTGTGTACGTGATACTGTCGTCATCCGTAAATGTACGTATCGCTGTCTCATTACCTTCGTCGCTTCAGTTTATAAACAAAAACTTCAATAACCGTGAACATGTCGAGGCAAGAAGGAAAGTACCGTGTTCAGTCAATAACGACATAGGTGCCGGCCGTTGTGGCCGAGCGGTTCTAGGCGCTTCAGCCCGGAACCGCGCTGCTACTACGGTCGTAGGTTCGAATCCTGCCTCGGGCTTGGATGTATGTGATGTCCTTAGGTTAGTTAGGTTTAAGTAGTTCTACATTCTAGGGGACTGATGACCTCAGACGTTAAGTCCTATAGTGCTTACAACCATTTGAAGGACATAGGTATATGGGGGTAGTTTGTGTTGTTGTCCCGGATGATGATTACACGAACATTTTGTCAGGATTTGTAAGCGGTCGGTCCTCGAGGTACGGCAATACGCGAACACCGAAAAGTAAGTTTAAACAGTTTTATTAACAAAGGCTGATTATAAAACACGGACGCTACACATTCCCATCACCACTGTGTTTGGCATCCTAATTACGGTCCCATCGAAAGGCTCCGTGGTGAGCTAAGAAAAGAGACGTATTCGTTCCGGAGGCCACGCCAGTTAAAACGGCGCGCTGCGGACGGCGGCCGGTTGCTCACTCCCTGCATCGCACTGCGGCCGGACGCACATCTACTGACCGAGCAAATGGTCAGCGTTCCAGATAGGCCGGCTGGAGATCGCGTGTTACGTACCGTACAACTGCGTGCAACCCCTAGACCCTCACATAGGCTTATAAAAGTTGCATTACAAAGAGTACAATACAAAATCGCATTAGTTCAGAACTTATGAGAAAAATTATCATTCTCATTAATTCGTAAATTGCTCAGGTCGTTCTTACTTGACATTGCTCCTATTCAGCAGCACATTCTCAACAACGTGTGAAATTCAAAACTCGAAACAGGAAAGTGCAAAAGTGTTCAAAAATGGCCCTGAGCACTATGGGACTTAACTTCTGATGTCATCAGTCCCCTAGAACTCAGAACTACTTAGACCTAACTAACCTAAGGACATCACACACATCCATGCCCGAGGCAGGATTCTAACATGCGACCGTAGCGGTCGCCCGGTTCCAGACTGTAGCGCCTAGAACCGCTCATCAGAAAGGGCACACTTATATTTACATACTGGTATCGTAACATCGAATTTCATAGAACGTACTTTAGTTAAACTACTAAGAAGGTGTCAGAACCTACTAGGCAACGGAAAGGTTTGTAAGCCCTTCGCCACCATTGGGTGGCTTGCGGAGTATAAATGTAGATGTGGAAGAAAAGGTACTGTATTTCAGTGCGATGCAAACCATCTAGACATCAGCTGTTAATTTACAATGTCTCACATCTATTCATTACGTTGCATTAACCACGAATAATACCCAGCTGCATCTTGTGCCTGTGGTGTAGGGGTAGCATCTTTGATTCATAATTAAAAACGTCTTCGGTCCCTTGCTCGATCCCCGCCACTGCGTAAATTTTGATAAATAATCAGCATTGGCGGCCGAAGACTTCCGGCATAAGAAGTCAGCCTCATTCTGCCAACGGCCTTGTCAAAGAGGGCGAAGGAGCGGATAGAGGTTCAGGGCACTCTCTTGTCCTAGGGGTGGGAAATTGCCCCTAAAGGCGCAAGAATCAGCAATGATCAACGACATGAGGATGCAGAAGGCAATGGAAACCACTGCATTAAAGACACGTAACGTGTATCCACAGGACATGTGGCCTGTAATTGAAGAAGTGTCATGATGATCTCTCCATTGGCAAAAGATTCCGAAATAGTCCCCCATTCGGATCTCCGTAAGCGGACTGCCAAGGGGGAGGTTACCATGAGAAAAAGATTGAATAATCAACGAAAGGATTACGTTCTACGAGTCGGGGCGTGGAATGTCAGAAGCTTGAACGTGGTAGGGAAACTAGAAAATCTGAAAAGGGAAATGCAAAGGCTCAATCTAGATATAGTAGGGGTCAGTGAAGTGAAGTGGAAGGAAGACAAGGATTTCTGGTCAGATGAGTATCGGGTAATACCAACAGCAGCAGAAAATGGTATAACAGGTGTAGGATTCGTTATGAATAGGAAGGTAGGGCAGAGGGTGTGTTACTGTGAACAGTTCAGTGACCGGGTTGTTCTAATCAGAATCGACAGCAGACCAACACCGACAACGATAGTTCAGGTATACATGCCGACGTCGTAAGCTGAAGATGAACAGACAGAGAAAGTGTATGAGGATATTGAAAGGGTAATGCAGTATCTAAAGGGGGACGAAAATCTAATAGTCATGTGCGACTGGAATGCAGTTGTAGGGGAAGGAGTAGAAGAAAAGGTTACAGGAGAATATGGGCTTGGGACAAGGAATGAAAGACGAGAAAGACTAATTGAGTTCTGTAACAAGTTTCAGCTAGTAATAGCGAATACCCTGTTCAAGAATCACAAGAGGAGGAGGTATACTTGGAAAAGGCCGGGAGATATGGGAAGATTTCAATTAGATTACATCATGGTCAGACAGAGATTCCGAAATCAGATACTGGATTGTAAGGCGTACCCAGGAGCAAATACAGACTCAGATCACAATATAGTAGTGATGAAGAGTAGGCTGAAGTTCAAGACATTAGTCAGGAAGAATCAATACGCAAAGAAGTGGGATACGGAAGTACTAAGGAATGACGAGATACGTTTGAAGTTCTCTAAAGCTATAGATACAGCAATAAGGAATATCGCAGTAGGCAGTACAGTTGAAGAGGAATGGACATCTCTAAAAAGGGCCATCACAGAATTTGGGAAGGAAAACATAGGTACAAAGAAGGTAGCTGCGAAGAAACCATGGGTAACATAAGAAATACTTCAGTTGATTGATGAAAGGAGGAAGTACAAACATGTTCCGGGAAAATCAGGAATATAGAAATACAAGTCGCTGAGAAATGAAATAAATAGGAAGCGCAGGGAAGCTAAAACGAAATGGCTGCAGGAAAAATGTGAAGACATCGAAAAAGAAATGATTGTCGGAAGGACAAACTCAGCATACAGGAAAGTCAAAACAACCTTTGGTGACATTAAAAGCAACGGTGTTAACATTAAGAGTGCAACGGGAATTCCACTGTTAAATGCAGAGGAGAGAGCAGATAGGTGGAAAGAATACATTGAAAGTCTCTATGAGGGTGAAGATTTGTCTGATGTGATAGAAGAAGAAACAGGAGTCGATTTAGAAGAAATAGGGGATCCAGTATTAGAATCGGAATTTGAAAGAGCTTTGGAGGACTTACGGTCAAATAAGGCAGAAGGGATAGATAACATTCCATCAGAATTTCTAAAGTCATTGGGGGAAGTCGCAACAAAACGACTATTCATGTTGGTGTGTAGAATATATGAGTCTGGCGATATACCATCTGACTTTCGGAAAAGCATCATCCACACAATTCCGAAGTCGGCAAGAGCTGACAAGTGCGAGAATTATCGCACAATCAGCTTAACAGCTCATGCATCGAAGCTGCTTCCAAGAATAATATACAGAAGAATGGAAAAGAAAGTTGAGAATGCGCTAGGTGACGATCAGTTTGGCTTTAGGAAAAGTAAAGGGACGAGAGAGGCAATTCTGACGTTACAGCTAATAATGGAAGCAAGGCTAAAGAAAAATCAAGACACTTTCATAGGATTTGTCGATCTGGAAAAAGCGTTCGACAATATAAAATGGTGCAAGCTGTTGGAGATTCTGAAAAAAGTAGGGGTAAGCTATAGGGAGAGACGGGTCATATACAATATGTACAACAACCAAGAGGGAATAATAAGAGTGGACGATCAAGAACGAAGTGCTCGTATTAAGAAGGGTGTAAGACAAGGCTGTAGCCTTTCGCCCCTACTCTTCAATCTGTACATCGAGGAAGCAATGATGGAAATAAACGAAGGTTCAGGAGTGGAATTAAAATACAAGGTGAAAGGATATCAATGATACGATTCGCTGATGACATTGCTATCCTGAGTGAAAGTGAAGAAGAATTAAATGATCTGCTGAACGGAATGAACAGTCTAATGAGTACACAGTATGGTTTGAGAGTAAATCGGAGAAAGACGAAGGTAATGAGAAGTAGTAGAAATGAGAACAGCGAGAAACTTAACATCAGGATTGATGGTCACGAAGTCAATGAAGATAAGGAATTCTGCTACCTAGGCAGTAAAATAACCAATGACGGACGGAGCAAGGAGGACATCAAAAGCAGACTCCCTATGGCAAAAAAGGCATTTCTGGCCAAGAGAAGTCTACTAATATCAAATACCGGCCTTAATTTGAGGAAGAAATTTCTGAGGATGTACGTCTGGAGTACAGCATTGTATGGTAGTGAAACATGGACTGTGGGAAAACAGGAACAGAAGAGAATCGGAGCATTTGAGATGTGGTGCTATAGACGAATGTTGAAAATTAGGTGGACTGATAAGGTAAGGAATGAGGAGGTTCTACACAGAATCGGAGAGGAAAGGAATATGTGGAAAACACTGATAAGGAGAAGGGACAGGGTTATAGGACATCTGCTAAGACATGAGGGAATGACTTCCATGGTACTAGAGGGAGCTGTAGAGGGCAAAAACTGTAGAGGAAGACGGAGATTGGAATACGTCAAGCAAATAATTGAGGACGTAGGTTGCAAGTGCGACTCTGATATGAAGAGTTTAGCACAGGAAAGGAATCCGTGGCGGGCCGCATCAAACCACTCAGTAGACTGATGATAAAAAAAAAAGTATCTTAGCATCTCTTGAAGGCTCTGTTCGTTGATACTGTATGTTATTAGCTGACATTTATTTGTAACAAATTGTATCAATACAGTTGTGTTTTGGTAGATTCTTAATGTGCCGTTATCTTAAACAGCCGTAGTGCATTTTCATAATTCGAAGGTTACATAAATTCTTTAACCAACAGTATCACGTTTCCCTCATTTTCTTACAACAGCCTACGATGGGTTTTCAAAACATTTTTAATTTGCTCGTGCTTATAAACGGCATATACACATATGGGCCTCAACTGGTATCCAATATGGCTTCTCCTGGCCCTGTGCTGAACAGAGATGGCGTCGAGTGACATAGGAGGCGTTCTTCCATCTCACCGGTCTGCGTTTAAACGCACGTTCAGAATATCAGACGTGCTAATAATATCGCTCTGCATGTTCTGAAAGACTTGCCAACGTGCTTTTTCCTATGACATTAGAATTCGCCACGCTCAACGCTGGTGTTCGAATGCACGGTCCGTGTGCCGACGGCATTAGAGGGGGAGGGGGGGGGGGGGTAGGACGTCTAATGGGCCGATTTGGAGCAGGAGGGGCAACACAGCAGATTTTAATTTCCACTGTCTATACTTTTACAAACAAATTCATAAAAATTTGTCAGAATGACCAGGAGGGATCAGGATACACACTCGTGGCAATGGAAGTTCAAAAACACAACAAAATAAACTTTTGCACAACATACAAACCATACTTATAGATGTATGAAACACTAGATTTTATTTAATTTACGAAAAAAGTGAATGACCTATTACATTTTGAACTTCGTGTTTAGAAAAAGCCCAAATTTTATTGTTAATTATCTCAATTTTTCCACAGTTTTTAAGGGAACACGGAATCGGAATTTGGGTTTAAAAATCGATTTTCGTTTTATTGACGTATTGTATTCCACCAAGTTTCCTCTTTAAAATGACGTATGGTATATAGCTCTACTAGATTTATAACTATTTTATTTTTATGGATTTATGAGATTGAGTATTGCGCTTTAGTTAGCAAGTCTCTCATGGCTGACCACAAAATTTTTGGCAGTACATTTATGTGACATGAATTCAAATATCCCGCTTTCCAGCGTCTCTTTATACACTATTTGTTCGAAAATGTTTCCTTCTGGTTTCCTCGAGTTAGTCTTTGAGTTAGTGACAGAATTGTTTGTAAACAGTGTGCTATATGAAAATTGTTGTTGTCGAGTTATTTCGTATTTAGTTCTTCCTTTTTCGCAGTGAAAATGCCTAGAGGTAGAGCAAAAGTTTTTAAAAAGCGTGCGAACTGGCAAACGAAAAGAAATGATGATTCATTAGCAAAGCAAAGCAATTCTTCATCATCACTGTTGGAAAATGTGAGTCCACTTACTACTGATTTGCCGACCGGACTTACTACAAATGAAAACAGTGCTTCTCATAAAAAACTAAGAGTTTTGGAAGAGAAATATAATTTACTTGGTAAAGAGAAAGAAGTTTTTGAAATCATTGATACGAGTATATTGTGCGAAGCTCTTGAGAGCAGTGTGTGCTGCAGAAAATGTCACGTAAACGTTTCTCTGAAAGTAGAATCCCATGTTGGCTGGCTGCCCAGTTTAATTTAATATGCATTGTTTGTAAGTACAGTTGTAAGTTTCCAAGTTCTGTTTCAGTAACTGTAAGTAGTGGATACAAGAAAACTGAACTTCATAGTGTAAATATTAGGTTAGTTTATGGATTGCGAGCAATTGGTAAGGGCAAAGCAGCTGCTCATATGCTATGTGGTGTTCTAAATCTTCCAAATGCACCTTCAAAGTTTGATGCTTACAACTATGTACTAGAATCTGCAGTTGAAGACGTAGCGAAGAAGTCAATGCAGTTAGCTGTGGAAGAAGCAGTGAAAGAAAATGCTGGCAGTCGTGACCTCACAGTAGCTTTTGATGGCACGTGGCAAAAAAGGGGTCACATTTGCAACAATGGTTTTGTAACAGCAACTAGTGTTGACACTGGCAAGGTTATTGATGTTGCAATAATGTCTAAATACTGTAGATGCATGAAAGGCTGAAAAATGAACATAGTGATGACTGTGTTGCTAATTATTATGGTAGTAGTGGTGGAATGGAGGTTTCTGGGGTGAAAAAAAATTTTCATCGCTGTTCAGAGTGGTATAATGTTCGCTATGTCAAGTATCTGGGAGATGGTGACTCTAAAGCATTCAAAGAAGTTTTGGAAAGCAAACCATATGGGAACAGAGTAAATATAAGCAAACTTGAATGTGTCGGACATGTGCAGAAGAGAATGGGTGCCAGGCTGAGAAGGTGGAAATCAGGTATGAAACGGAAAAACTTGCATGGCAAAGGAAGATTGACTGATTACATAACTGATAAAATTCATAATTTGTATGGCCTTGCGATCAGACAAAATACAGGCAATCTTGAAGAAATGAGGAAAGCTATACGGGCTTTGTATTTCCACACCGCATCCACAGATGAGCACCCAGAACGTGGTTTGTGCCCCAAAGGGGAAAAGAGCTGGTGTAAATACAATAGGGGACTAACTACTGGAGAGAAATACATTCACCACCACAGTCTACCATTTGCAAACGTCCTGACTCTTCTCTTCAGAAAATCCTATCCGTGTCCTATGGAGTTTACGTCGGGACTACATGCTGGTCACTCTAGAACACTGGTATTGTGCCGCCGAATAAAATTTTGCTCTGCGGCTGCAACATGGTCATGAGCGTTGTCGTGCTGTCGCGCGTTAGAAGAAACCTTTACCAACATCTTGTGTCGAAGGTTCTAAATTATGATCAAACATTTCGTTGATGTACTTCTCCCCTATTACATGTGTGTTATTCCTTCTGTGGATCATGACCAGTTCTGTTCCAGTGTACACTGTGATTACTTCCCACAGCGTTACAGCGTATCCTCCAAAATTGACTGTTGGAGACACTGCAGCTTCCCTATTATGTCTCTCACGAGTTCAGAAATGGTTCAAACGACTCTACGCACTATGGGACTTAACATCTGAGGTCATCAGTCCCCTGGACTTAGAACTACTTAAACCTAACTAACCTAAGGACACCAAACACATCCACGCCCGAGGCAGGATTCGAAGCTACAAACGTAGCAGCAGCGCGGTTCCGGACTGAAGCGCCTAGAACCGCTGGGTCACAGCGGCCGGCCCCTCACGAGTTCTCCATACCCCGATACGAACATCGTTTCCACGAAAGTTCGCTCTACTTTCGTCGCAAAACAGCACTTTACTCCAATGCCTTAACGACTGATGCCTGTGGTATTCGGTAAAGTGCAGTCTCCTTTTTTTATGTTAGTTAAATCTGCCATATTTACCTAAACTGATTCTCGTGTAGTCTGTTATAGATTGTTTGGTGTATTTTTCACTGATGGTGGAAGTACAACAACCAGCAAAGTTTACTCATGTGCAAAAGATCTCAAAGTACTAACAGCAATTTTCCTTGTTTTTCTTTTCAATTAGTGTATATACCTGAGCGGCGGCTGTCTTTCCGCAGGCCCGGGCGTACAAAGGGAGTGGGTGGGGTGGGGGGGGGGGGTCCACTGGTGACTCCTCGTGCGGCGGGGGGGCGTGGACCAGGGTCAATCAACTGTTGGCTACGTTGGAGGCGTAGGGCTGCTGGAACAGGGCTCCAGGCCAAACTTCGTTGATAGCCCTAGCTCGATAGCCACAGTGTTTCTGTTTTCTCAAATTCCAAAGTATGTCCCTCGCTGAGGCTGTTTGCTGCCACTATGTCCCTCATGTACGAATCTAATGTGTTCCATCCAGCGTTGCCAGATGCTGTCCTGTGTTTGCCTAGAGTGTTGGTAGCCGCATTCGCAAGGGATGTGCTGTATACACCGTGTATTTGCAGTTATGGTTGTCCTTTATCGAGCCAAGCGTATTTTTCGCTTTTCGTGGGGATCGAACAAAGTCCTTTATGTTGTTTCGGACGATTCTTGCAGTTTTGGCTGAAGGAGGCCCAATATAGAGGACAAATGCGAGTTTGTGTTCCTCTCTCTCTCTCTCTCTCTCTGGCTGTTATTTGAGGATAGCTGGATCATTGCTTTTCTTCAGTGCGTGTCTAATGCGCGCTTCGCTATACACATTTTGGCTGCACAGCTTTAAGGTGTGTATATCGGCTGTGAGGCTATCTTCATCACAAATGGCAGGTTCGCTGTGTACTGGAGTCGTCAGAAAGGTGTACCGCTGCGCCGGCTGATGACAGCTCGCTGCAAGACGGTACAGATATGAGTGGTTCTTTCTTCCCATAGACTTAATGCCCTAGGACTCCGTCTGCAAATCTTCTTATTATAACGTCCAAAAAAGTGGAAGACTTCCGTTATGTTCTAGCTCCAACGTGAACTGCAAGTATTCATGAATGCTTGTTCAGACGGACCGGGAACTGAATCAGAGCTTCTCGGCCTTGTTCCCACACGACCAAGGTGTCACCCTCGTAACTTATTGGCACTGTATATGGAAACGTTTGCGATGAAAGCAATGTCTACCGTCGAACTGGTGTATCTGAAGTCACCGAGATGTAACTGTTCGCTTCTTGACATCTTTACTAACGCTGGCAAGAATGTGTCCCAAGACAGATAATCAGATAAGCATGATACTGGTGTATATCAATGTTCAAAGGGTAAAGGGAAGTCTACCAACAGTTTTCAGAATTCTTATAATTAAACAATTGCACCTGAAGGTTGTCCTGTCTCAGTTTTCGTTGTTAAGAGGCCATTGACTGTTTCATTTTGTAATATACATCTTGTTCATTAGATATTTGTCTAAAGATATTAGCTATGGCTGTTTTTGCGCAATCAGCTAAAATTTTGGAAATTTGTGGTAAGGACTATGGGACCAAACTGCTGAGCTCATCTGTCCCTAGGCTTACGCACTACTTAATCTAACTTAAACTAACTTACGCTAAGGACATCACAGATACCCATGCCAGAGGGAGGACTCGAACCTCCGACTGCGAGAGCTGGGCGAACCGTGACAAGGCGCCTTATACCGCACGGCTATCCCGCGCTATCAGCTAACCTAATAGGGAAGTTTACAGTACAAATTAACGTGAATGATAATTTTACTGACTGAAATAAATGCTTACTGGTGGATCTATTAAGAAAACCTTTATGGCACCACTAGCAACCATTATTTCCTGTTACTTACTTTTAAGTAGACGAATAGATATGTTGACGATATGTCGACATGCTAACACAGATCGACTAAGGTGTCATAGATGTAACTCGTGCATTGTGCACGCCTCTGCCGCCGATCAACGTCTCTGGCGCATTTGCATCTGTGGCCGCATGCGCATTTGCGCGTTACACGAGTACAAAGGGACGAAGCGAGCCCTGGAGCGGCAGTCTTGCGGCTCACTCTGAAGATGGCTGAACGTTATACGGCCGAAATATTAGAAGAAGAACGAGCATTCTTTCGGCTGCACACCCGAAACTTAATGGAATAGTCTTTGCGCCGCCAAAACCTGAAGACTCACATTTAAAAAAAAAAAAAAAAAAAAAAAAAAATATGTTCAAATGGCTCTGAGCACTATGGGACTTAACATCTGTGGTCATCAGTCCCCTAGAACTTAGAACTGCTTAAACCTAACTAGCCTAAAGACATCACACACATCCATGCCCAAGACAGGATTCGAACCTGCGACCGTAGCAGTCGCGCGGTTCCGGACTGAGCGCCTAGAACCGCTAGACCACCGTGGCCGGCAAGATTCACATCAAGTACCTCTGCGGGGAGGAGATGGTTTTATGTGTTCGACGATTGGATAAGCTTCGACACTTGAGAGCAAGATTACTGAGCTCTTTAAGTTTCGTACTAAGGTGCCGTGACCAGGGTATAATTCCGAAGTTTGCCAGATTAGTACATTTTATAAAATCGATGTCTATGAATAAGATTTTAACAAAAGCTGGTTCTGCTATTGTTAAGGAGAGGATCCACTTTATTCGCCGAAAATTAGACCTGGTTTCTGAAGAACTTTATCGCCAGTAACTGAAGATGTCTGTGGTGATACCCTATGATTCTTGGAATTGGATTGATGGTACAACTTGGGCCAAATCAGACTGGATTCGTGAGGTGGCCACGTCCAGACAGACTGTTATTCGACGCCCTGTCATTAATATGACAGGTAGAGATTCGGACGATGCTACGATGATGGTCTTGAGTAGGGGACAGAATTTTGCACCCACGCCTCAGGTCCTACCATTACCTCCTTTTATCAGCGCCACTGAAGAAGCGGTTCGGCCACTTCCCACGGATTCAGCAGAGGAAATAAGACGTGAAACATGCCGTGCAATTATGAAGGCTCGCCCACAAAGGAGCAATGTATCTGTGGCAGTGAGGGTTGCACTACGTAAGCTTCGCCAGGATACTCAGAATTATTGAGTGACAGCATGTACCGGGAGGTCATCAGGGATCCGACGAATTGAATGGCGAAGAAAACTGCTTCGCTTCTGAATGATTCTCCCTTCCCACCAGAAGTTGCATGGAGGTTGAAACCTAGAGGTGCAGTGCCTCCTAGATTTTATGGACTACCAAATGTCCACAAGAAAGATGTTCCTCTCTGCCCCATAGTGAGTAACATAAGCTCTCCGACCTATGACGTAGCCAAACACCTGGCATCGTTGTTGAGGCCTCTTGTGGGATAATGTGCTCACCACATAACAAACTCAGATAATTTCATTAGTAAACTGAAATCGTTGAAACCAAACCCTTCTGACATATTAGTTAGTTTCGATGTGGTGTCTTTATTCACAAAGGTTCCCCTTCGAGAATCTCTACAACTTATTGAAAGAAGTATCGACAAAAAGATTTCAGCTTTATTCAAACATGTTCTGACTTCTACATACTTCTTATTTAACAACGAATTTTTTGAACAGACGGATGGAGTCACCATTGGTAGTCCCTTATCCCCTCTGGTGGCCAATTTATTTATGGAAGACTTCGAGGAGAAGGCGCTTGAATCTGCTGACTTGAAACCCACGGTATTCTGGAGGTATGTAGGACCTTTATAGTTTGGCCTCATGGTGAAGATAACTTGCAAGATTTCTTAAGACATCTGAACTCCCTCCACGATCAAATAAAGTTCACAATGGAAATTGAAAAGGAGGGGTGCCTTTCACTCTTGGATGTTCTGGTTCAGCGCAGAGGTGATGGTACTTTGGGAGATGAAGTGTATCGGAAGCCGACGCACACTGATTTGTATTTACGTGCAAATGGCTGCCACCATCCTGGCCAGACGATGAGTGTTGTCCGAACATTGACTCATAGAGCGCATATCATTTGTGACGAAAGCAAGATGAGGTTTCCCACTTACAAAGAGTGTTTGAATACAACGGGTACTCCCCGCAGCAAATACAGAAGGCACTGAAAATGAAACCGAAAGAGGGCACAAAGAAAGCAGAAGAAGACGAAGAAACCTTTAAGTCGATGGCCTTCCTGCCATGTGTGGGTAGCCTCTCATCAAAAATAGGACGGATTCTCAGCAGACACAAAGTAAAAGTGATTTTTCGTCCTCCACCCAAGAAAGCTGCACTCGTGGGCTCCGACAAAGATGATTTGCTACTCCGAAAATCTGTAGTTTACAAAATTCCATGTGAATGTGACCTTTCTTACATTGGACAAATAACTCGTACCGCCCAAGAAAGATGTACAGAACACCGGACTTTTACAATCTAAGAAGTCGACAGTGGCACAGCACTGTATTGGTATTGGTCACAGTGTGTTGTATGACAACGTCGAAATTTTGACTACTACATCATCTTTTTGGGACTCGATAGCGAAGGAGGCATTTCAGATTCGCTTGACGACAAATTTAATTGCCAGAGATAGTGATTTCAACCTTGATAAATCGTGGAATCCGGTACTTGGTGTAATTAACTCACAAAGACGTCGTCACAGTGCAGCTCACAAGGATATAAGGACATGCCATCACAGACCGACTACGGAGTCATAGACGTAACTCGCGCACTGAGCACTTCTGCCGCCGACCAACGTCCCTGACGCATTTGCATCTGTGGCCGCATGCGCAGTCGCGCGTTACACGAGTATAAAGGGACGAAGCGAGCACTGGAGCGGCAGTCTTGCGGCTCACTATGAAGGTGGCTGAACGTCATACAGCCGAAATATTAGAAGAAGAAGGAGAATTCTTGCGGCTGCACACCCGAAACTTTATGGAAAAGGCGTCTGCATTCGGCTATGCCAGCTGCTATGTGTGTTTGGCCATCTTCTGTTCCTCCAGTGCATTGGTGCCTCACTGACAGTTCCCGTAACTCCGTGTTGTGGTCCACTCTCTCTAGCCTTCCGCCTTTTTTCTGACAAAGTGCTCTTCTACAGGGTCTTTTCCTGCACTCTACCACTCTCCACCCTCCAGAACTTATTCCCACTGGTGTTTTTCCATATTTCCCTTTCGTTGAAAGTATGATTTTTAACGTGGTTCATGACATTATAAAAACGTGCAAGTTATTTTCTTTAGTTAAATAAATCATTTCAGTTTTACCATTTTTTATTACCAGTCTCGTAAAGCTCAACGCACTAAATCAAGTCTAGCAGTCAGAATTGGCCTCTTATAGTTTCCAAATCTTGCGATTTAGCTGTTACTTTTGAGTGAAGCTCTCTCAGTTACCCCGGTTATGCTGCACAGAAACTCTAACACATCCGTCTTCGTACTCCTTGACATATTGTGCAATATTAAGTAAGGAAACAGGGCAAAAAATAAATCTGTCGTCGAATATGAATTGTTGCAATACTAGAAACAATAAACAATGAACGGTGCTTCAAGTACAAATTAATAAAACGGGCGATGAATTCTACGATTTGAAAGTCATAGCAACACAGCTGCAGAAATGAGTGCAGAACAGTCCATGTTAATCAATAGCCCTGTTGTAATTTTTAACAAAAGTGATTTTTCAGAATGCTGCCGGAAAGTCTGTGGTATGAGGACATTTAGGAATCGGTAGAATCCTTAGCAAGCTTAGGCAATTTCTTACTTGGCCAGCCTTGTATAGGTATATGTGGCGTTTAGAGGGGTGAGTGCCATAACTGTGAAATTCCTAAACACAATTTTAATACTGTCAGGGGATTTTTAAAATCTTGAAGAGAACACTCTCCCATTGATAAACTCTTTGTTGATTATGTCGGCCGCCTGACACGTACTGGTAGTGCCAGTCAGTATATCCTGGTCGTGACTGATGACACCTCCAGAGTTGTTTGGTTCGTACACAGTAGTAGGCTGACAGCTGGGTTAATTATTCGTCAATTGTCGGAGATATATTCCACATTTGGCCCTCCCGATACCATTGTCAGTGAGAACACTTCTCCCCTCCTCTCACAAGAGTTTAAAAGACTTAGCTCCGATAATGTCATAATTCACTCCACAATTGTACCGAACTGTCGACAACCTTCATTTATGGAGTGACTGAACTGCAATCTGAAGACGTCCTTAATTATTTTCCATTCCCTTTACTCCACAAGCGCGGCCATTCAGTAGCATGTCTCAATTTGGTGTTTTAATTCCGCCAACCGTGTAGCCCTTAAAACCACCTCCACTTCCTTGGTATTTGGTCGTCGTTTCAACTCCCCACTGTCCAATCTGTGATCAGTTAACGATCTGTTCTCTGAGAATGTGACGCCTAGCCTGATTCAGGATAACTGGAGATAAGTGGTAGGAAATATTAATATCACACCCAAGAGGCAGGCGTGCCATTACAATCTTGGGCAAAGCAAGTTTAAGGTGTGTGGTAGTGATAAGGTTCGTTTACAAAAACATTCTCCCAAGGGTCAAAGTACGCCGCAGTTCCTGATAAACTGGCACCTCGCTTTGTAGGACCTTGTGAGGTTATCCAGGTTCTTAATCCAGTCACCCTACTGGTACGTAACATCGCTACAGGAAAGTTTTCTAGAGTACATGGCTCCAAGGTCGAGGGAGGGAGCTAAATTTTCTGTAATAGATTAGATATACTGCTAGTGGGCTGGTTTGAAATTCTTGCATGCAAAACTGGCTGATTGATGGTATGAGGTAAGTCCGAGAGAGGGCGTGAGTTGTACGTCGGCAACGGGCGAGGCCAGTGGATGCAGAGTGGGCGCCGCACTGTGGGGAGCAGAGGCAGTCAGGAAGATGGCGTGGATGCGAGGAGAGGCATGTGTGGAGGCAGAGGGAGGAACCATGCACTGTTTGCGGGGCTGCTGCCTTCATGTTGCCACTTGTGGTGTCTGGAGACTGATACCACTACTGGGTGGAGCGACAATTGTCAGGTGCTAATTTCCATCCAGGACATCTCGGTATCCTGTGTGGCATACTCCAGTTCCTGAATCTGGTGAGACGATTCGTCCGATTAGTTCTTGTTTACAAGTAAAATACAACGTCTTGCACTGCTTTTAAGTTCAAGTGGAACTGACGGACAAGAATACTATAATTATTTCCGGCGTAATGAGCCAGCGCTTGGGATAGCCGATGATCCAAAGCAGTATAACACGTGACAGCCAAAATGTTATATAGTCGTGACTGTTAGACAGGTCGCTGTGCCGTTGTAAGTCTAATTTTCTACCTTGAGTTTAGGGGCAGATATTGATGTTCAGGTAACTGCCTGACTATTGGCTGAGTTCCCAGTTCCTTGTTACTTGAATTCAAAGCCAAACAGTGTTTAAGGAGACCAATGTAGGAAAATTACTCTCACTTGCCTTAAGTGGAATTGGTTTTTTACCCCTTTGTAGTTGTTCATCCTGGTGTGCAACAATTTGTTCATTTAGAATTTTAGCCTGTTTTAGTTCAGCCTGATGTGTTGGCAGAAGAGCCAACACCGTGTTGCTAGAGGAGGCCGAAATGCACGCGTTTAAGCTCACGCAGATTGGCGTGAGGTCTGGAACAGTTAAAGGAGTTGAGTCTAGTAAATAAAGTACGTAGTTGCTTGAATACTTAACTTTAATCCATAATTGGTGAACATCGCTCTTGATGATACATAATTACAATCTCAATATAAACTGGTAATGGCGCCTTGCTACGTCGTAGCAAATGACGTAGCTGAAGGCTATGCTAACTATCGTCTCGGCAAATGAGAGCCTATTTGTCAGTGATCCATCTCTGGCAAAGTCTGCTGTACAACTGGGGCGAGTGCTAGGAAGACTCTCTAGACCTGCCGTGTGCTGGCGCTCGGTCTGCAATCACTGACAGTGGCGACACGCGGGTCCGACGTATACTAACGGACCGCGACCGATTTAAAGGCTACCACCTAGCAAGTGTGGTGTCTGGCGGTGACACCACACAGCCCATCCAGGGCCCTGTGAAATCTCCCCAGGTAACAGGCGAGAGCTTAGGGCGGGTTCCCACTGCCCTGGTTGGCCACGGGACTGGCGCTGCTCTCACAGCGACCGACCGACGGACCGACCGACGTGCCGGTGTTATAAAACGCTGAGCCATCTCCTGTCGCATTGCTGACAGTTCGAGGCAGGAGCTGTAAAACAGTAACAACTTTGTTGTATCTATGTTACTTTCTTAAGCACATCTGTCTTTGCTCTGATGGCTGTTAGCGTTTAAGTTGGCAGATTACTTCGCACTGACCTGCTGATATTTAATTAACATTTAATGAGCGACTTGGCCTGTTTTGATCCTAAATACCATGTAACCTGAATTGCTGTCAATTAAAGACTTAGTGAGCTCGGTGTAGCATGTTTCTCAATTACAATTATTAATTGGAAGATTATTAATAGAGTTTGCTAAGCGCCAGGCGCACATTTTTTCTAAAATTGCAAATAATATTCAAATTCTTTTGAAAAGATAAATTGTTATTGATACATAGTTAAGTAAGCGCTAGCCACTGTTGTTGTTGTTGCTGTGGTCTTCAGTGTGTGTAGGTCTTAAGAGATACTATATAGATGAAGCTTCAGTCATATGTCTTGTTAGTTTATTCCCTAAGAATGGCAATATAACCAACGGTCTTGCCACATTGGATTTCACACAATCAACAAAGTTCAGCACTGCCAGGCCTGGCTAGTACCTGGATATTCCAGGTGCAATTGCATTTGAAAGACAGGCACTTGGTTTTTGCACAATATTACTATAGTTACAAGATGCGATGAAGAATTTAGTACTCTTGAGTAGTCCTATTGATGAGAGAGCGTACAGTTATTTTCTTAATTATAGGGACGAGTGAGATAGGGTGCCGTGCTCTTACACATGATTTGATTAGAGATATGGTTACCAAATGTAAAATTCGTTTTATTCGTCAGTGAGGTAATTTTCTACAAGCACTGTGCAGCTTCTTCTTTGAGTGTCAGATCTGATTTGATGAACGACTACTTTCTTTATATGATTATCATGAATGTTTTGATGTAGCAGTATTGGATTATCTGAATAATGTGTGATACAATGAGAATATATGGGGCAAGAACTTGCATTTTTTGTGACTCTGAAACTGTGACACGTGATTATGAGTGAATGATCTATGGGATGATTTATGACGGTTATGTTTAGGCTTTACTTGATATTTTACTTAATGTTTTCTTGCATGCGTGACATTCTTCTTTGATAAAAACCAGTTTCATGAAAGTTATATGTAGGCACGATCTGGCATGCTGTGGATATTTATATTCTTCAGAAGTTTCTATTATACCTCTAGGATTCCACAGTTGTCAGGATAAGGGGTGGTTCTGTCATAGTATGTTGAAAAGTGAGTACTGATTTGCGATGGTTGTCTCTTGGTCTGTGTCACATGAGCATACAGTATGATGCGAAAGATGCCGTCTTTGTTCAGTATTTGAGCCAGACTGAGTAAGCTGTGAAGATGAAAGTGGATCTGATGTATGGCGAGGTTACCATATTAACGCTCAGTGGCTTATACTGACTATGCATATGAGGAGTGTAACAAGGTCAAGGTCACCCATGCCGAGGCAGTGCTTATTTCGTCTACCACTTTCTGTGATGTTTCCTACTCTTGTTCTACGCTATATGTGCATGAATGTAGATTTATTACAGTGACTGGATATGGTGTGAGGGTTGTTTGAAAAGGTTGGCCATCTACGAGAAAATATGTGCCTCCATATGGAACAGAAGTGGAATGATTCATTCGGGTTGCGTGAGAGTTAGTGGGTTGTGTCAAGGAAAGTAACAATTGTGATTAAGGTCTCGGTATGGATACCGTTTCACTGATGCTTGATTATGTTTATTGATGGTTTCTCCAACTGACGTGTTTAAGATTGTGTTGGTCTCATTTATCTATGCAACAAAGAAAGTAGCAGTCATGTTTTGTGTCCGAGATTAACATTAGTATGATTTTTGTAGCGGCAAGTTATTCGAGCTGCAGTATCTCATATTTGACGTCCGTCTGAACACGGCGAAGAATCATCGTATACATCGCCTACGTCAGTTATGTTGCCATACATCCCCCAAATGTACGAGGAATTAACCTCATTTACGAACATACCATTACGCCAGCAGCTAGTACCCCCTGCAGCTTCAGACTACATGCACATCAACTAATGGCACAAACTGTACACTTGTTAATTATTTGAGATCGTCAACCACTGTATTACCATAAACTTTCGTCAGTTATTGCATGTAACAGATACAATCTTAAGAACCCCGTGATTTTGAAAGTTTCTTCTCATCCAATCACTCTTTCCACCACCTCTCTCTCTCTGTTCCTCTTCCCCTCTCCCTGCCTCTAGCCTTTCAATCCTATCTAAGAATACCAACAAAAATTGTTATTAATGTATAATTTTACCACTGTAGCCAAAATAATTATTGCTCTTAAAGTTTGCAATATGTCGCCTGGTTATATAAACAAGTATGAAATTTAAGCTTGACAAAATCGGATTTATATACCATCTCAAATATTTACTCGAACTCATGTGCTCAGCCCCCCCATGAACCATGGACCTTGCCGTTGGTGGGGAGGCTTGCGTGCCTCAGCGATACAGATAGCCGTACCGTAGGTGCAACCACAACGGAGGGGTATCTGTTGAGAGGCCAGACAAACGTGTGGTTCCTGAAGAGGGGCAGCAGCCTTTTCAGTAGTTGCAGGGGCAACAGTCTGGATGATTGACTGATCTGGCCTTGTAACAATAACCAAAACGGCCTTGCTGTGCTGGTACTGCGAACGGCTGAAAGCAAGGGGAAACTACAGCCGTAATTTTTCCCGAGGGCATGCAGCTTTACTGTATGATTACATGATGATGGCGTCCTCTTGGGTAAAATATTCCGGAGGTAAAATACTCCCCCATTCGGATCTCCGGGCGGGGACTACTCAAGAGGATGTCGTTATCAGGAGAAAGAAAACTGGCGTTCTACGGATCGGAGCGTGGAATGTCAGATCCCTTAATCGGGCAGGTAGGTTAGAAAATTTAAAAAGGGAAATGGATAGGTTGAAGTTAGATATAGTGGGAATTAGTGAAGTTCGGTGGCAGGAGGAACAAGACTTCTGGTCAGGTGACTACAGGGTTATAAACACAAAATCAAATAGGGGTAATGCAGGAGTAGGTTTAATAATGAATAGGAAAATAGGAATGCGGGTAAGCTACTACAAACAGCATAGTGATCGCATTATTGTGGCCAAGATAGATACGAAGCCCACGCCTACTACAGTAGTACAAGTTTATATGCCAACTAGCTCTGCAGATGACGAAGAAATTGAAGAAATGTATGATGAAATAAAAGAAATTATTCAGATTGTGAAGGGAGACGAAAATTTAATAGTCATGGGTGACTGGAATTCGAGTGTAGGAACAGGGAGAGAAGGAAACGTAGTAGGTGAATATGGATTGGGGGACAGAAATGAAAGAGGAAGCCGCCTGGTCGAATTTTGCACAGAGCACAACATAATCATAACTAACACTTGGTTTAAGAATCATGAAAGAAGGTTGTATACATGGAAGAACCCTGGAGATACTAAAAGGTATCAGATAGATTATATAATGGTAAGACAGAGATTTAGGAACCAGGTTTTAAATTGTAAGACATTTCCAGGGGCAGATGTGGACTCTGACCACAATCTATTGGTTATGACCTGTAGATTAAAACTGAAGAAACTGCAAAAAGGTGGGAATTTAAGGAGATGGGACCTGGATAAACTAAAAGAACCAGAGGTTGTACAGAGATTCAGGGAGAGCATAAGGGAGCAATTGACAGGAATGGGGGAAATAAATACAGTAGAAGAAGAATGGGTAGCTTTGAGGGATGAAGTAGTGAAGGCAGCAGAGGATCAAGTAGGTAAAAAGACTAGGGCTAGTAGAAATCCTTGGGTAACAGAAGAAATATTGAATTTAATTGATGAAAGGAGAAAATATAAAAATGCAGTAAGTGAAACAGGCAAAAAGGAATACAAACGTCTGAAAAATGAGATCGACAGGAAGTGCAAAATGGCTAAGCAGGGATGGCTAGAGGACAAATGTAAGGATGTAGAGGCCTATCTCACTAGGGGTAAGATAGATACCGCCTACAGGAAAATTAAAGAGACCTTTGGAGATAAGAGAACGACTTGTATGAATATCAAGAGCTCAGATGGAAACCCAGTTCTAAGCAAAGCAGGGAAAGCAGAAAGGTGGAAGGAGTATATAGAGGGTCTATACAAGGGCGATGTACTTGAGGACAATATTATGGAAATGGAAGAGGATGTAGATGAAGATGAAATGGGAGATATGATACTGCGTGAAGAGTTTGACAGAGCACTGAAAGACCTGAGTCGAAACAAGGCCCCCGGAGTAGACAATATTCCATTGGAACTACTGACGGCCGTGGGAGAGCCAGTCCTGACAAAACTCTACCATCTGGTGAGCAAGATGTATGAAACAGGCGAAATACCCTCAGACTTCAAGAAGAATATAATAATTCCAATCCCAAAGAAAGCAGGTGTTGACAGATGTGAAAATTACCGAACTATCAGCTTAATAAGTCACAGCTGCAAAATACTAACACGAATTCTTTACAGACGAATGGAAAAACTAGTAGAAGCCAACCTCGGGGAAGATCAGTTTGGATTCCGTAGAAACACTGGAACACGTGAGGCAATACTGACCTTACGACTTATCTTAGAAGAAAGATTAAGGAAAGGCAAACCTACGTTTCTAGCATTTGTAGACTTAGAGAAAGCTTTTGACAATGTTGACTGGAATACTCTCTTTCAAATTCTAAAGGTGGCAGGGGTAAAATACAGGGAGCGAAAGGCTATTTACAATTTGTACAGAAACCAGATGGCAGTTATAAGAGTCGAGGGACATGAAAGGGAAGCAGTGGTTGGGAAGGGAGTAAGACAGGGTTGTAGCCTCTCCCCGATGTTGTTCAATCTGTATATTGAGCAAGCAGTAAAGGAAACAAAAGAAAAATTCGGAGTAGGTATTAAAATTCATGGAGAAGAAATAAAAACTTTGAGGTTCGCCGATGACATTGTAATTCTGTCAGAGACAGCAAAGGACTTGGAAGAGCAGTTGAATGGAATGGACAGTGTCTTCAAAGGAGGATATAAGATGAACATCAACAAAAGCAAAACAAGGATAATGGAATGTAGTCTAATCAAGTCGGGTGATGCTGAGGGAATTAGATTAGGAAATGAGGCACTTAAAGTAGTAAAGGAGTTTTGCTATTTGGGGAGCAAAATAACTGATGATGGTCGAAGTAGAGAGGATATAAAATGTAGGCTGGCAGTGGCAAGGAAAGCGTTTCTGAAGAAGAGAAATTTGTTAACATCGAGTATAGATTTAAGTGTCAGGAAGTCATTTCTGAAAGTATTCGTATGGAGTGTAGCCATGTATGGAAGTGAAACATGGACGATAAATAGTTTGGACAAGAAGAGAATAGAAGCTTTCGAAATGTGGTGCTACAGAAGAATGCTGAAGATTAGATGGGTAGATCACATAACTAATGAGGAAGTATTGAATAGGATTGGGGAGAAGAGAAGTTTGTGGCACAACTTGACCAGAAGAAGGGATCGGTTGGTAGGACATGTTCTGAGGCATCAAGGGATCACCAATTTAGTATTGGAGGGCAGTGTGGAGGGTAAAAATCGTAGAGGGAGACCAAGAGATGAATACACTAAGCAGATTCAGAAGGATGTAGGTTGCAGTAGGTACTGGGAGATGAAAAAGCTTGCACAGGATAGAGTAGCATGGAGAGCTGCATCAAACCAGTCTCAGGACTGAAGACCACAACAACAACAACAACATGTGCTCAGCACCTCGAAACAAAGATCTCTAAAATCCTTTAAAACTTATTCTGTAATAATGTTGTTATGATGTTTATTCTTTGTACTTTCTGATAATGGTCCTCTTTTGCGATTTGATCCTTGTACCTAATAGTCTTCAGACGCAATTTTTGTTTACAAAATGTGACAGTATACATGTGATGCGTTACGATAGTGAAAGAAACCTGTGACCACTGCATGTAAATCTATTTCATTTATTTTATTTTCCCCGTTTGATATACGTTTGGTTTTTTGTCACAAAAAAAACCGTGTTCTGAAGTGGTATCTTGATTCTCCGCTAGACAGTGCCATACGTTCCTCCAAAAATTCTAACACAGTACACACATACATTGACGCGCCGAAGAAATTGGTGTAGGCACGCGTATTAAAATACAGAGATACGTATACAGACAGAATACGGCGATGCGATCGGCAACGCCCATATAAGACAAGTGCCTGGTGCAGTTGTTAGATCGGTTACTGTTCCTACAATGGCAGGTTATCAAGATTTAAGTGATTTTGAAAGTTGTGTAATAGTCGGCGTACGAGCGATGGGATACAGTATCTCCGAGGTAGCGATGATGTGGGGGTTTTCCAGTACGACCATTTCACGAGTGTACCGTGAATATCAGGCATCCGGTAAAACATCAAATCTCCAACGTCGCTGCAGCCGGAAAAAGATCCTGCATTAACGGGACCAACGACGACTGAAGAGAATCGTTCAACGTGACAGAAGTGCAACCCTTCGGCAAATTGGTGCAGATTTCAATGCTGGGCCATCAACATGTCAGCGTGCGAACCATGCAACGAAATATCATAGATATGGGCTTTCGTAGCCGAAGGCCCACTCGTGTACCCTTGATGACTGCACGACATAAAGCTTTACGCCTCGTATGTGTCGTAAACGCCGACATTGGATTGTTGATGACTGTAAACATGTTGCCTGGTCGGTCTAGTCTCGTTCCAAATCGTATCGAGTGGATGGACGTGTTCGGGTATGGAGACAACGTCATTAATCCATGGACCCTGCATGTCAGCAGGGGACTGTTCAAGCTGGTGGAGGCTCTGCAGTGGCATAGGGCGTCTGCAGTTGGAGTCATACGGAACCCCTGATACATCTAGATACGACTCTGACAGGTGCCACGTACGTTAAATATTCTATGTGATCATCTGCATCCATTCGTGTTCATTGTGCATTCCGACGGACATGTGCAATTCCAGCAGGACAATGCGACTCCCAACACGTCCAGAATTGCTACGGCGTGGATCCAGGAACACTCTTCTGAGTTTAAACGTTTCCGCTTACCACCAAACTCCCCAGACATGAACATTGTTGGGCATATCTGGTATGCTTTGCAATGTGCGGTTCAGAAGATTTGTGGACAGCCCTGCAGGATTCATGGTTTCAGTTCCCTCCAGAACTACTTCAGACATTAGTCGAGTCCATGCCACGTCGTGCTGCGTCACTTCTGTGTGCTCGAGGGGGCCCTACACAATATTAGGAAGGCGTACCAGTTTCTTTGGCTCTTCGGTGTATGTCATACTAACAAATGTAAATCCACCTGATATGGAGGTTTAAACCTTTGAGATTCGTCGTGATGGGTATCAGTAACGGTAAAGCCTAACCTAAAATGTTCGCATTTAAAGACTTGAATCATTCTGCAGCGTTTGTTGTTACGCCATAATATTTTAGGTTACGTAAAATGCAATCATCTATACAATCAGATAGGTCAGACCCATCACAAAATATGCCAGGAGACTATAATATACACCTAATGAATAAAGTACATTTTCGCTGCGTGTGTAAACGTCAACAGTGTCTACAACCTGGAGGAGTCCAACCTGTGATTTTGACATTAAATTATTTGTTACCAGATGATCAAGTAGTGAACCAGATAATCCTTTACCCATAATTTTTGAGAATGGCGAGAGAAGAAAATTGGATAGAAGTTTGGCAGTATTTCTGTACCTCAACTCCTTAGCTTCAGCTTATTTCGGCCGTTTGGAAAAAGTTCCACTGATAAATAACTGGCTACACAAATAATTTTGTATGTTACTAAACTCTAAACAACGCTCTTTAGATAACTCGGTCGATATATTATTACCACTACTAGAATTTTTTTGATTTTAAAGCTTTTGTGATGGACATTAGTTTTATAGTGAGGTTCCTACTCATTTTAATAGTGACTGGGTTAAGGTATTCCGTGGTAGAGCCTACTGAACCTGACAATCCCATTTGTTCAGCAACATTCGTGAGACGCTTGTTAACAAGTTTCGCAACGCTGTTCACATTTGTCACGAAAGCATCCTATAATCTTAATGGTATCTCGTCCACTTCGTCTGCGGTTATACTACCTTTCTCCTACACTATATCATAGATTGTCTTCATTATGTCACCTGACGTGCCTATCTCTTTCTCTCATAATGCATTTGCAGAATATTCTGTTTTAGGACCTGCGATATTATGCAATACCATCAAGATCAGACCTGTTTGTGACTGGCAAGTACTGTTTCCCATTAATTGTACAGGTTGTCTTTAGTCTTTGAGAAACCTGTGGTCTCTTTGTAGACTTCAGACTAATCTGGGATACTTTTGGAGAAAAATGACTTTAAACTAAAGCCGTGTTTTGATTAATGAAAGTATTGTGTTTTTGATTGACGACATGAGCGTTGCATACAACCTTCAGTTCATGCCTTTGATGAGTTTCTAAAATAATCAGTTTTGTCTTACTGACTGTTGTCAGCTTCTGTGGGGTCAGCACCCACAAAAAAAGAGAGAAGTTGCGATGGCCGATGGCAAGAATCTAAAATAGTCTGTACGTAATAGTTGTCAATTAGTAGAACTTTTTATTTGTAAAGAGGAAAGAAATAAAACCGAACTCTTCTCGTTGTGAGATGGCTTCCTGTGCTTGCCGTGTCTCACACATGTAATTTCATTCATATATTATTACTAGTGGTAGAATCGTCTTCCTATCACTCAGTGCTAATGCTCCCTGAGTCTGCGACCGAACTGGGGCCGACCGATGGGTGGCCTGTTAGGTCAGCGTTGACAGGGGGCGCTCAACGCTGCCTTCATGGAGGTGTCGTTCCACTGGCGCGTTCGTCGGTCCAGCTCCAGCGGTTCCGCAGGCGGTGGCCGCCTCGCCACCCACAATGTCATGGTAGGACGCGAATCTGGGGACAGAAAACCTGCGGAAGAGTCTCGCAGTCGACTAGCAAGAACCTCGTTCTGACGGCGGTGCAGTAATCCATCAGGACCGTGAATTAAATGCATTCAGGCGCCCATATTTCGAAGGATCTGTTCTCTCTTCCGGTGTCTGGTGCGACCAAAAACTGTGAATAGAATATACTCATTAGCTGCAAAGCCATACTTGAGGGGCGTGGGAGGCGCCGTGTTCTGTGGTGGCTGCAGCAACTGGAGCAGCATGCGGTGGCGCCGGCCGTGTAGAAGCTCCGCCGGCAACGAACTGTCTCGGGAATAGGGGCAGGAAGTGGCGAGGAAGAGCAGCAGCGCTTGCTCGCCTGTGTGGCAGGCATGCATTTTGTTCGTGTGTTGCTTGAATGTAACCCACTGCAGGTCCGGGGGTTGGAAAGGGCGGTATTCCTGCCTGTCTTAAGAGGCGACTAAAAGTAGTCTCACACGTTTCGGCCTTAATGTCATGGTCCACCATAGGGTTTGACTTCCATACTGGGTAATTTTCCTGAAGAGCGAGCCCATTGGGGAAGGGCGCCTTACACGGTGCATTGTGTCCATAGTGCAGTGAGATCATAACCCCCTTTTCTCGTCGTCCCATCGTAGCCCTGCTCATTCTCCATCTCTTGAGCGACGCTACATTCCTGGGTGCGGTTTCCCCCCTGCACTATGCAGTGTCGCTTTCTGCGCCGACGACGACCGTGGTCTTCTTTGCACCTGATATCCAGCACGGTAGACAGTCTGCTGTGGTGGGGCCGCCATGTACCCTACTGGTTGAAGTCCCAGGGATCGCTCTGCTGATGCCTGTGCTGTTCACCCCCCACGTACGCCGAGGAGTAGAGGCCTATCTCCCTGGGGCATTGGGACTCCTGGCAATGGCCATCCTGCCAGGTGGCCCTCGCTGAGGCTGCATGGTACCTGTGGGGAGGGCTCTTGGTCGAATTGGGTGGCATCGGGGCGGATGGACCGCAATGAAGCATGGTACATCATCTCTTGCTGGTGGCCAGACACCAGCAGTCTCTAAGCGTTCCAGGGCTCAGTTCAATGCACAGAAGTATGACCCAAAATCGTTCCCCTCGCTGGCCACACCGTGGGAAGAGCAAAAGGCTAACAATGGCAGTGAGACTTATTCGCCCCTGTACCTGGTTTGTACGAGAGCTGATGGAAATTCTTTCATGACAATGAAGTCTCAGTTCCTTCTACAGCATTGAGAAGACAAGTTTGGGGAGGTGGAGGGCTTGTCCAAAATGCGCTCTGGGGTAGATCTGATAAAAACAGCATCCTCTGCCCAGTCACTGGCATTACTCGCTTGTGACAGATAGGTGCATATTTCTGTTACCATCACCCCCACAAGAGCTTAAATATGGTCCAGGGCATTATATCCCACAGGGATCTTCTTTTGCAGTCTGAAGACGAGCTGTGCCCCAATTTGGAGCGGCGAGGTGTTCATTTCATCCTGCGCGTTCATCAGTGTCTGAGGGACAGTCAGGTAACTACCGGCACCTTCATCGTGGCCTTCAAGGGTAATACAATGCCTGAAGAGATCAAGGTGATAGTTTACTGCTGTGATGTCAGGCCCTATATCCCTCCCCCGATGCGATGCTTTACATACTGGAAGTTTGGCTATATGTCATTGTGTTGTACCTCCAACCTCACATGTCGAGCTTGCAGACGCCCATCACATCCCAATATTCCATGTGCCCCGCCTCACATCTATGTCAACTGCAAAAAGGATCATTCACCTTGCTAGCTGGACTCCAGAATTTCACATAAAGAGGTGAAAATCATGGAATGTAAGACCCTAAACCGACTGACCTATACTGAGGCTAAGAGGAAATTTGAACGACTCCATCCTGTGCAAATGACTTCCTCTTATGCCGCCGCAACGACAACAGTGATAGCCTCATTAGTTAAGCGAATTCCAGTCGACTCTCCAAACTGTAAGACTACACCTGCCCCCAGGACCGTGGGAGGGAACTTGCCTTCCTATTGCTCCTGCACCACCGACATTGGGAGCAACAACTCCTCTCACTCCCTTCCCAGGTTCTTACCAGCTGACACCCACCAGTGGCTGAAGCAAACCCACGTAGCTGGTTGTACGGCTTCACGGTTCTCTTCAGTCCCTGAGACTGAATCAGTGAAGCCCTCCCAGTGGGACCAACCTGAGGGGCAGTGGGAGAAACCAAAAAAGCAAAATATCCCCAAGAGCCAAGGCACTGTAATGGCAGCCACACCACCACTACCTACAAGTTTTGTGTCTGAGGATGAGGTGAAGATTCTGGTGTCCGCTGAGGACCTGGATCTCACTGAACCCTCAGACACAATAGATACAGACTGCTCAAGCAATACGTTGGTGGAAGGAGGTGACTCTGAGGCGTAAACTGCCTCGTTGAATGTTCATTGCCTTCCCAGCCTCATGATGCTATTATCCTCCAGTAGAATTACGGTGGTTTTCCACCATCTTGCTGAGCTCTGAGAACTTCTCAGCCTTCACCTTTTCTTCTGCATTGCCCTCCAGGAAACTTGGTTTCCAGTGATGGTAAACCCTGCCCTCCGTGAGTATTGGGGTTATTATAAGAATCGGGCAGCTTATGAGAGGCTAATTGGTGGTGTCTGCGTCTATGTCCTTAACTCTCTTTACAGCGAGTGAGTCCCTCTTCAAACACGTTTAGAAGCTGTCGCTGTTAGGGTGTGGACGCCTCAGGCTATTACTGTCTGCAGCCTCTATCTTCCTCTGGATGGTGATGCCCTGCAGCATCTATTGGCAGCGCTGATAGCCCAACTGCCACCACCTTTTCTATTACTGGGCGACTCTAACGCCCATAACCCTTTGTGGAGTGCATTGGTGGCAACCAGCCAAGGCACTGTCGTTGAACGAGTGTTGGCACCGCTCGACCTTTCTCTCTTGAATAATGGTGCCTCCACACATTTAATTGTGATGCATTGGCCTTTTGGTCTGCAGCCCTGGCCTTCTACCCCCTGTCCAGTGAAGCATGCGTGAGGACTTGTGCAGTAGTGACCATTTTCCGATCTTTCTGTCACTATCCCAGTGTCACACACTTGGGTGCCTCCCCAGATGAGCTTTGAATAAGGCTGACTGGGACTTGTTTGCCTCCATTGCCACTATAGAGCCTCTTTCTCATGATGCCATTGATGAGGTGGTTCACACGGTCACCACTGTCATCGTTTCTGCAGTGGAATCGGCAATTCCCTGTTCTGCTGGGTCCCCTCAGCAGAGAACTGTGCCTTGATGGTCACCAGAGATCGCTGAGGCGATTCGCTATTACAGGCAGGCCCTCTAACGTCATAAGTGGCACCCATCACTGGACCACCTCATTGAGCTTAAGTGTCTCCGTGCCTGAGCACGACGCCTCATTCCCTGACGGAAGCAGGAATGCTGGGAAAGGTATGTCTCCACGATTGGCATCTGTACTTCTCCATCTCAGGTTTGGACCAAGATTAGGCGTACCTGGGCTTTCCCTGAATCGAGCAGTGTGTACTGACTCCAACACGATTGCAGAAATCTTAGCAGAGGATTACACTCAGATTTTTGCTTTTATGAATTACCCACGAGCCTTCCACTCTCTGAAAGACTGGTTGGAACGTCAGAGCTTTCCCTTCCATACACTCCACTCCAAATCATACAATGCTCCATTCAGTGACTGGGAATTCCAAAGTGCCTTAGCCACTTGCCCTGATATGGCTCCTGGGCCAGATGGCATCCACTATCAGATGCTCAAACACCTCTCAGTGAACTGCCAGCGACGCCTTCTAGACTGTATCTGGGTTGAGGGTGAGTTCCCATCACAATGGCAGGAAAGCGTCATTATTCCCATGTTGAAACCTGGCAAGAACTCACTGGAGGTGGACAGCTACCGCTCCATTAGCCTCACCAATGTTCCATGCAAATTGCTCGAATGCATGGTAAGCCAGAGGATGAGTTGGCTACTTGAGTCTCGGAGCCTTCTGGCTACATCCCAGGGTGTGTTCCACAAGGGCCGCTCTGTCACCGATAATCTGGTCTGCCTGGAGTTGGCCATGTGTGCAGCATTCTCCTGCCGACAGGTTGCTGTCTTTTTTGACATGTAGAAGGCATACAATACAACATGGCGACATCACATCCTCACCACGCATCATAGGTGGAGTTTAAGGGTCCCGCTCCCGATTTTTATTCAAAATTTTCTGTCGCTTCGTTTATTCCATGTGCAAGTTGGTCCTTCCCATAGTTACTCCTAAGTCCAGGAGAATGTGGTCCCACAAGGCTCTGTCTTGAGTGTCTGCCTCTTTTTAGTTGGTGTCAATGGGCTAGCTGCAGCTGTGGGAACGTCTGTATCATTTGTATACTGATGACTTTTCCCTTACTATAGCTCCACTGGCATTGCAGGTGCTGAATGGCAGCTACTGGGTGCAGTCTTTGGCCATCTTGCACGGCTTCCAGTTCTCGATCGCCAAGACCTGTGTCATGCATTTCTGTTGGCATCGTACTGTTCACTCTGACCCACAGCTTTATCTTGACAGCGAACCTCTTGCTGTGATGGAGACGCATCGGTTTTTGGGCTTGCTTTATGATGCCCGGTTGACTTGGCTCCCTCATATTTGGCAGCTTAAACAAACGTGTTGGTGCCATCTTAACGCTCTTCGTTGCTTGAGTCACATCAGCTGTGGTGCCGATCGGTCTACCCTTCTGTGACTGTATCAGGCGTTGATTCAGTCCTGTCTCGATCATGCCAGCCTGCCTTATGGTTTGGCATCGCCTTCCATGTTGCAGTGTCCCATACTTCACTGCGAGATCTGACTCGAAACTGGAACTTTCTGCACAAGTCCTGTAAACAGCATACTTGTGGAGGCTGGTGTCCCGCCATTGCAGATCCGGTGCCAACGACTACTGGCCGCTTATGCTGCACATGTTTGTAGCTTGCCCAGGCATCCAAATTACCGTCTCCTGTTCCCCAACTCGGTCGTCCATCTTCCCGAATGGCGACCCCGGTCAGGGTGTACCATCACAGTTGCGCCCAGGCTCTTTTTTTGGGGTTGAGTTCTTCTCTCTTCCACCTATTTTCTGGGCACATATACATATACACCCGTGGTGTGTGCCCAGTCCATGCCTTCGGCTGGATTTGGCACAGGACACGAAGGACTCAGTCCCTCCTAAGACCCTCTGCTGCTGCTTTCTTTCCATCTTTGCCACGATTCACGGATCTGACGTGGTCTATACCGACGATTTGATGGTTGTTGTTCGAGCTGGTTATGCTTTTACTCTTGGGAATCATTCTGAACAACGCTCATTGCTGGATGGCTGCAGTGTTTTCACTGCAGAGCTCATAGGCATCTCTCACGCCCTAGAGCATATCTGCTCCTGATCAGGTGAGTTCTTCGTCATCTGTAGTGACTCCCTGAGCCTTTTACAGGCTACCGATCAGTTTTTCCTCGCTTTTTTCTGGCGATGGCTATCCAGGAGTCCATCCATACTCTTGCCAGTTGTAGCGATTCCATGGTTTTTGTGTGGACCCCGGGTCATGGCAGCATCCCGGGTAATGAACATTGTCGACAGGCTGGCCAAACAGGCTATCAGTGCCTTGGCCCCGGAGACTGGCTTTCCAGAATGTGATCTCCAGTCGATATTGCTGCAAAAAAGGCCTCGGTGCTTGGGGTGCTGAATGGCACAGCCTGTCTTCCCCCAACAATCTTCGGGTGTGTGGTGCTCCTGCATATGAGCCTCTCACAAGGACTCCATTGTACTCTGCCAGCTACACATTGGCCATACCTGGCTGACACATGGTCATTTATTGCACGACGATGACCAGCCTGTATGTCGCTGTGGATTAATGTTGACAGTGGTCCACATTTTGTTGGACTGTCCACTTTCAAAGGCGCTCAGGCAGACGTTTGTGCTGCCTGATACACTCCCTGCTGTTTTATCGGATGATGCTGCAATGGCAGGCTTAGTTTTGAGTTTTATTCGAGTGTGAGATTTCTATCGCTCAATCTGAGGGTGTGTCCCTTTTGTGTGTTGTGTCTGGCCTTTGGCCTATTGTTTTAGTTTGGGGTTTTGGTGTGCCTCTTGGTGGTTAGCTTTTCCTTTTTTGTTTCTATGGTCGGCCAACCACTTTGTGCTTTTAATCGTTTTGTCTGGTCTTTGTCTGTGTCTTTCTTGTCCTGTGTCGTCCCTTGTCATCTGTGTTGCTTGTTTTTGTTCCTTGTGGGTATTTCATGGTAGTGAAAAAAGTGACTGATTGCTTTTGTAGTCTGGTCCCTTCAACCCCCCACAAACAAAACTATCTTGCATGTATGCACAAATCATTCAGGTTCTTCATTCGACTAATGATGAAACGGAACACTGGTATGGTGAGTGATACTATGGACTATACAAGATTATTCGAAGTCCTAAGCTGTAAACTGTTGTCAGTTGCCTGTGAGCCACACTTCTGGCAAACCTTCCAAGGAGAAAATTGATGACAACGGCTGAATGGGACTACGCGACATAGTCGAGTTCATGGGCACTGAAAACGGATATTTGGTAAAAGAATTCTCTACAGTAAGCCAACTACTGTTCCAAAAGGGAAGAGCAGAGTCAATATGCGCATGATGCCATGGCAACTGAGACTTTGGCCAAGCTGAAAACGTTTGCTAAGGGGCGAGGAGGGTTTCAGCCTATGTGCAAGTCTGTGAACATCATCTGTTGAATATAGGCGTTCATACCAGTCCATGTACAGTTCCGACACGCTACATTTTTCGTATTTTCAATTCCCGAATGTTCTTGTAGGAGCTTTTTGCAACACTTTAGGAATAAGCACATCCTATTTTCCAGTCTTTTGCAGTAAAATCACAGCATCTTGGACCGAGAGGTTATGCAGACGAGCAAAATATCGGCAGACAAAAGGATTCTGAATGTTTCTCACAGAAGGAGGCCAAGCAGTACAGATGTAGTGCAACAAAAGGTTCCAGTCGGGCTCTGATTCTGTGGCCTGACCAGTTTTCCTATAGTGCAGTGGAAAATTCTGTAAGAGTTCAGTGTCCCGCGCATCTGTCTGACAACAACATGCGGCAGTAGCATCGAATTCAGAATCAGAACCAATAGGAAGCCGAGAGAGGGCGTCAGCATCCTTCGACATGGATCGGTACAATACCTCGTCGTGATACTGTGACAGTAACAAAGCCCAGAGTTGCAGCTTCTGAGCCGTGCACGATGGAAGAGGTTTGGATGGATGAACCAAAGACTGACCTAGCTTCTGGTCCATCACTAAGTAAGACTACCGACCAGACAGATAATGGTGAAACTTTATCATGCCATAGATAATAGTGAAAGCATCGTTATCAATCTGGGAATAGTTACATTGAGTCTTGGAAGCCAAAGTGCTCGGACAATGCTGTAAACCAAATATGTGCGAGAATACAGGTGTGATTCTCTACGAAGAGGTGTTCACTGCCAAAACCACTGGCTTAGCAGGATCTAAAAGAGCAACTCGCCTGTCACTCAAAAAGGCATTTGTAGTTTTCGAGAATGCATCTTGACAATCTTTGGTCCAAACAAAAGACACATTGTCCTTTCGCAACCGATCCAATAGAGCAACGATCTGAGGTGCGCTGGGAAAAATCGGATATAATGTGTCATCTTTCTGAGAACTGACTTCAATTCCATGATTTTCCATGGGGCAGGGCAGACCTGGATGGCCAGAAAAGAAGTAGAGCAAACTTCGTTCTGCTCCACTGTCCATTGTTGCCAGATGTAACCAAGATGGCGGTGATGACATTATCCAATATGGCGCATGTGATGTCAGATGATGACGCGAGCTCCGTTATCGAAAATGGCCACTTTTGGCAGGAAGTTTGAATTTTAGCGGCAAGACATTTTAATTGGGCTACCTCCACTAACCTTCTCCCCTCCCTGTATCCCCTCCCCTCCCCTCCCCCACAAAATGGTGGTAAATTCAAATTTCATCAGAACACTGCAACACACCATGAATACCTACACTAACCTAAGAAAGTGGCAGGAAAATAGGTCACTTGGGCTACCTCCACTGACCTAAGTCATCCGATCACCACCTCTTCCTAAGAATTGGTGGGAAAAGGACTTGGCCTGTGCTGCATAGGATGGACGTAAGTCTTTATTTTGCATGCAGTCATTATTTAAACAATTTGAGGCAGTACCACCATCCAGTGTGTCCACCACGAGGTCTGAAGTCCAACTGCCCTAGTACACAATACTGCCACCAGAGAGTGCTATCGTCCCTCCTATGACATAATCCAAGATGGTGGTCTGGAGGGGAAAATGGTGGGAAAATGACTCAGCCTGCACTGGGCTGTTGGGGAGGGGGAGGAGTGTACTTTATTTATTTTGGAACAATTTATTTAGGGACAGATTTCACGTAGTTCATTTATCACAATGAAAAAAAGAAGTACTCGCCCTGATGTACTTGGAGTCACAATACACAGTCTGCAGACCTGCAAACTACTCGGGAATAATGCAGTACACTGATGTACAGATATGCAAACAACTCGTAAATTACCGAAATAATGCAACACACAGCTCACAGACCTGTAAACTACTAGTAAATCACCGAAATAGTGCAGTACACTGAAGTGCAGACACTAAAACAACTCGTAAATTATCAAAACAACGCATGTAAAACGCTCTGCATGCACACTCACTGCTCGTAAACTGTCCAAGTAATGTATAGCATGACCTACAGGCCTGCTCGCTAAATAATACAACAGACACGCAAAGAATGCGCGCATGCCCCGCCCATTGCCCCCTGTCTACTGGACTGCACAGGATGCTATCACACACGCTCCCAGAAGTTGGGATGCACTCGCAGCCCCCGCAAAGGGTCGACGCGACCATCAGCTGCCAAGTCATGCAAAGGTGCCCATTCGGGTCCCGCAAATATGAGGCAGTGGCATCCCTTTCATACCTGACATCTGAAAAATTCCTCTGGAAATATGTGTTGACCTGGGCAAAATTGCTGACATGACTGGACAGGAGTGAGAACCTATTTGCAGAGGGACTTACCCTCACAGATGCTGCAGAAATCCGTTCCATTGTTTCCCAGAATACCACAGGCTGCTTTCTCTTCCTCGTGATCCTAAAAGGACATTCGGGCTGCGTCTAGTCCTGCTTAAGTGCCCTGTGTGGCTGACGCATCACTGCGAATTGCGTACGCCTAGCTACACGCCATCGCAAGTGCATCTAAAGAGGTTCTCAATGTTATAGTGATGATGTTATAGTGATGTCACATAGTTATGTAAAATAAGAACCAAGTCGACCTCTCGGAAATTGTATTGTGCTTCGGAAATAGGCAACGCTTGTTTTTGTAGGCGCTTCTGTGATGTCTCAACTTGTCTGCATGGAAATTCTTGCCCTAACAGGACCTGTTTACGGAAATAGCGCAGAATAACATCGAATGCATTCTTCCTCTCGGTCCTAACAACACATCCAATCCATCTTGTGTTACACTTCCTGCTTTCAACATATGCAAACGTTCTCACCACTGTGTAGAGACACTTATATTCCAGCACAAATGATGTCTGGTGAGTGAATGGAGCATTATGATTGGCTCTTATCGAATTTACCCACCGAGTTACTAATGCTGCCAGTGTGAAAGCACAGTCTGCCTTTTTCTCTTTCTGCAGATGATAGTTTCAGCAGCAAGAAACTATTTTACACAGGTCGCCATATTGCACCGACAATTAAACCTTGCAGGGTGCTCCACATATCGTCAGTTATGGAAAGACTCTTCCTCAGTTACACTGCTCTCTCATTGACGACAAGAGCTTGAATATTAGAGCGTAAAACTGATCTCCAACTCAGCAATATATCACTGGGTACCGTGTCGCTGTAGTAAACATACAATTCATATCCTGCGCCATACAAAATCACCCCTTCTACATCACTCGTACATATACTGTGAATACAGATAGCATAAGCACATGCACTGTAGGTATACTTGTGGCACAAGATATTTCCCACGAGGGTGGTTATCGACAACCAACTGATGACCAGAGCACATTCAGTGGATTGAAGTCACTCTCAGAACTGATCTACAAATTATGGATCGGCTCCCTTTGGCACAAGCGCATTACTGTTTCCGACCCTACCTGCTTGCTTTCTTACACACATCTCCAGACTCTGGGACTACAAGAACATATGTAATTTCGCATAGTTTGGTAGAATATCATACTATTTTCACGGTGCTTCTCGATATCAAGCACACAGCAATATCGCTTGCCCAGTAGTATTACCCATGTGACATAATTCCGAAGATATAGACTGGAAATTATTTCTCTAGGAACACAAAATTTTAGCTAGGTGGAGCATGCTGTACCCCATAGAGTAACTAGTAACTTATTCCATCTGTCAAGACCTTTACAGAAAAATAACTCGAGAAAAAAATAGAGGAAACTGATATTTCCACTTGTGAACACTGATGTCGGTTATGTAACAGATTCCAAATCATCTCAATAGTTTACAAAGTCAACTAATGTGTTTCTCACGTCTAGAGAACCAGCAAACGTGTCTTCCACCTGCTAGATGCACACACCACAATCGATGTTCTCTCACCTAAATAAAGACGCAAAATGTGAAGAAGCAGTCGACCAAACGATTTACATGGGTGGGAATAATGGCCCAGCACAAACACATGTCCATATTGATTTTTCTCAAATTTCCACGCGATCGCGAAAGCTGTCTAACACATACTAAGTATTACTTCGCTATTCGGCCGTCTACACAGTTAAGTCAGCTACATTCCTGCACCCCAACAGGCCTCTCCATTCGGACAGCTCGTACCGTTGCCTGGAAAAGTGAATCATTCCCGCCATAGGCCATCAGCACTGCATGCCAAGCACGCATAGGTAGAATCATTATCATAAGACATCGGTCACATATATATTTGATCGCTATATTTACAATTAAATGTTACTATCGCGGTCTCAGTTGAACGACATTCGACAATGAGCCAAGTGTCGGAAATACACCCTGCTTACGGCTGTGGCTCTGGAAACAGAAATATCTATAGCATTCTTATGATTTCACATACTCTCCCCTTTGCTATCACAGTATTCCACGTCAAATCCAGACCTTCCTGGACATAGTAATTTCCTTTGCACATGTCGGAACACAAACACATACTTTATAAGCCTGATGCTCATGGCGAACCTATCACGCAACCACTACTGCTATGCACAATACTTCGCCAATAAATGATTGCTGACGATACGAAATAATACTGACTGAGAATCAACGAGGGGTTGACATGTCTCACAACTTTTTCTTGCGAGTGATACCACTGTGACTTAGAAAGGGAGAATAATCGTCTTACAAACCGCCAGATGAACATGAACATATTACTATCAAAAGATGTCTAGGTCCTACGGGTGCACACAAGTATCCATGCTAAAGCTGTACTGGCTTTATAAATCGAGGTATGACATTACATACGAATGAGGTTGGTTTTCTTTTTTATCCAGACAAATACCACAACACTGAATATACTGTAGATGGTGATTGCCATAGTGTATATTATCAGGTCAACAGTGCGGTTACACGTCGTCGACGATGCATCCTCGTTATAAGATTAGTGAATTTAGAAAGTGATTCAGCTAAGGAAGTGGTATGAAACTAGTATTTGCAACTCCCTCACTGGCGCTAGATGTTTGTCCAGTATTTGCAACGCATTTTGTCTTGATGCCATGTCAGAGGTTCTGCGATATATCGACCGTGATTGTTGATTGAGAAGGATCACAAACAGTACTCATAGACGGTGTGCTGATTGAGCACATAAGAAATGTACACTAGCTTTTCAGATCTCTAGTGCGACGCCGTCCGCAAGAAATGCTGTCTTGGATTTGGAATCAAGTCTTCCCATTCAACCGCATACCTGCCTTGGATCCTATGGAGAAGTCCTTTAATGATTACAGACACTAGTGAATCATATTTCTGTCACTCTGATACCTCGAAACGAGTCATCTTTGACGAACCTATCTGCGGCAGTAAAATTTTAGATAGCCCCTATGCATCCTGCAACTGCTGCCATTTCTGGAGCTTTACGCATGGGATCGTTCCTATTTAAGTCGGAACTGAGTAGAAGTCAGAGAAAGCTGTATCTGCCACCTTCTGCATCCCGTGTGAAAACAGGCTAAGCTGAGTTACTGCGACAGAACTGTGCTTTAACTATTCTAGGGAAACGGGAACTGGGAGAAGGACAAGGATTTTGCAGCTACACCGTGGTGCGTCCCCAAACTACATACAAGTGCTACAGACCTGTGTCCCTCAGGGCCAATTGACACTTATCACCCTGACACGCTAGCTTCGTTAATCTGTATCATCCAACGGAGAGAAATAACGAACTATAAGAGCTCCACTAACTTCATCCAATAGAGAACTCGATAAGATTTTAACCACATCTCTTTCCTCCCATACATCGAAAACAAATACCGCATGTGTGCCAGCACCGAGCGCACGTGATGATCCTATTAAGTATCCAGGTATTGATAAACTGCACAGACCAATCTGAGGTTTCATCACCTGTACTGTAGGGGGATGTCCTGCAGACTATACAGTAAGTCACAAGCGATGCTCCCTGTGACCCTGTCTTGTTGTTAAACCTTTTTTTCTTTTGCTGTAACATGTTTTGCACACTGCCATATATTTTGTTTTTCCGCCACAACTTCGAGGTCTGTATCAGGTTCTGATCCATGGTGTCTCGCAGAAAACTGGACGTTGCAAGGTGTAAATCGTGTTGTTACTGCTGCTACCATAACACACCACACACACTGTATGATTTTAAATAAAAGACAGTTACAACATAAGAAAACTGAAAGAGTTCTGGAGTGCTATGGAGAGTTTCCAAACTACAGTCCGAAGGTGACTGACGACCTCTACATTTAAACTCGTCTGCTCCAGTGTTGGAATAGCTGACGGCTCTGCGTTCCGTCTCGACTGATTACTCATATTGCAGTCATGTACGCAATCACTGTTTCAGTGCCAGCTATCCCCAGAAGGTGCTGCCCCTCCTCCAAAACTCTTTCTCCAACTCAAACAAGCGACGTCCGTCAGTCATTATGTGGTAACCAACAGCGTACCAGTGGACAGATGGGATGGAAAAGACACCCTCGATGTACTGAAATATTAAGCATTACAGTTGAGTGTGTGCACAGTTTTACCAATTTTACAGTAATTTCAACACTGACCAATGATGTGACAGCATGTTTCCCATTTTCAGTATCATAGATAAACAACCCCCTTCCCCACTTTGCGAGTATCATTGCGAATGTGGATAGATGACTGTGCAGTACGTCCATTCCTTGTTAATTCTTGAACACATCCATCATCAAAGTATATCAGACAGCTCTCTGCATATTTCTAACACCTCGAGCATAGTGCTTAATTTACGATCTATCTCCATGCGGATAGGAGGCACGTAGCATTCTCACTCTCTTAGGATAAAATTAGAGACTGAAAGACCCCCTCACACTGTCACTGACAAACCTGCCCTGCAACATCGTTACTGATTTAATCTGAAACCGATTAGAAGCAGACCGCTACATTCCACGTCTCTTGAATGAATGGCACTTGCCAAGTCCTCGCCCATTCAAGTGCACAAGATTTCTTCAGATGCGCCCATGTCGAGGAGGTTAGCACTCTTTATCAATGTATAGTAACAGATTTGAAAGTCTTGTGATGTAATAGCAGAAGGGTTAAGAAGAACAACAAACGGGTGATTTTATGCGTGATGGAGCTCCAGACAGATGGTGTTCAAAGCACTTTCACGTAAATCAACTAAGCTATTAATTTTAGAGCATTGTTCCAGAGTCCAGGGTGGGAGAGAACATAAACACATGCACTCCTAAGGCTGCAACGTTCCGCAATTAAAACAGGCTATAATGTTAGATCGCTTGATTTTCCGACCTATCAGTCGTATGGAATGCAGCGCTGTTAATATTCCAGTGTAAGAAATATATTTCCGGTGCATGACATGCAACCTTCTTCCTGGTTTCTCTACGATAAACAATGCTATCGAACCGTAAAACGAAAAAAAACTAGTTCCTTAAAACATTGGCTCTGTGTGATTCGAGCACAATATAACTTTCCAGAGATGTATAGCATCCACTGTTCACATCCGATCAGGGTTCAGAAATTATACTATGCCCGCATGAGTCTTATATAAAATGATCGTTCGTAACGGGAATACCTCTTACAAAGAAACAGATAAACGCATAGCAGTAGCGTCCGAAGTCTGAAATTACAAGTTATTCCGCCACTAACTCTGGAAACAGCATCTGTCAGGCAAATGTATACATCAGAATTGCAGTGCCTCACAAACACCTATCGCTAACTTGGAATATTCCTAGGCCAGCCGAAGTGGCCGAGCGGTTCTAGGCGCTACAGTCTGGAACCGCGCGACCACTACGGTTGCAGGTTCGAATCCTGCCTCGGGCATGTCTGTGTGTGATGTCCTTAGGTTAGTTAAGTTTGAGTAGTTCTACGTTCTAGGGGACTGATGACCTCACAAGTTAAGTCCGATAGTGCTCAGAGCCATCTGAACCATTTTGAATCTTCCTAGTTATGAAGCTGAAGTCTTGATTTTACACCAAAGATGCGACAGGGGGATGGAGTACATCGCATAAATCATAGTTCGTTTAGAGGAATGTGTCACGTTTCATCACACATGAGATAGAAGTCCTCTGATGACCGAGAGGTTTACCGTTAACGATCGCAAGTAGACAGTGCTCTAAATCACATACAGAACACGTGGTTGTATACGAGTCAAACGCAGGCTATGTCACGCGACTGATGCATCCTGACAGAACAGTGGAAAAATCGACGGGCAGCAACTTCTCCTTCTCTAGAATGCATCATCAGTCTACCATTAAATCGTACCTCGTTACAGCTCCATGTCAATCGATCACCCCGTCCACTCTGTGTTACTCTTTAACGCAGATGCATGTAAGTTTAGTGGCAGATGGTTCTCTGTCTTCCTGAAAAGCGTCAAACACAGTAGTCAACTCGCGTGTGTCACTGTTACCTCACTAGACACACAGTATAATGCTGCCTCGAAGATAAAAAGTGACTGTTTCCCTGGTTCCCTTCGCTTCCATGTCGACGTTTCCTCGGATTCGTCTTGCTGTCACGTACTTGTTCCCATTTACAAAATTTCCTGCGCCAACCAAAAGATACGCAAGTACTTTCTCAATTTCCTCGCATTTCAGTATATATTCCCTGTATTTATACATATTCGCCAGTCCTCTTCCGCAATTATATCAATTTTATATCAGTTCTACCGTTTAAGGTTAAATATGGCAGTGATTTCCGATATTTCAGGCTAATTAACTTAGAATGACCAATCACTACCGCTTGGATTTTGTATGCGTTGAGTTTAATACTATCCTGCGACTATTCTTACATTTCACATAGGTGAGCATTAATATTTCCGATAGCTGTTTTTGATTATTCGTTTTACACTTACATGCAACTGGAGTCCATCAGCATACGTGTCGTACCTGCAACAAGTCAAAACTAATGACACATCACTGACATACAGTGAAAAGAGCATACTACCTAATAATCTAGGGGACAGCTGATCCAACCTGCCTCCATTGTGACAGTATGGTGCCGGATATGACTTCTTGCTGGCGCGATGTCAAGTATGAGGGAAACCATTGCACTATGGCTTGGCGAGAGATTAGGCTGCTAACTTTGACAAATAAAATGACAAATTCAGCAGTGTCAAAGGCTTTACTGATGTATGACAAGCACATGGCGGTCGCGCTGGTTGTGGCTTACCTAGTCAATGTTTCCAGGCACCAGAGGGAACGCTTGTGGTAAAGCAGTAGTTGGAGATATCCGTTGTAGTGGGCGGTAGTGTGTCAGTTATAAGCTTCATCATTTGAACCGTGTTGCCGTCGCCTCCAGTAGATACGGATCTGATACGCATATTGGCCTTTCTGAATGTACTGCAAGAAATATGCTTTAGATAGAATCTTTCGTGGCTACAGTCGTCTACCCCCATGAAGTAAACAATGAGTCTCTGTTTTGTTTGTGGTTCAGTTGTGATTGTGGGTAATGTGAGGTACTGGTTCAGTTCTGCAGCTGGGACAATAGGGTAAGCAGTAGCTTTTACTTTTCCTAGACCAAGAACACAGAGATTTTCCAATAGGACAGCTGGCATAGTTCTGTTGTAGGGTAATGGATAGGGATACATGAGTTTTGCATTTCTCACGCCATGACTATTCCATTTCTAACCCACATGATTTTCATGAGTTGGGCGCAGTTTTTATGGCCGATGTGCCGTGTCTCTGAGATTCACGAGCTGTTCTCGTTCTTCAGTTAGCTACGGTGAATGTTACGTGTTGGTTTACAGTGAAAGTAATTCCAGCGTTTCAAGCTGTTTTAAGCAAAATAGTTGAATATATCCACGTCGTGTCCTTTGCTACTTTGAGCTATATTAAATAAGGAAATTATTTTGTAAAAAGGATTGAATTCACCATAGAAGAATAGTTACAGTATTACAAATATCACAGTAAAACTAAATTTTTACAGTTTCTAACACACAGTTCAACAATACCTCAGGTTGTGATTACTCAGAACAGGAATATGATTAGTGAGACTGAAGAGTTCACATTTCCTTGTCTTCAGATAGATAGTGAACTGTCGTGGATAGCAGATTCTCAGGATCTTGTTCAAAGACTTAATGCTGCCATTTTTACTACTGGAACAGTATCTGAAGTAAATGATAGTTCGACACGAAAATTAGTCTACTTTGCCATTTTTTTCATTCGTTTACAGGTATAATATTATAGTTTTGGGTAACTCTTCCCATTGTCCAAGGGTATTTTTGGCTTAGAAACGGGTCGTACGGGCAATAAGAGCGGCAAGTTCGCGAACCTATTGTCAACCTCTGTTCATTAGTCTAGATATGCTGATATTGGCCTCTCCACTTAAATCCTGTTCCATTTAAATCCATAAGAGGAATAAACAGGGACAGAGATGAGAAACAGCAAAATATTTTAGGGAGAGGTTGTCGGTGGCAAAGAGGGTCATACAGTACTACTAATTTTCGTGACCTTGATAATTTGGAGGTTAATGTGAATGTTTTAGATGGGAATCCTAATATTTGATTCGAGATTTCAAAATAGTGGCAGATTTTACATATAAATTGATACGTTATTCAAGGTCATGGCTAGATTCAGTTAACATCAAATAAGCGAATACGTTTTTAGTTCTAGCAGGGAGGGATACAGCAGAATACAATGTTGGACGCAGATTGAAAGTAGTCATGCACCATCTACCAATAATCACGATTTTAAAGGTAATGTCATCCGTAGGTTGAGTTTAATTTCGTCGAAACATCGGATTTGGAAAGAGCAAACAGGGGTATGGCCTTTATGTTTTAATTAACGTCTTTACTGGCAAAAATAAATACATCGCGGCGTATACATGTTATTGTGGCATTTGCAAGACAGAACAAACATAAAAGAAACGTAGATCATTGATTTACGAGTCGTTGAATGAGTCCACTAGCCTCTCATTCCTTGGAATGCCCTTTCCAGTTTGTGTCTCACACTGCATTTTGCTGTATCCCTCCTCTGTTCTATGTTGATCCCCACTACAACTAAAAGATGTTCACTTGTTTGACACTCACTGAGCTGGCTGTGATCTTGAATAATCTATTTTACGTGTGAAATTTGCCACTCTTTTTTAAATCTGGAATCAAATGTTACCGTTCCCATTTTAAAAATCACATTAACCTCCAAGTCACGTTAAAAATCACGTTCAATATGACAGTCATTAGTAGCAATGCGTGACTCTCTTTGCCAGCTACAACTTTTATCTAAAACATTTTGCTGTATCTCATCTACATTCAAAGTTATTCCCCAATATGTATTAAAATGGTCAATCCCGAATAATAGGAGGAGGAGGAGATTACTGTTTAACGTCCCGTCGACAACGAGGTCATTAGAGACGGAGCACAAGCTCGGATTAGGGAAAGATGGGCAAGGAAATCGGCTGTGCCCTTTCTAAGGGACAAGTGTCCTATGCTTTAAGTACCAATTAACATAACAGATTATGTATTATACAAACTGGCAATGACACAAACACTGTTTTAAGAATCGGTGCAGAACATCCCAATGTAATCTACAATACTATTATAATTCTTAGAACAAGCAATTGTTCAGAATACTGTCCAGAAAGTCGACAGTACGACTATGCAGGTTGTGATGAATGACAAGGACGTCACCAACATCCTCGGATCCAACGGAGCGACGCCGTACAGCTGATGTGTTGGACTCTGGCTGCGTGCCAGACGCCAGAAGCAATGCAGCTGCACCGCTTCTGCGGTGCTGAGAGTCGAACCCAGGAGTAGCCGGCTCAGGACGGGAGCTGTCTGCGCCCCCTCCCTGGACAGCGCGTGCGAGGCCACTGTTATCATTAACACCTGTAACGCCTGCCTCGTTACAAGAAAAATGTGTATAACCTCCTGCCATATACGCCGCTCTAATAAGATTATCACAACAATATTCCAAGAAATAATGCACAGTGTTGCCACAATGCAGTAAAATAAGAACAGCTCATTTGCCGATAGAACCTCCTGAGACAGGTGGCACAGTGCGGAGTAGACTCTCCTCAGTTTCCGGTAGTGATCTGTAAGTGGTCGATGCTGGCGTCTCATTTGCTCCGAAGCTCTCAGCCACTGGTTGAGTTGCTGTAAGTCGACCTTCACCAGAAGAACAAGTCCCACGTACCTGGAGACAGCTGTTAGTACAATGCTATTGGTGAAGAATACGGGGACCAAGAACCAGTTGAAGCCGCTCCTCAGCCATTCCGTAGTGACTAAAGCTATAATCAGGGCAGTGGACATGACATAAACTGTCACGCAGGAGAACTTTACCGGTCGACTGGAGGAACGATGAGGTTCCAAGAGGCCGCTGTCCCTGTATGACAGAATGAGGATCTTCTGGTACTTTTGGGCGTTTCGAAACAAATCTGCTTTGACCGCCGCAACAATGGTGAGGCAGGTAGCCACCACATAGGCAACCAGCCACACGAAGCTTAAGGAATCCTTTCTTCTCACGTTCAAAACTTGCACCCCGTTCCACACAAGCGTTGATGATACCAGGGTCATGAAGAGAACAGCCGCTGCGTACAGTGTACCAGCACATGTTCTCCGTACCACACACCTCTCAGCGTCCACTGTGAACGGCGTCAGCCCGAAAACCTTGCAGATGGCATGGTATCGTGCTACGGATCTTAAGAGGCCTCTCCTATTCGCCATTTCAGTATCGGCTATCCCTCTAGGAAAGTTCAGTATCTGTAATGAAAGAAAACAGTTCTTCAGTTATAGAAGACAGGAAGGTTGCATTACTTAGAAAATTAATATAAAAGCATGTAACCGATAAGCAGAGTAAAGGCGGGCATGAGTTAGGAATTACACAACATGTGCATTGTGCTTGATATATATTTTCACAAACCACTATAAGAATAATGGAGTAATCGTAGGCATGATTAATAGTGCTGCTATAACCATAATTATACAACAACGAAAATAGGTATGAAAATATAACCATTTTCATCAAATCACGTACTCGACCATCAAGATGTGCTGCCGCATCTCTACACAACGTTGTAAAGGAAACTAAGATAACGCGAATTAGTTGTAAATTATTGCATATGGGGTTATATAAACTTGAGGTGTTTGACCATGTAAGTAGTTATATTCGTTTAATGCAGTTAATAGCACCGAAGTTACCTAATGTGTTTATTAACTGCGAAAATTAAAAGTCATCTACTAAGCACATTGCAATGTTCACTATTACGAGCATTGTTAAGGAAGCTAGGATAGATGAGAGAAAGAGCCTGAAAGCTCTAAAGAAGACGGATAAAGTAAATGACTAAATTAAAATAAGAAATATAGCAAATAAGGAGAGGTGAGAAGTTATACACAGCCATAGTCGGGAACGTCATAAACGGCGCACTAAATCTCTTGAAGAACGAAACGCCGGTTTCCACTTTGAGGAGTAGTGTCGTTAGTGATCTAGATGATCCAACCAAAGCTAAATCATCTTTAAAAACGGCAATTCTTGCCCCATTTCTAACACACACGTGTTGAGAGCCTGAAGCACTGCATCTTGTAATTTAAAATGAAGTTTGCACTTTGCGATGAGAATTATGATGTTCTCTCCAGTATATGCTCGCACATACTTGTGATTGGGGTTTACGTAAATTAAAACGACGTATCATATCGGCATCAAACCAGTGAAAACAGTAATTACATAATTTGCATAGGTTTTAGTATAATTATCTCTACATGTAACTCTGTAGTAATGTACGTAATAGAATCCGCAGTAGAACTATGTATGTAAATTCTTACTGCATGTTCAGTAACTCATCTAATTCAGTTATTTGTGGTAAACCGCACCCATCACTCTGGTTTCACATACTTTTCTACGAATTTTCAGCACAGCTGCCTGATCCTCGAGTCTGATTTCATGAAAAGATTAAAGCACTCAACAGTACAGTTTGTTTTGTAATACTAAAGCCAACTGCGAAATTATTGAGCCTAAATTACGAGCACAAGGGGATGTGGAAGGCATATGCTGCGGAGATAGAGAAAGAGTTTGGTAACTCTTGTTGAAGTTCCTATATGGACTCCAGAACATACTATGTTCTTGTTTGTACATTTGAACTAAGCAGGACAAATTTAGTTACCTTCCCCTATGCTACTGGCAACAATCAGATGGGCCTAATACATTGTCATGATGTCATACATCTCACTTATTATTCTGGTGATCCTATATTTCACATAACAACCGATACACTGTATCACAGTATTACTGAGCACCATGCCGCTAAATTAGATGCATTTCATATGACAACAGTGTTAACTTTGTAGTCAGATGTAAAGATCTGCAAAGTAACACAAAAACACCTACAGGTTTCTCACAAAGACTGACAATGAGGTGGCTAACTCTTTAGGCACATCACAGACCCATGTTCATTTTCCCTCTCAGTGATTTTCATTATCATGCTATCAACAGAAAAAATTTTATACTGGTGTTAATGATTATATATTCGTTTAAAATTTGTAGTTCTTTATTCATATATTATATGACGCTGTTGACCACACATTCATTCCCCAATAAAGAAGAAGAAGGAAAAAGGAATTTCTGTCTGTCTGTTCCAAAACCCCGTATTATGTCTTATAGATGTAGAGCTCTGCTGCAGCTTGTAACATCTGCGCTACAGAAGGCAAAGCACCATCCAGAGTGCATTAACGTGTGTAGTGTTCCATATTCGTAAATGTGACTAGCATTTCTGCATTTAATGCAATGCATTTCTGCATGTAATGTAATGCATTTCTGCATGTAATGTAATTGTTTTCTGAGCCACAAATATGTTATTTTCTTCTTGTATGCCAGCAGTAATCAACTATAGATTTGGATACAGTGCAACTTTTAATGACGAACTGTATGAACAAGTTGCTTACATTGGAGCTTATATAACTTCATTTCTAAATTGTATGATCTGTGTTAATGAAGTAGCTAAACACAAGGTATGTATTTCCACAGTCAACATTTAGAAGAATGTTGGAGGAGTTTTCGATTAATTTCTTTGCGTATTAGGTCGATGTTTTGTTCCAAATTATATCAGAATGTTTCATCCTATATGTGAAACTCTCTATTTCTTCTAAAATATTTAGAAAACTACCTTTCTCAGTGGTGGTGGGCATTGATATGTGTTGTACTATGTCATTGGCTGAGCTTTTTCTGTTTTAGGCGTGAGAAAAATGATAAAAGTTTGATGCCTATGAGATTCACGTCTTTTATGAATACTGCTTTGAAATTTCTTCCTGTCTATATTATGTATATCTTCTCTAGGCTATCGTATTTTAACTTATAAATACTGAAACAGATAAATTTATGGAACTTTTCTACTGAGTGATAAATTTGCGATAGAATCGTCTTGTGTGTTCTGGCACTTATTAGCAAGTTGATTATTTGAAGAACACCGTTGATTTTATTTTAAAATTTTCGCCAATATGCTATGTGATATACAAAATTGTGCTTTTCTGAGAGTAATTCTATCTTTTGTTTTATTTTGATTCATATGTAGCTGTTTAATATAAATTTGGTTGACTAATCTGAGTTTTTAGCTGCTGTTTCTACCATTTTTGCTCTTGTAATTTTCTTTTCTTGTGTTTCTCGTGCTCGATTATAAGTACTATATTTTTGTGTAATTTATTCCATTATCAGTGACATATATCTCTGTTTTCCACATCCACCCAACAAAATTTTTCCGTCATCTACATATCGGTTCAAATAACGAATTTTACTAGCCCATTCGTGATGGTTATAAAAAAAATTAGCTGTCGGTGTTCTGTAGTAAAGTATTACCTAGTGAACCAGCAAGATAATTTTCCATTTCTAAACTACACTGACGTACAAGCTGAAGTCAATCCCAGGAGGGCTGTCGCGGGTTCAGTGCAGGACGGTGTGTGGTGGAGGGTTGTGGTGTATTTTCAGGTCGGTGTCAGGTAAACACAGCTGAGAAAACCAACACCTTAGTTTACACAGAAATTTGTACTCTCTAGAGACGTGGGAATGACCACTCCCTTCTGAGAATGGGGGGGGGGGGGGGGGGGGGCAGCTAGCGTCCACCTGCCTGGTTGTGAGACGTTAACCCAGGATTTCTGATGCCAGTACCTAGTACGTGGTTGCGTGAGTCGCGCCAGTCGCACTGCGTCAGGTGCACTTGGGGACGGTTGGAATTCTTTCTGTGGTAGCCACCTCCTCAGTAGATGGCTGTGTCCTGTTGGGTGATGATGGGTTGCGTGATGGCTCCTGTTCGAACGTTGGAGGAAGTGGCTACTCTTCTTGGGCACGATCCGCTGCCCCTTGGGTCTGATGGAGTGAACCTGATAGCCTCGTCCCCCCGTGGCACCAAGCTACAGTGGCAGAGGCCCAAACTCTCGCGACTGTTGGATACAAAATGAAAGCTACTTGTGTAGGATAACAGCTTACATGCTATAGCAGTGCACCGTTTCCATTCGCTTTCTGGGTAATACCTAGGAAGCTGTCAGTGGAAAAAATGTCCGGCCAGTACTGCAGGAACCTTATCTTACCGATGTGCTGGCAGTTTTTTTCAGTTACATCCTGGCCTGTTTCACGTTGAGTAAACCGCCATGTTACTATAAGAGGAATGCAAGTATCGTGCACCTGCCAGCAACAAGCAGCTGCAATATCTTTGTGCTGTCCTAAATCATCGTCTGCACACCGACCAGCGCAGTACCGCGAATAGGCATCAAGAAGGCGCTGATTCGCCCGTCAGTGGAAAGAACGGGCAGCGCCACGCCTTCAGGGAGACAGAGTCCAGCGCCCCCTGTCAACGCTGATTAACCAGCCGCCCATCGCTGGTTGGCCCAGTTCGGTCGCAGATTTCGAGAGCATCAGCACTGCATAATAGGAAGATGTATTCATAGATTGCCAGTGTAATCGAGCGTATAAGGCAAAGGAAGCACAGGAATCAAGAGAAGTAAAGTTTCTTTTCTTATTAGAAATAAAGTTAATCTTCAAGTGTTATATACAGATCATTTCTAATTCCTGCCACCGGCCACACAACTGTTTTGCCGCCATACTCCCGTTGATTTTCTCGCAAGATACTATTAGAGCTACACTACCCTCTCCTGTATTCAGATTCAGCTCGTAGGTCACCATGTAGAACTAATTTGCAACTGAGATCCACAGATGGAGTGAATGCCATATCACATTTTGCAGAACAAATTTCCATCGCAAGTGTTTCTCATGCCTTACATGACATGGTTTGCAGACTGCATATAACCTCTTGTGTTAACTCACTAGATATACTCTTATGCTACTTATTTACTACCCCACTTGACAGACCATTACTTCTCTTGGAACACTCATCACATTCCACCTCTACTTTTAATCATGTTATTCATGTGCGCTTGGCAATTGTTCCTCCTTTCCCCTCATAGCTTATTCTGGCCTTGTATCCTACTAAGCTGTAGGGAACACATTTCTCATGAAAACTCAGACTACAATGTTCGTCATACGCCCACCCTCGGGCTCTCTGGATCCGTTGTGTGAGAATCTGCACCACTGGTGGATGTATTGTAAAGGTGAGTTTTCACATAGACAGAGGAAGGCTACAAATAGTAACGTCAGAATGGCTGCAGTACTTGCTGTCGTAATACCCAGGGCCACAGCCACTCGTTGTTGCTCTGTCCACACTGCTCCACAGGCCACACCAGCTGCTCTTCTAAAGCAGCCCATCTTGCGCGGCTGTGAGTCGCTCCAGGGACTGGATCAGGTCTGTTTTCAATGCGTTTCCGAGGAATATAGCTGTGTTACTCTCGGCTTGGTAGCTACCACGACCATAGCCGGTAGATGGAATATTTGCCTTGTTGTGTCACAGTTGTCATATTAATCAACAACCCACTACATCTCAGTTGCACTCACCTTGTCCCTGTGAGCCTATCTTGCTTGTAACAACTTGCCACTACTACCACGGTGAGTACACTTTCTTCTACTGTCCTCCCTACGTACATTCACGCGGAGTTTGGTGTTGAAAGATAAAGGTTTTCGCTATATCCTTGAGAGCCAATGATACTCATTATTTCCGTCATAAAAGTGGTGCCATGTTACAGTATTTACATATGCAGATATATCTGTGACATAATATTAATGTGATGTCATTGTTTTTGTATCCCGCTTGGAAGGCGGCGCGTGGGTATGCTCCTTAAATCTGACAAAGAGGCCGAATGAAAGGAAGCGAGTAGGAGCAGGGGTGGTAAAGCACGTCGGTACTGCAAGTAAAGTAAAAGAGGTTTTTACTGGTGCATGAAAATATATAAGTGAATATGTATCTTTGGCTTCGCACCTACGTGCTCATTTGTACCAAAGTCCAGATAAGAAAATCTCGATAGCGAGCTAAGCTGAAGCGATGGCTCTCGGCCGCCTGCTCTTGATGATCTGGGCGAAAGTGGAGTGGTGCTCGTGGAGCTGCACAGCGTCAGCTAGAGGGCGCTGTCGTCCGTGTAGATCGTCCGCTCTCGTAGTGCCAACCTACCCTGTGGCATCGGAACTGTCGATACCACAAATGTCAAAGTTATACATTATTTACTTCTGGCTAAAGATCAAAATGTCTCCAAGGCCAAATGTATACATTATATAGATGCATACATATATCTGTGTGTTAAGTATGTCAAATGCTGCGATCTCTGGTAATCATTTCTCTTTTCCTCCCTCTGTCTCCTTCTTGCTTACACATATCTCGGTACTTCATATATCAAACACAACTAGGCTCCTTAAACACACATGTGATCAGTAATAAGTTCTGATTGGTTTTACAGAAGTTGCAATACATTTCCCATGAAATTACCCTCTGCACTACATTGTAATTTAATTTCCTCATTAAATATCATATCTTACATAGTTTGTACGCATCTTTTTTTTTGTGAAACTATATAAATGTTGGGCCTCTGAAACATTGTGCACACCAGTAAGCCACATTACACATGTTACTTACTACCAGTTAATCTCTTCGCCTGCCACAGCCAGCGACAGCAACACAGCCCACACTGAGGTACCTCTGCACGTCTCACCTATCCTGATAGGTTACAGTCCAGCTGAGAGGCAGAGACAGTCACTAACGTTTTCTGGGAACAGTGCATAGAACGAAGAGTGTTACACACCGTACTCAATTGATGGGTGCATGTATAAATTTTTGTAGTTATTGCCTGACGCAAATACCAAATACCAGAGAATCAGATCTGGCTCACACTGCGAGTCACAATCAGACTCTAGTGGACACAAGGAGTGCACTGTTGCAGTAGGCAGGGCACTCCTCGTAGTACATCTCCACACCGAGCCTCGTCATAATAAAGAGGTGCCAACAGCATCTAACGGCTCATTCTGTGTGCTTTGCACTGTGTAGCCATAACACGTAAGCTGTATGCTCAGCTGCTCCTCGGCATCCGATCACTGAGTGAAACTTCGAATGCAACGCTGAGAGTAACTGAGACAGCATGGCTGGGAAAAATCCGCTGACACCTCTAGAGAATGTGGGAAAACGATGGCCTCTCCTGGTTGGATGAGGTTATGTCCAGCTGAAATACGAATCTTTCCAAACCAACAGTCTCAGTGCTTATATTCAATATATTCTCATTCAAGGTTTTTTTTTACGTGACACTGAGGTGACAAAATTCATTGGATACTTCCTATCATTCTGTCGGACGTCCTTTTCCCCGGTGTAATGCAGCATCTCGACGTGGCTTGGACTCAAGTAGTCGTTGGGAGTCGTCTGCAGAAATATATTCATCCGTGCTGCTTCTGTAGCGGCCCATAACTGTGAACGTGTTAGGCTTCGTGTGCGAACTGACCTCTAGATTACGTCCCATAAATATTCAATGTGATTCACGTCGAATGATGCGGGTGGCCAAATCATTCGTTAAAATAGTCCATAATGTTCTTCGAACAAGTCACTAAAAATTGCGGCCCAGTGACATGTTTAGGAACATGTAGCCATTAATGTCAGAAACTGGTCTCCAAGAAGCCAAACATAACCATTTCCAGTCAATTATTGGTTCAGTTCGATCAGAGGACCCAATCGATTCCATTTAAACACAGCCCAAACCATAATGGAGACAGCATCACCATGCATAGCAGTACCTTGTTGACAACTTGGGTCTACGGCATCATAGGGTCTCCACGACACACAAAACCTACCATCAATTCTTACCAACTGAAATGAGGACTCAACTGGCCAGGCTACGGTGTTCCACTGTAGTGTCCTAGCAATATGGTCATGAGCCCAGGAGAGGCGCTACACGTGATGTCGTGCTGTTCGCAAAGGAACTCACATTGGTCGTCTAAGGCCATAACCCATTAATGCCACGTTCGCGGCACTGCACTAACGCGTACGTCCCAGACTGATTTCTGCAGGTATTTCACTCAGCGTTGCTTGTCTGTTAGCACTGACAACTCTATTCAAACGCCACTGTTCTCAGACGTTAAGTGAAGGCCATCGGTCACTCCATTGTCCGTGGTGAGAGGTAATGCGACAAGAAACTGTTTGGGATCTCTGTACCCATCATGATTGACCCTTATGCCAATAAATATTCGATTTTTGAAAACTGAAATCCTGCAAACACATTCTAGACAATAATCACTGGTATCAATACGCCTTCTGTATCGCTTACCCATTATTTATACCGAGCGAGGTGGCGTAGTGCTTAGACACTGGATTCGCATTCGGGAGGACGACGGTTCAATCGCGCGTCCGGCCATCCTGATTTAGGTTTTCCGTGATTTCCCTAAATCGCTCCTGGCAAATGCCGGGATGGTTCCTTTGAAAGGGCACGGCCGAATTCCTTCCCCATCCTTCCCTAATCCGATGAGACCGATGACCTCGCTGTCTGGTCTCCTTCCCCAAACAACCAACCAACCCGTTATTTATAGTTATATAAAGTACTTCTTCTTTTGGTCTGATACTAAGAACGGCGGTCATAATAATGATGACGATGCCCAAAAAATTTCAGGTGTTCTTCTGCTATTGCAGCTTCTCATGCTGCTGCTGTTCGATAATTAATATAACATTAAATGACGAAACACACATGAGTGTTCAGTAATACTGTTAATCGTGAAATACATAATAAATAAAAATAAAAACAGTTACGAGTTATCAGGATGTATAGGTTCTTCAAAAAATCTCGATTACTTCGAGACGTCGTCGTATTCATCGAAAGAATAAAACCAAGTCCGATAAACATGGCTCCAGAAATAATACTTTCCGACATAAACGCGTTTTTATAGGAAGGGCTGCATGACGATTGGTTACGGATATTAGCACAGTTGTTGTATTGGCACTGCATCAAAAGCGTCGGCAGGGTGTTATGATCTCTTACTCACAGTATCCTAGCTACCATTAGGTGGTCTGCTGTTAGTTGTGCGGTTCGAGTCGTGTTGTCGGCTACGCTAGTTTTCGTCGTGTTTCTGTGCCATATTGTACACTACTGTCAACCCTGGGTGGGTATCATGGTGTTTTATCTTCTTCACTTATTGTTTACTGTTACTGAGCTGTTTGTACGTACAAATGGTGTAGTATATTTACATTTTCTCTCTTCCACCACTTCTTACCAATGGAAGCCTACTACTCGACAAATGAAATGGCGGATATGATATTCTACTATGGTTTAGAAAATGGGCGTAGAGTGCGAGCTTGTGCCATCTACGCTAAAAAAAATATAATAATAAAAAATCCATAGTACAGAGTGCTCTCTGATACTCTGTTCAGCAGACTATGTTCATCAGACGTTCCAAACGTCTGAGGGACTTAGGTACCCTTGCACATCGGAAGACTGATAGTGGAAGGCTCTGCACTAGAGTGCTGCAACGCGCAATGTTTGACCGGTCACGGCTCCCCCGTTGACGGGGGGACCGAGCCTCTCGTGGCCGGCCCCACACGACTCGGCTCGGTCACGTACTCGACCCATGTCTGTTGTCCGGATTCCGGACACGCGGATAACAGAGAGCATGACCGGCCACCGCTGACGTCTCACCTCGCCTCGCCACGGCTCGCTGCACTGTACTGTACTGTACAAATCTAACGCCTCTCTCTCTCTATCTCTCTCTCTCTCTCTCTCTCTCTCTCTCACACACACACACACACACACACACACACACACACACACGCAAACAATGTATTTATCTCTGTATCCTCTCTTTTAATACAAAAGTAACGTTTCCAAGAACGGGTACGTGACACAGCTAAATTTATAAAGCACTTAGAAAGTAAAATGATATTTCATGATATTTCAATACAATCGCGGATAGAAGATGAGTCTCATTTCCAAACGGAAGACATATTTTTCCTTTTATTAATAGGAAACATTAAATAAGTGCTGTCCCTGTCATCTAGAAGACAACCATCTTCATTAAGAAAGCATACAAAGAACATTAAATATTTACAGACGTAGCTTGTACTATTCACTTGTTTGGAAGAGAAACAAAATTTTAGTGATTGTTGAACGGCAGTAAATCACTAACGCGTTCCGGATTTAATTGGTTGCGGCGATTTGTTAGTAACATGCCGGCTTTACTAAAGCATCTTCCTCTAGGCGCACTTGTTGCTGGGATACATGAAATACGTCTTGCAACTGCTGCCAGTCCTGGCAGGTCTGTTTCATGTCTGCTCCACCACTTTAAGATGTCATCATCATCATCTCCGGGGTGCATTAAAATGTAGAGCTCCACTTCATCTGCTGCGTATGATCTGTTGTTCCTCCATTCCTTGAAACGATCTCTCTCTCTGGGTGGTGATGACTCAGTACTTGAAGGATCTATGATAATAAACAAGAGAGACAAGTAATACAGAATTGATGTGGAAAACATCGAAACGTTCCCGTAAAAGCGAGGTGTTTTACGTTAATGAAATATTATACGAATAATAATATTCTCGTTTCTCTATAATACAATATCCACTAACTATGCAAAAACGATTATGTTAATCCATCTGTGGCCTCTTTAAATGGTCTCAGAAAATCCGTAGTTTTCCCTGCAAGCTTATCATATCCTTGCAATCTGTAAGCAGAGTGCCGGCCGCGGTGGTCTAGCGGTTCTAGGCGCGCAGTCCGGAACCGCGCGACTGCTACGGTCGCAGGTTCGAATCCTTCCTCGGGCATGGATGCGTGTGATGTCCTTAGGTTAGTTAGGTTTAAGTAGTTCAAAGTTATAGGGGACTGATGACCACAGATGTTAAGTCCCATAGTACTCAGAGCCATTTTTTTTTTTTTTTTTTTTGTAAGCAGAGTCCTTTTCCGTCAGAAATTAGCAACTTCGTTATACTGAGTGTGTGAGGATTCCAGCATAGTGTACAAGCTGTTCCAGCGTGTGAAGACCTCTTGTTTCAAAGACGAGCAGACGCCACTCTTCTTAACGCACTTTACAATAATTTTACAGTATTTATTGTTCATGCGATGTTCGTGATATGATTTAACAAGAAGTTATCTTCATAGAAAGTATGGGTAAGTGCTGTGTTTATGCAATGAGCATCACGAGGAATCCTTTCGTGATTTTCCAAAGCGTTTACTACATTGGCAACCTGGTCGGAGACAAAAACAAAACTGTGCAACATGTCCTGCGAAATGTCCCAATCAGCCATCCGCTCTTTAATTTATTTCATAATATTTACTCCCGTCTTCTTAACGTCCGGGAATTTTGTTATAAATAAAATATTGTTCACTAGAGACCAATCTGTGTTAATGTAATGTGTTGTAAGCGTCCAATAGTGCACCTGATTATGCGAATCAGTCCACATATGAACTGTCGCAGCATATGTTTTATTAATAACTTCCGCAAAAACAGAAGGCATTATGCTGTTCGTATTGCATCAGCTTGTTCTTTGACATGTCTGCGTATAGTTGAGGGATGTGGCATGACATCTGCCACGTTAACTTCTTCATAATGCGCACCTAGATGTATTAATTCTTGGCCTAGTTGTCTCAAACCTTCACCTGAAACAGCATTAAAAGGTCTCATATCTTTAGCACACAATGCAACACACCTTGCTGTAATACTATTTTTTATTACTGCCGGTATCTTTGTGAGGTTCCTTGCAACTGTGGTTCTTTAAATGGGTGGTTTCCGACTGGAAACACAATAATGTGGAGCAGTTTATGCTTCGATACGTACCCAGTAGACGCACTGATTTCGTCTACAACCAACAGAAATGTACTCCATACTTGGATTTTTAGACCTTCGCATTTATTCAATGTGTAAAACATTGGTTTCAATCTTACGTCTTACTGAACTGGTTTCATCGCGCTGCATGATTACAAACACACCGCAAATGAGAAGCCCGTAGTGGCTGTAGTCTCACACGGATAATGACACGTGTAATGTGATTGAAGTTACGTGCTACGTGTTCGGTCACGGCATCTATGCTCGGTCACGACAACTAGTGCGGGCAGCCTATCCAGTTAGGGTGTGCTCGCCCCATCTCGTATTTTGTGCTCGCTTACTCGGTCATGCAGGACTCTACTCTGCACAGTACACACGCCTGATATCCTGATATGGAGGAATGTGTGCTATGTTTGGTGAAAAAAAAAAACCTGTTATCGGCGTGTGACGATTAACAACAGCAGAAGGCGAGTTTCACTCTCTTAACTGTGGGGTAATTCACGAACAATTGCTATACTCTTATCATCTAAAGCGTGTTCGGGACCTAAGGCCACAGAATCATCATAGTAGACGATGTTTCTGTAAATGTCTTTGCAGAAGTATGCCACAGATCCCCTGTCCACATCCAATATTTCATTTACCAATGAGACACAGTTCGTAAGAGATGGTGTTTTGAATTTCCTTAACCATCACATATGGGCAGCTGTAAATCCGCAATCAATTCAGGAAAGAGGACATTAACACTGATTCTCAAGGAATGTATGGGCTGATATTTGGCGATAGATTAACCTGTCATTAACGTATTGTCTACCTTGTTGGTAGCTGTGCCAGTGCAGTAACGATTATGAGTGTGGTTCACGCATGGTGGCGCACCAGCACACTTTCGTTACAATGTTCACAGACATCTGACGCAGACATTTCAGAACCGCTGGAGTGGTCAGGGGAGTCCCACACCATGGCCTGCTTGTCCCCCAGATCTCCACCTCGTAGACGTTTGGTTGTGGGAAAACTTGATGTACGAACATCAGAGTGTCGCATCTTCAATGCATGCGAGTAAGTAGAACAACAGCTGAGTGTACTTCAAAGGATGTATCATTCCTTGCCAGAGGGCAGAGGAATAAACTGTCATGAATGGATGAGTGGACACCAAACACACACACACACACACACACACACACACACACACACACACACATATATATATATATATATATATATATATATATATATATAACATCCAAGCAGTTGCTAAATGGAAGATTTATTTAAACCCCTTCACCACAGTTTCAACGTTCATAAAAACGTCTTCTTTAGAAGGTAATATTGAGAACGTAAACACGTTAACAGTGAAAACACACACACACACAGATATATAATGTCTATTTTTAAGTTGCACAAGTTCATTTAAAATGTCTCCATCTTTGTAAGTGAACTGTTTAAAAAGCCTCTAATTGTTCTACTAGATGATGCCTATAACCTGTACCTCCTTTGTGCAAAATTCTAAAAGTCTTCTAATTTCTGTGTAGTGTTTTACAGAAGACTCCTACTGTCATTAACGTAACAGAGAAGTAGTTTGAGCTTGCATAGGACTATTGGATATATCATTTTCCCCGTCAGCTAAGGCTAGTGGCACTGTGTTTCTTCTTTGTTATGATGTAAATGTATTTCTAGAGGTTTGTTGTTCACAGTTATTCAGCTATGTTATTTTTGTGTGTTATACACGTTTTACCATCTTCACCACCCTACCACTATCCCTCTCCACCTCCTTTTCCGTTCCCCCCTCAACACCTAACTTTTCCACCTTCCCTCTCTTCCCCTCATTACCACCCTGGTCTTGTTGCTATTGCTTCTGTTTGCAATATCTCACAGTCTACGTAATTCGTTTTTACCACAGTGACCCTTTTAGATGGTAACTTATTATTTGTTTCCAAAAAACACTCAACAGCCCAGACCATATGAAACATCGCTTTATTTAAGGCAATCGGTTTCGACGGACGTTACTGTGGTTTTCAGGTCTGTATGAAAGAGCATATACATGGAATGAGTCTCATAATATGATTTAAGACACAACTTTTATGGCAAATGTTTCAGTTTGGCAATACATAAATGGGAGTGGAACTGTACATTTACATATCTTAAAATTTTTTGTTGTGAAATGTGCTTATTTTATGTTGCATGTCACGCGAATTAGTCATGTTTATAAAAATCAGCACATTATAAAAGGCTTGTCATAACTGAAATATTTAAAAAACATAAAGCATCTTTAACAAATGGCCTTGTTGCCATTTGTTAAAGGTATATATATATATATATCGATCTCAGATCTTTGTTAGATCACATAAACGCAGAACACAGCAGCACATATTTTTAAATAAGTTGCACATATTCTAAACAAAAAAAATCCGCTTTACATGGTGTATAAGGTATACCTGACAGGTAACATTGCAAATTGCAAAAGATAACATTTGTATAGCGTCCTGCAATCGCTAGATGGCTCTTACATCAGTGGCGTGTAAGAGACTGTAAATAATATTCTTTTCACATTTAGATTTAACTACTTTAATGAGTGACCTTTAAGAATAATAACAATTATAAAACTGCACTTTACTTACAACTGAATCACATTTTATTCATATTTTCCAATTCGCATGTTATTACTAGTGCATGCATAATAGAAAAATTAAGGTATTTACTTTGCAATAGTTTACTTCATTGTTGTTGTTGTTGTCGCGCATCCATACCGCAAAGCAACAGTCGCGAAAGCGCACAGGTCCATTGCTGCAGGTGATGGTGTGGGAGTGGGGTGAGAGTGGGTTTGGTAGGATACATCCTGAACAATGATAGAGTAGCACTTGCAGTGCATAGGATCAGTAGATACTCTCAAACTACAAAATATGTACAAATCTTTCCAACTAGTTTATTGTGACCCTGAGGTATAATTATTCACATACAGCTAATGCAAAAGTGTAGACTGCAAATATTATATTGTGAGCCTGGTGAGACTAGAAATAACCACAGTTCAAGCATGCCACGTGGTGAATTGTTCTTTAGATGGACAGAGTTTTTCTTTACAAAAGTTGCTATAGACAGGCGCCAGTGGTACTTTGCTATGTGGGACTGTGCATACATAGGTGTTGTACTGCAACGTAGCAAAATTTACATGGATATGTATGACAGAGAAATCATCACATAAACAGCATTGTGACCAACCATGACAAAAACTAATAGTACCTGTTATTTATGTTATGCAGGTAGCAACATGGCTGCTTTTTTATTTCTAAGAATAATGATCTTAGCAAAGTGACAACTTGGGGTGCATATCATTTCTGCAGTGGTTAACTGCAGAATGTAATTAAAGGTATAACTAAGAAGTGCCATTATTTTTGTGCAAAAAATTTCAAACATTAAAGACATAAGATTACACTCATTTAAGATAAAAAGTCTTGGCAGGTCTTTACATTGTGAGAAATATGGTGTACTCACAATATCAACGTACATATAATAACATTATGGATTCCAGGGATGGTGTAATCTAACACGCTGACATAGCTTGTCTCCCTGTGTGCAATTAAATTATCTTTTAATTTTTTTAAATATGCCAAATTACAGTCATAAATACACAATAATAATACTATAACAATGTTTTAACCATACCTTACGTTATGGGTCCCTTCCTTATACCTCGCTGTTGCAAATGGACGTTACACCACGAGACATACACAAATTTGAATACAGCTAATACACAGAACAAAATTGTTCTGATGCAGGTTTGAACACAGTCCAACCCTTGAACACTTAACCACGACGCCGCAGCTATAAATGTTCGCTGAATATTGGACTTGTTAAGGTTTGACGTTTCACTGTTTCTACTTTGATTTTTCTTAAAGTTCAGTACACGTTCTTCCTATTTTCATGCTTGATCTGGGTTCAGATATTGACGGAGTTTTCACTGGACCATGTTATCACTAAAACTGAGGGGGATTTCAGAGGGAGTTTCCCTTGTTAGTTAGTACATAGGCAAAAAATTATTTGGATACATCTTGCTTCTTACTGGTTCACACATCAGTATGATTTTACAGCAATTGTGACTTAGTTACATAGATGACTTCAAGAGGTAACATATTTGTAAAGAGGGACCGTATCAAAGAAAATCATGTGAAACTATTACTTAACATAAAAGTGCGTTGTGCTGGGTGGTGGACAAGAACCACAATTAACAGTTCAAGGTAAAGGCTAAAAATGCGAAAGTGCAACATATTTTATAGGCGAAAGAACTATTTAATATTATTTAGATATGTTATATATAGTTTAAGTAGTGTGCAACATACAGCATGGCTGTATTACAGCAAAGTTTTAAAAATCTGTACTTACGTTATACTATGTTTCTGTGTGCCATGTGACATGAATAAAATAAAAGATAAGGGTCATTTCAACATATGGAAAATGGTAGTGCAATCATTATCAAAAGTGCTGACGAATATTATTATATAATGTATAGTTACTTTCAGGCTAGTCATTTATATCATACTCTGTTACTAATGTTTCATGTAAGAAAAGGCATATAACTGCTGGTGTTAGTGGGAAGTATTAAAGGACATGATTATGCAGGATGAAGAAATTGTTATCTACAAATTTGAACTGCTCATTAAGAACATCACTTGCTTGTCTTTTTCCGCAGCTATATATTCGTAATTTTAAAAGAATGTCTAATTTTTCAGCTTTAGGAGGATAGCGTAAAATTTTCGTGTCATGCTCTATATTATCTATACTGGACTTGGACTCTCTTACGCTGTCACTGAAGCTGGTGGTATTATGGTTTCCACTATGCTCTCCAAACTTGTGTAAAATATCACCGACATAAAATCTTTTGCATTTACCATATTTTAATTTACAGTCACCTATGCAGTTGTACTTATTCTCATGGTCTTCTATTTTATGCCTAAGTTTGAATCCTAATTTGTTGAGGTGCTGATTTTTATCCACATAAGAACTTGGCGTAAGGTCCAACTTAAAATGAAAACGTTGCAGAACAAAAAGAGTTTTAGGTATGTATATGTACAGTTCCACTTCCGTTTTTGTAATGCCAAACTGAATCTTTTATGTCAAATATTACATGTCATTCATGTTATGAGGCATATTCCATGTATATGCACTTTCATACAGACCTGGAGATGACAGCAAAGTCTGTCGAAACTGGTCGTCGTAAATAAAGAAATGTTTTATGAGATCTAGGATGTTGAATGCTTTTAGCAAGTATAACAGATCACTCCTTCAGGATTCTCAAAGTAGGAAAATGCAATCAAGTGATGCCCCATCACGCACTGTAGGAAATCTATATATTACAGGATATGAAAAAGAAAATAAAGGAGTGTATCCTACACATTATTTTTAACAAGGTATGTACTAAACACAACGACGAATTAAACAAGAATTTACCTTAAAAGTACGTTTCACACTGCAGAAAAGGTGAAAAGTAAATTAGTATTAATTTAGGTCATATTGCTAAAAACAAATCTTTACAGAAATCGTCTTCTGACTAAAGTGTAACTAGAACAGAAAATAGTTTCAAAACTATACTTACCGAGAAACAGTTTAAGGAGGGTAGGACGTCAAACGGGCAGACTTGGATCAGGAGAAGCACCACAGGACGTTTAGATTTACACATTTTACAAATACATCCATAGGACTTTGACACAATGACCAGGAAGGATTCAGGATTCACGCTCATAGCAGTGGAGGTTCAAAAACATAACAAAATAGTTTTTTTCACATGTGAAATTTCATCATTTTTTCACTTACTATTGGCTGCATTTATTGCTATAGCTACACTTTTCTTCATATGTAAGAGAGATTCCTTGGTGAATTTTGCACAGCATACAAACCATACTTACAGATGTATGAAACTCTAGAATTTATCTAATTTATGAAAAAAATGAATGACCTGTTACATTTTAAACTTCATGTTTAGAAAAAACTCAAATTTTATAATTAATTAACTCAATTTTTACCACAGTTTTTAATAGATTTGGAAAATTCTTGACTTCCACACAGCTGTAACTATGTTTTTTATGCTATGCTAAATTCATTAAAGAATCTCTGTTACTTGTAAAGAAAAGTGTACCTACAGCAACAAATGCAGCCAGTAATAAGTGAAAAAATGATGAAATTTCACATTTAAAAAAATTATTTTGTTATGTTTTTGAACTTTCACCGCTATGAATATGAATGCTGAATCCTTCTTGGTCGTGCTGACAAAGATTTATGAATTCATTTTTTAAAGGTTTAGACAGTGGAAATCAAAATGTCCTTTGGTGTCTCTTCTGCTCCAAGTTCGTCCGTTTCACGTCCTACCCCCCCCTTAAAGAATAATGCAGAATAAAATCAAACAGTTATCTGATCACATTACTGCCACGCATAACAAAAGGTTAGAACGGCTTTTACCTACTCTACCAAAACATTATCATGCTCAAATAGGAACCTTTCCAACATGTGCAAGTAGAAAAGAAATTTTAAAGTCAGTGGATTTTACAGACACCGATATAAGACTTTCAGAGAAAGTTTTTCAACACAGCTTATAGAATAAATGGCAAAGCAAATGAAAGCAAATGAAAGAAGTAATAGCTGACAAAAATACCACTTAAACTGTGCCACATCTACAAAAAGAGCACAACCATTAAATAAAGAAAAAATTATAACTCGCTAAAAACAATCGATATTTAATCTTAAAACTAATAAAAAACCAAATGATAGCTACATATCCACATACCACTGCAATAGGAATTGTGAGTTATTTAAAATATAATTATTAACACATTCAGTATGTGAATGGAATGTGAACAAACACTAATAAATGTTGCAATAGGACTATTCTCTGCCATGCATTTAAAAGTGGTTTACAGAATACAGATGTGGAAGTAGATTGGATAATGTGTGAGATATCATATTTGCTTCTTCAAATGAACAGAAAATATTAATCAAGTAATTGAACCAGGATTACATGCACATTGTACAGGGCAAAATGTGTGAGCAAGCACAGGTTACAGTCATTGCAAGAAATTACGCCGCCGAATTATCAGCCACAAGGCTGAAGTGAATGCTGAGAACACTGCCAGTTCAATTCTCACGGCGTGGTCATTAAAAACATGTTTTACAACAATAACTTTTTTAGCAAAAGGTTTTATTTTGGACCATCAAACTCCGTCTGCTTAACTAGGTTTCCTCTCCAACAAACACACACATACACACACACACACACACACACACACACACACACACACAGAGAGAGAGATTGACTTCGTTTCTGAGAATGATACAGGGAGCAAATTATCAAACTATACGAAAGAAACGTAAATTAACCACAAGCTACGGCATGCACACACTGCATTCAACATCACTACAGGTATCTGGATGTAGATTATGGCCGGCCGCGGTGACCGAGCGGTTCTAGGCGCTTCAGTCTGGAACCGCACGACTGCTACGGTCGCAGGTTCGAATCCTGCCTCGGGCATCGATGTGTGTGATGTCCTTAGGTTAGTTAGTTTTAAGTAGTTCTAAGTTCTAGGGAACTGATGACCTCAGACGTTAAGTCCCATAGTGCTCAGAGCCATTTGAAACTTTTTTTATGTAGATTATGACATATTCGATATGCCTACCACCATTTGAGATGATGTGTCACAGAGAAATAGCGAGATCCTTCGTGACCCACTGAAGTGCCGGAACATCGATGCTATCGACGACCTCCTGAAAGGCTGTTTTCAGCTCAGTATTGGTTTTGGGGTTATTACTGTACACCTTGTCTTTAATATAGCACCACAAAAAGGAGTCGCATGTGCTCAAATCCGAAGGATATGGCGGCCAACCGAGGCCCATCGCAGTGGCCTATGGGTGCCCCAGAGCCAGAGCGCGGTCCCCAGGGTGCTCCTCCACGACATCAGACGCTCTCCTACTTCGATGGGGTCGAGCTCCCTCTTGCGTGAAACACATCTCGTCGACATCAGGGTCAATTTGAATGATGGGGATGAAATCATCTTCCAAAAGCTTCACGTACCTTTCGGCAGTTACCGTCTGATCAAGGAATATCGCACTGACTACTCCGTGACAGGAAATTGCACATCCCACAGCCACCCGTTGAGTGTGACGAGATTTCTCGATCGCGAAATGCGGATTCTCAGTTCCTCAAATGCGCCAACTTTGCTTATTGGCGAACCCATCCAAATGAAAGCGGGCTTTGTCGCTAACCCAAACCATACAGCGCATACTAATTCCAATCATGCCTCGCTGCCAACCGTGCAGTTTTAACGTCCTAACGCAAACAGTTCGGAAGCTGTGGCAACGTTATTTCATATCGTGATTAACTTGCTGATTAATGCCTCTTAATCGCATTTTTTCATGCTGATTCAGGAGGAGGGCGTAAGGTAAATGCGGGAAAAATTCGTTAGGAAGTTTTCATCTGATGCTGAACCTTCCTGCTACTAATAAGAATTTATACGCTTTGCTAATCGGTTTCTTATCGTAATACATGAAAACAGGGGTAACACCTTACAAAAAAGGAATAGTCTGAGGAGTGCGGTATGCACTATCACCATTGGAGAAAGGGCGGGGCCATACAATATTGAGCACAGAACATGTTACCAACAAATTTGGAGCAACGGTGCTGGTTCATCTGAAGGACTGCAAGGCGTATGTGCCTTCAAAATTTTCGATCATCAGTCTCGCAGAACTGAACTTTCTCAATTGTGGTAGAGTGTGCAAAACACAGGCGCAGTCGATTTTGAAAATTTTATTACCTAATTTTTTGTCAGAAAATTCCAGTTTCTACAAGACATGTTAATATTAGATCTCTGATAAGAAGAATGGTGTGACTCCTTGCTTTATTCGCATAGCTATCTCACACAAAAGGTCATTGGTGAGCTGAAAGCCCTTACAGTAGTCACTGAGCACGTAAGACAATCGATTCTAGGGGGAGTGGTTTACTGACTGACTCCAAGTACGGCGCTGTTCTAGAAGAGTACGATGGTTACAAACGACAGTAATGCTTCTGTTCCAGTACAAGCATATAGCTGATAGCTATATTTAACATATGTTATTTGTAATGTGAGCAGATTGCCCGCAAAATGCTATTCAGTACTGTTTCGATTTCGTTAAGGTAGATTCAGCAGTGTAATTCTGGTTGCCTACTCGAGTTGGCTTAAACACGATCTCAGACCGGAGGAAATTGTTGCTTACTATAGACGATACGAAAAAAAGTGTGTAAAACGTTGCAGAATGTGCATGAAATTCCTATATTTCAACAGTATAGATTGTAACAATTCTCTGAGAAAATTTTTATAATATAAAGTTCTTAGCTCTTCAGTATAAGGTTTGTCTTCCCCTTTCCTCCTCAGTAATCTGTTATTGAATAATAAAGCAATTTTGATACAGTTATCTCTCTCTCTCTCTCTGTATGTGTGTGTGTGTGTGAGAGAGAGAGAGAGAGAGAGAGAGAGAGAGAGAACGGGGGGGGGGGGAGAGAGAGAGAGAGAGAGAGAGAGAGAGAGAGAAGAGAGAGAGAGAGAGAGGGAGATAGGGAAAGAGATTCGGAGAGAGACATGAAATCATTACTTTGCAATAGTGGCAACACAAGTGTGTATAGTATTTTTGATATAAGAGATACAGATATATGTGTGTATATAGATATGCATAATTTTGATCTTCATAGAAATAATTCAAACAAAATTTATACGCATCCTAAATTTCATAGAGTTCTGTAGCTTCACTTGGATATTTCAACAGCGTATAATATTTGCCACTAAGCATTTAATGTTCACCATTTAAAGTTCACCATTTAGCGTCCATCATTTAGGGTTTACTATTGGGCATTTAGCGTTTAGTATTTACAATTAAGCGTTGTGTGTTTATCATTTAGTGTTTACTGTTTAGTGTTTGCTTTTAGGTGTTCAGGGTTTACTGTTTACCATACAGCATTTACCATTTGGTGTCCACCATTTAGCAGCCACAGTTAAGGGTTTAGTATTTACGGTCTAGCATTTACTATTTAGTATTAGCATTCAGTGTTCACAGTTTGACACTTAGTGTTTATTGCAAAGTGTGTGCTGTGTTGCATTTACTGTTTGCCATTACTTGCTTAAAGTCTACCGTTTAGCATTTGCAGGATATTGTGTGGGTCATAAAGCATAAAACTCATCTATTTCAATCGTTTTGGATTTTTATTACTTCCCTGGGATTGGTAGAAAAACACAGAGGAGGTGTATTATTAAACACACAATCATTCTGTACGTTGGTTGTGTCATTTGACACCATTTTTATGCTGGAAATAATGCACATCTTTGACTTCGAAGTAAACAATCAATATTTTTCACTTTCAAGTGTAGATTCCATAGTTTTTACTACATCTATGGTACAGCATTTAAACACTATCCTGATGAGTTAGAAAGATGAATGGTATTTGGGGGAGGGGGATTTGGACCACCAATCGATGTGCTTCCGTCATTACGATTGGGTGGAGATTAGGAGAGGAAGAGGCTTTACTTTTTACTTGATGAATGCATCAGAAATAACGTAATTTACCACCGTCTTTATAGTATGATTATTTGTTGATAGGAGGGGCATGCGGTATAAACCACGCAATTGATCTCTTCCCGTCATCTGTGTTATGATTCAGTAGAAATAAGGAGAAGGGGGGATTCGGGAAGAGGATGGGGAGATACTTTTAATTTCCCATTCATGCAAATAGGCTATTTTCTCATACTACACTGTGACGAGCTGGAAAGAGGAGAGGAATGAGGGGGCGTAAAATACGCACTTGTCTTTTTCCATCACCATAGACTTTTAATACAGTGATCGACATAAAGAGTGCTTTGCTCTGAATGGTTGAAGATACGACGGGGAGGGAAGAGGGGGAGGTGAGGAGGACAGTCTTTCTAAGTTTCCATTAACAGGATGCCCTGTGTTAATACTTGTGCCGTTTCTCTGGCGCGTTGCGTATCCGGCACTATCGATAGCGACTAGTATTTCTGTTTCCGTCTGGTTCGGCCTACGCAGGCGCTGAGGCGGCTGCTGCCCTCTGGAGTGTTTTTCGCGGGAGGGGGGGGGGGGGGGGGGGGGCGCGCTCGGCTCGGCAGTTGGATTCGCACCGAGCTGGTGGTATTTTGCCTTCCGCCTCCGGCACGGAGGTGTAGTCTCGTTGATTTGGCCGTTGGGCGGTGGGGCGTGTTGGTGATGTGCTGTAGTGGACAACTGATGGATCCCCGCACGCGATCGCTCGAGGTTCTCCGCCTCTGAAAAGGGTGCCTCGATATCGTTTAGGTTTCCGCACCCAGGAGTTGTAAGGACTGCAGGGCAGGCTTTCTGTGTGTTTGCTCTTTCCGGTCTGCGTGGCGGGGTTCGTTTCACCTTATTTCAGATGTTGTTTATATTTTGTGCGTGATTCCGTTTTGGCCGGAGTCTAGGTGTCGAGTTTTCTGCTTGTGTGTACCAGGTCGTCGCCCCCGTTTTCCCGCCCGGGGGGCAGTCATATCTGTTGGTGGGAATTATTTGGCAGTGTGTGTTTTGCGTGGACACGGTGTGCTCACGCGCCCTGATCCTGAGTTGAAATTACTGTGGTCAGGCTGGCTGGGTTGCTGGAGTGTGTGTTATTGGTTTTCTGGCTTGCTGGGGCTGCGCGCGCCTGCTCCGTTTTGTGATGTGGAAGCAGTCTGATATTTTTATGTGTGCTTGTTAAGTTGCTAGCTATTGCTTTTAGCCTTTTGCTTACTTATTTTTATTTAAATTTCTGGGCATTGTCATTTGCCTGTTCTTTTACCTTTATTTATTTGTAGTGTCAATTAAGCCTAAGACGATGTCCAAGGTTCTAGCAATTGATTTTAGCCCCGTGTGTTTTTAATCCTATTTAAATTCTTCGGCGTTGCCATTTGCTTGTTCTTTTACTCTTATTTATTTGTTGTGCCAATTCGCCCTAAGATGACGCCAGACCTTGGTATCTGCCAACCTTATGTTGGCTACTAACTCTCAGGTGCAGTATTGCCGGGCCTATCCCGGATTTTGTCATTATTTGGGATCCATTTATACTGTATTTTTAGTAGTAGGTTTGGCAAGCGCACTTGCATATGGTATTTATTATGTCCCCCCCCCCCTCTTCCTCCTTCGTGTGAACTGATTTTGGTAACATTGCTAGGCGGCCTGTGTTCTTTTATTACCTATGTAAGTTTGCCCTCTGCCGCAGTCGTAACATGTTTTGACCGGCAAGCGGCCCATGCTGTCTAGAGTTTGAATGTGGTCTGGGCTGTTGAAATCATCAAACTTTCTGTAAGAAAGCAAATCTTGGGCTTTGCCGTACATATATTTATTGTTTGAGATAGTCATGTAGGTGTTGTTGTGTTAAGGGTTTTAGGGCATTTTAAATTGAGATACCTTTTGGAAATTTTATCACTCATTTAAAGAAGGTATAGGAAGGAGTAACTTGGACTGAAAATTTAATTGTAAATTATTCATTTGTGCTTCACATTATAAAATTTAACTGTATTAGATGAAAGTATGTAGTTTTATGCACAGTGATTATTTGTTAATATATCAGTTTTGTTTGGCAGTGATTCAAACGACACAAATAAGTTTCTCTGTTCACCTGTGGCATATAACATTTTTATTACCTCATATTGTAAGCAGCTTGAGTTGTTTGTGTCACTGTAATTTGTAAGCCACAGTGCAATTTATTACAATTAATTAATTGTTTTGGGGAAATAAACCTTGAATTGTATGTCCCCTTTTCATTAACCGAATCCCATCCAAATCGTCCGCTCAATACTTTTCTGCGATTTATTGGGAAATAAGGGTGGGGGGGGTTAAGGGGGTTGGGGAATGAAGCACAGCTGGGCTGCTCACTACACTCTGGACCACACTACTGTGTTACAGTGTCGGCGGTTCCGCGTGCCTCAGCCGTGGCAGGTACCGCAAAGCTCATCCGTTCGCAGTCTCAACAACACTGCCCAGTGGCTCACTTCTTGAGCACACCGGCTGTGCTCATCGCTACTATCTGACTACGGATGGCTGAAACTTAAAACAAACTATTTTTCCCGCCCAAAACTTTTTCGAGGCGCAGCGATTCGTAGTTTCATTTCTCCCATTCAGAATTTCGTGCTACACAAACACTGATTAGCTTTGTACATCATTTGGCCCAGCAAGCACTAACCTTTCTACCGAGAGTTCGCAGATCCTGTTCTGAGTCCTTAACAAGCGCCACTCGGCTGCTGTGATCGCTAAAATTGACACCGAAGTACTGCGGCAGTTGGCTCTGCGTGTTGTGAACGAACGACAAAAGATGGTGCATCATAAATGCATAAAAAATTAAACTGTGATGGTGGATGAAGATTATATGATTAAAGGCGACTGTCATTTATTCGCCTTCCACCGTATTGAGAATCAATGCGGGTCCGCTTGTTGACTCGAGCTCCACGATGCAATAGAAAACAACAACCATTAGTGTGATGTACCAGAATTCTAGGTGTCATTCCATCATATACTTTATCTGTATTCATGTAATGAGTCTCGTACGCACATTTACTCAAAGGCTTTAATGCCAGAGTGATATCTTACAGTTGGACACTGTCTTTCGTAACTTAATGTAATGACAAAGAAATATAGCGGCGCGACTGTGCCCAGGTTGTGGTCACCGCGTAAACATAATTGCAGTAGAAACTACAAATGGCATCGTGTATGAGACAAAGAAGACAACAAGAAGCCTTGTTGATTACAGACGGTACATCAATGGCAATTTGCAAACTTGAACAGTGTGGTTTGCTGTGTTTAGAAATTAAACAGTAAGTTTATTTCAACCCCCAAGCCCCTGCACACATAGTCTGTGGTGGTTCATAATGAAGCTAATGAATCTCTCCTTCTTGGCGTCTCGGTTGAAAACGAGATGTGGCACTGTAGCAACGCATATTTATCGCTCCAGGTGACCACTTACCAACACGGCAGCGATGTTCCTGCGCTTATAATGGTCCACTAAGCACAGGAAGCAGAGTTACACGTTGTTCGCTGCGGCTTCCTTTCTCCAAAGTATGATGTGGTTCTAGGAGGCGCCTGAAACAAACCGTTTTGTGTTGTCCATCACTGAATTACCGAGTGGCTTTTTGCACATTACTTGATTTACAGGTAGCCATAATCCACAAAATTCGGTAGCGATCTTTGCCATCAGGATGCTCTAGACAGCGATCTCTATGATATATCAGCGACCCACAGTCCAGCTGATGTGGACCGTGCAGCCCATCCTGTGCTCGACACTTTCTTCGACGGCTGGTAAAAGATCTGACGTCAGACCGGACACTTACTGCGCCGCATTGTTTCATCGCCCTCCAGTACAGCACTGCCTTTAATGTACGGTGACCACACGTCCCGTATTTTACGGGATCGTCCCATGTTTAGCTTGAGAGTCCCTTTGGCGCCACAAAATACATAAGGGATGTATGTTGTCCTGTTTTTGATTAACCGTTCTGTATATTTTGAAATAATGTGTTATTACGAAATGAGCAGCATAACCAAATGAAGAACAAATGTGGTCATGCCCACTGAAAGAGGTCTCTCATCTTCAACTTCCTTGCATCTCAACATAACTGCTGCAGAAGTTTCCAGCTCGTTACTGAAATTCTCCTAGCTCTACCTGGCACTAACGCTACTACATAAATGGTGTTCTCGATCGCAAATACTTGGTGAGCCGGACAAAAGAAGAGGTGTAGTGAGGAAACTGGCAAGAAAATAGCTATAAGTAAGATAGCTCCATAAAAACACGGGAAAGCTACCGGATTTCAGTAACGTCCGGCCACGATATTACGGCGCAGAGTCTTCTGGCCATCCTCAGGTGAGTACCACTGTAGTACTGGCGAGTACGCGCTGAGCTCCGCTATTTAAAGCCATACTGAGGCGACATTGCGCATGCGCTGCTCAGCGTACGCGTTCATAACGGCTCCGTCCGCTGCGCCTCGCGCCCTCCACGATGAAAGCCTGGCGTATCGATATCAGGTCGATTTTCATCTTTATGCAGCTAACTACGCCGACTGCGAAGTTTCTCTATAACAGGATTCCAAGCAGAGTTTAGCTGATAACCGCTATCTCGATTGATGAGAGTCTCGTTGTCAGTCAATCTTATTTCCACAGATTCATTGATAATCGAGCTCCCAAAGTTTGATCTAAGGGCCAAAATTTTTGTAATTCATGGAATGGTCTCTGGAAATACAATGTTCGGCAATTGCAGACTTGGTGGGTTGGAGAAGGCGAGTATGCCGTTGGTGTTCCACAATGCGTTCCTGCACAGTCCGTGTTGTTTGCCGCATTCACACGGAATTTTGTAAACAGCTGATTTACGCAGGCCCACGTTGTCTTTAACGGATCCCACCAGTGATGAAATTTTGGAAGGAGGACGAAAGATGACTCTCACTTGATACTTTCTCAATATTGTGCCTATCTGTGAAGAAATATTCCCCTATAAATAGTAGATAAGCAGTCGACCTGAAGGCCTCTTCCTCTTCCTTGTTCCGTCGTTCGTACGTCTGTATCACTCTGTTCACTTGCCTAGGTGAAAAGCCATTCTCCATAAATATTTTTTGCAAGTGTTCCAGTTCCGCTTGAAGACTGTCGGCGTCAGAGATGGTATGGGCACGGTGGATCATGGTTTTGAGAACGCCCATTGTTTGTGCTGCATGGTGGCAACTAGTAGCTTGTAGATACAGGTCTGTATGAGTGGGCTTTGTGTACACCGAGTGACCAAGTGCGCCATCACTCTTCCGTCGCACCAATACGTCTAAAAATGGCAGACAACCATCTTTCTCTATTTCCATGGTAAACTTTATGTTCTCATGTATGGAGTTCCTGTGACATAAAAATTCTTGCAGAGTGTTGCAGACCTACAAATGACGGAACAAGGAAGAGGAAGAGGCCTTCAGGTCGACTGCTTATCTACCGTTTATTGGGAATATTTCTTCACAGATAGGCAGAATATTGAGAAAGTATGACGTGAGAGTCATCTTTCGCCCTCCTTCCAAAATTTCATAATAGGTGGGATCCGTTAAAGACGACATTGCCCTGCGTAAATCAGGTGTTTAAAAAGTCCCGTATGAATGCCGCAAATCATATACAGGGCAAACAACACCAACTGTGCAGGAACGCATTGTTGAACACCAACGGCATACTCGCCTTCCCCAACGCACAAGTCCGCAATCGCCGAACATTGTATTTCCACAGACCATTCCATGAATTACAAAGACACAAAAATTTTGGCCCATACATCAAACTTTTGGAGCTCGATTATCAATGAATCTGTGGAAATAAGATTATCTGACAACCAGACTCTCATCAATCGAGATAGAGGTTATCAGCTAAACTCTGCTTGGAATCCTGTTATAGAGAAACTTCGTAGTCGACCTAGTTATCTGCATAAAGATGAAAATCGACCTGAAATCGATACGCCAAGCTTTCTCCGTGGAGGGCGCGAGGCGCAGCGGACGGAGTTGTTATGAATGCACACGCCGAGCAGCGCATGCGCAATGTCACCTCAGAATGACTTTTATAGCGGAGCTCAGCGGGTACTCACCAGTACTACTACAATGGTACTCACCTGAAGATGGCCGGAAGACTCTGCGCCGAAATATCTTGGCAGGACGTTACTGATATCCGGCAGTTCTCCCGTGTTATTATGGAACAATCAGTACACTGGGAAAGCCTTAAACATCACATAAGTAAGATACATTTTCAAGATTATTCATGTGCTGATTTTTATAAAATTCTGTTTCAAAATGTATCAAATTCCTGAATAACATACATTCTTCTGCAAAGTATAACAAAGAAACATTTTCAGAAACTATCTATGGCGGATCTTCCAGGCCAATTGCGAGGACAAAATAGGTATCCTATGTAGTTAATTATCTAACCTAGTTAAATAGTTATATTAAAGTGATATACTGTGTTTGCATGTCGCAACAATAAAACAGTAAAGTACTTACTCAATTAGTAATGCAAGGTATTTTCTTCGATGATCAGTGTAGTTGTTCCATAAACCAAGTGGTTGACATAAATCTAATATACACAAAATGTCCATTCATTTCAGCTTTTAATTTGGGTTCCATATTTTGATTTTGGAAATCTGGTCAGCCTGTTTTGACGGCCCATCAGTGTGAGTGAGCGAGGCTGCACAGCGGTCAGTGCACTGGATTCGCAGTCGGTAAGACGACGGTCAAAATGTTCGTCTGGGCATCTCTGTGACTGCGATGTTCCTTCTGAAAGGCCGTGGCCGGTTTCGTTCCCCTGTCCTGTCCTAGTACGACCTCGCACCACATCTCTCATGACTCCACTATCGACAGGGCGTTAAACACCAATCTTCCTCGCTCGTACGGTCATGCGGAAGAGAAATAATCAGTAAACCATTTAAAGTGACATATTTTTATTTCCAGATGAGTCGCAAACTTTTTTTTTTTAATTGCAAAGAGTGATTATGACCCAGATTAAGAATGTAGTCCATTTCGACAACTAAATTCATCCACGATAGTCAGAACTTATTAGAGATAAATATTTTTGGAAACATCACCGGTGAAATCAGCGAACGAAATATAATCGTTGGAACAAATAATAACAGTCTAGATCGCAAGGCACGTTTATTGGAAGGCGACCAGTCTAGATCATCACGTGATGGTCTTCATACCTGCAGCCATATTGATGGACAATCTCCTTGTGGTGCAGGAAGCGCTGAATGACGACACGCAGTTGCTGATTGTCGTCATTCACCGGGTCTTGCTCCACACACAGGACTTGTTCATGAGACCAAGAGATGAATACACTAAGCAGATTCAGAAGGATGTAGATTGCAGTAGGTACTGAGAGATGAAGTAGCTTGCACAGGATGGAGTAGCATGGAGAGCTGCATCAAACCAGTCTCAGGACTGAAGACAACAACAGTTCGTGTCACAAGTTCGCCGAACTAACGATTAACATTTTTATTCATTTCTTTTTCTTCGTACAACGAATTCGGAATAATATTCCGAAGATTGCAAGCTCCAGCGTACGTGTCCATCTACTCGCTAAACAACAGTCTAACCCACTGAACATGTGTAATAATATTCGGAAATATAGGGGTTCTTCACCTATAAGAACAACAATTTCTGTGAAAAATCTCATAGCATGTGTCCGTTTTATTCGGTACAATGCGTATTTGAAAATGTGACGGTACGTTCTTTTTTCACTCGATCTTTAAACTTAATTTTAAGATCGTCTCCGTTAGTGAAAAGTAATTTATATATTTTGAAATACACGCGAGTGAATAACTGTTACAGTCATGCATCTTAATTCTAACCATACACAACTTCTCATGACAGTGATTCTTTTCTTTTTCTGTACCGCTTGTTAAATACTGACACAATAACTAATACACACGTATATGCACTCCTGTTCTCACGCTGTTAATGGAGTCCGTTGAGTACACACAAAGAGGAATGTTACATTCACATGTGGCGAAGTGCAATTACATTGCTTATTGCTAAACTGAACTACTGCACTGTTCTTTTGTGGTGCCATATTTTTGTGTGTAGATAAATCATTACTTATGGAGCCTGACATATTAATAGGTTCGGTAGATTTCATGAAACCATGGTTGTGGATAATAGAACTGAAATAATAAGTGTGTCTGCAATAGTTTTAGGCTTCCTACTTGTGTTGGTTTGCTGTACTGCAAGAGGAACTTGCAGTTAGACTGACTGGTCAGGCGTGAGTTGCTTGTTCAGTAGTTCCCATACAGATTCTTTATCGGGTTTGTGGGATTTAAGGACGCGTGGAATGGCCGCACGGTCAGAAGCATCATGTCACGGACTTTGCGGCTGGTCCCGCTGGAGGTTCGAGTCCTCCCTCGGGCATGGGTGTGTGTGTTGTCCTTAAGCAAAGTTAGTTTAAGTAGTGTGTATGTCTAGGGACCGATGACCTCAGCAATTTGGTCCCTTAGGAATCCAGGGAAATCACACACATTTTTGGGATTTAAGGTGATTTTGAATGTTTAGCAGAACAGTGATATTTTGGAATGCTGCATTACTTAAGGAATTTTTTCAGGATTATAGAAGTTAATGATACCAGCAGGTGAAGTTTCTGTTAGATAGTGATGTTTCGGTAGGTGAAACTTGTTGAATGACACTACTGACGTTGTATCGTATTTTCTGATCTTGTCGACTCAATACTAACTTAATTTTAAAAAGTTTTCTGGACTTTATCTTTGTAATTCCGCATAGATTTAGTGTTTGTTTCTGCTGCGTGCAGACCTATATTGAAGTGTTGCGTGCAAAACGTTTATTCTGCTAATTGTATGATATATTGCAGTGCATTAAATGTGCCTAATTTTGTAGAATATTAGTCTAAACGTTTCAACTCTAATTGCCTGAAGATTTCTGTTCCAATGACCATTCATAAGAATCTGGAGTATATCTGTTTCTAATTCGTGTTTTTAGTACCTGCAACGAAAGTCATCACTGGGCTTCCGTGGGCTGTTGCCACGGTCAGTTTCATTCCAATGGAATAGTAAGAGTAGGTTTGATTGCCAATTTCATCATTGTACTTGGCAGTGATGAGAAGCTGTAGCTTAGTAGAGCGGGGAGTCGATCAGTCCCCACCCTTCTTCAACCCTCTCGCCCCTCCCCCTCCCCTCTCATGCTGATGTGAAGTATGATTTGAGCGCAGTTGAGTTTATAATCATTTGCATGTTTCTTAAGAGTAGTAAATACTTTGCTTTGATAACTTTATTGAATTTACTTACTCAGGGAAAGTATATACTGGGCTATGAAAATCTTGTTGCACGGGCAAATGAATGCCAGAAACCTGAAGTGTCTCAGACCACAATGTTGACTGTCTAATGCTTCTGTGTTCTATTAAGGCCTTTCTGATTTATTATTATACTCCATAGGTGCACCTGCGGTAAATTGGTATTTTGTTGTTGTTGGAATGTAGATTCGATTCAGCGTCAGTCCGTAGGTTACCCCTTTTCAGAAGTTTGTCTGGGAAGTTTCTAGATTCCACAGGGGATGAAATAAACGTGTTACAACAACAGACTGTATGGGTCTACAACGAAGTGGTAGAACTAAACAGGTTGATAGAATTTGAAGAGGATAATCTTAGGCAGTTGTAACGGCCATACACTAGTTGTAAAGACAGGGACGATAGTGTTTATAGATTAATGGAACAATCTCAGTTACATGATAGGCTAGAAGTTGCTTCAAGTCAGACTGTTGCAAGTCAGGTAAAAGAGCAAGTAGCTGGTCATGGAAATCTTGAGCAGGGAGTGGAAGTATTAATGGTGAATAGAGTAAATAGTATTTCAGGAAACATACGAGGCTGATTAACTTGCTACTGCTGTAGCCCAACTGCCTGTCAGTGGTATGCAGAGCTCGGATAGCCCAGTGCAAGCCAGTGTTTGTGACTGAGCTCAGAGTGTGTCAGGTGGAACTGGTGGATGCACCTGCTGACCACACAGTACATGTAAAAGCAGCATTGAGAGATGAATCTACGTTAGAATTATTTTTTAGAAAGTGTACAACAGGAGTTAGGTGTCATTATGGTAGTGGAAGAACGTGATGAACTTGGCACAGAGCCTGTCATGGGCCTTGTTGAAGGGAAACTATTACAAGGCCAATGAAAACTTTTTTTGAAATACTTCTTTCTACTTTGATAGCTGCTCCTTATAGATTTTTATGAGCTGAATCCAAATATAGCCTTAGTTTTTTTTGTATCACCTATAGTTTTCGAGCAATATACTTTTTCTTACATAGTATATAAATTCGAAGTTACATGGTAAATGGGGAAATTTGGTAAAGCCACCTTGCTGACCAAGGAATATACATATTACTTTCAGATCGCCTCTTATCATCCAACCATGAGCAGAATAGCCTGTTTTATTTAGCACTATTTCTAGGTTTTCATAGCTTTCTTTCATGTGTATAGAATCTCCAACACGTATAGATGCATACATGTTACCAATGTGTAATAAAACAGACTTAAAACTAGTTTTGGATGAATCGATATACAGCCTCCAGTTTTCCGTTTTGTACTCAATACCAAATTAATGAATAACTATGGATGTCTGCGCAATACACTAATTAACATTCTTGTTAAAAAAAAACTCGGAAAATTGCAGCTCTCTCTCTATATACATGTATATACTGGTTCCAACTGCCAATAAGTTCTTTTCTTTTAATCAAGAGCCAAGCAATACGGCTTTTTCTTTCGTTAAGCCCAGATCCCTAATCAAATCGTTACACTCGGTCTGAATGAACAATTTGGGCTGTAGACTTTCCGTATTACAATGGAATTCATCATCA